>NW_022589803.1:1882427-2281704 GCF_004348235.1 Phoca vitulina
TGGAAACAACTTTGCCATTAATGCATATTTTTACTTATTTTTTATTTATTTTTTAAATTTTTTAAAAAAGATTTTATTAATTTGACAGAGAGAGACACAGCGAGAGAGGGAACACAAGCAGGGGCAGTGAGAGAGGGAGAAGCAGGCTTCCCGCTGAGCAGGGAGCCTGATGAGGGGCTCGATCCCAGGACCCTGGGATCATGACCTGAGCCAAAGGCAGACGCTTAGTGACTGAACCACCCAGGCGCCCTTATTTATTAAAAAAAAAAAAAAAAAAAAAATTTTTTTTTTTTTTGAGAGAGAGAGGCGGCAGGGAGGGGCAGAAGGAGAAGAAGAGAGAGAAGCTCAAGTGGACTTCCAGCTCAGCGAGAAGCCTAATCCCACGACCCCAAGATCATGACCTGAGCCAAAACCAAGAGTCAGACATTGAACCCACTGAGCCACCCAGGCGCGCCAATGTCTAAGATTTTTAAACTTTTTACTTTTAAACTTTTTAAAAGGACGATAATAGGGGCGCCTGGGGCATCAGGCTCCCTGCTCAGCGGGAAGCCTGCTTCTTCCTCTCCCACTCCCCCTGCTTGTGTTCCCTCTCTCGCTGTCTCTCTCTCTCTGTCAAATAAATAAATAAAATCTTTAAAATAAAATAAAATAAAAGTACGATAATATTTATACTCTTAGAGCTCAGAAAACAAGAGAAAAGTGTATAGAATTTCAACGAATGGAATCTGGGTAATCCAAGAAGAAGTAATGTAAAACTGAAAGAAAATCTGGGTCAAATAAGCTAAACATGTTTTCTACAGACAATGGTCTTATAACTTCTTTAATCCACCAACTTACTATCAGTGAATCATCTCCTATTTATTTTTTAAAGATTATTTTTTTTTAAAGATTTTTTTTATTTGAGAGAGAGAGAGAGACAGAGCATGAGCAGAGGGGAGAAGGCAGAGGGAGAGGGAGAAGCAGATTCCCTGATGAGCAGGGACCTGATGTGGGGCTCAATCCCAGGGCCCTATGATCATGACCTGAGCCGAAGGCAGATGCTTAACCGACTGAGCCACCCAGGCGCCCCAAAACAACTCCTATTTAACTATAACTTCCCCGAGAGTCTCAATCCAAGTAGAAAAGTTTTTCTCTTTTGAAGGAACAAGAGATGCAGCTATTCCAGCCCTGACAAAGACACCTGCAGCTGCGAGACAACAGGCATGGCAAAAAGTGAAGCAGGTGGCACCTGAAACAAGAGACGCGGACATATGAAGTTTAACTTCACAAAATGGTCTTGAAAATATTTCACAGCACTGTGCAAATAAAAATCAAACTTATTAAATTACTTCATTAGCAAAAAAAAAAAAATCACAGGAAAAATGGAATGTAACACTGAGCTTTTCTTGGTATAATTTCTCTAAAGATATCCAGAATCCATGCAAGTTGGACGACTAGACTGAAATGAAGCTCACCTGGGCTTCAGACCTGAGGCCTTCTAACATCTCCCAAATGTACACAGAATCAGAGATGGAGAGCTGGAAGAAGTTGCCTGAGGCCCCCTAACATCTGCCAAACGTACACAGATCAGAGATGGAGAGGTGGAAGAAGTTGCACACTCACCTGCCAAATGCCCCCTTTCAGGCAGATTGTGTGTAATCTTATTCTTGTTTAACAGGTTAGGCAACTAGGCCCAGACAGGTTAAGTACAATCTTAGACAACAGGCTCTTAACTAGACCCTCTCTCTGACTTTTGTCTCTCCCTACTCCAGTATCACCACTCCGGGCCCATACACCTCCAGTGGCTCCCCATCCCCGTGAACATTCAATGCACACTCCCAACCTGGCAACGAAGGTCCTTCCCAACTTCCCCTGAACACCCAGGCCCCAAATACAGTGCTCACTTCTCCCTGCCTGGCTTCTTCCATGGTCTTCACCCATCACCGACATTTCATTCAATCTGCCTTATCTCTCCTATAAAAATTCAACCCATCTTTCCAAGATCCATCTCAACTGTCTCCCGCTTCTCAAAGCTTTTCTAGACCTCAGCAATGTGCTATGATCTCTCCCATCACACCTCTCAACAACCCACCAAGAACAACGTACTTGATAATTATCTTTTTGAAAATCTTATTTTGGAATTACTTGTAAACTTTTCTTCCACTCACTGCAGACAGGACTGTGTCCCCCTCATCCTGTATCCACTGTACCCTATATGTTCCAAAAACTTAACAACTATTTAGTGGAACTAAAGGGGCTGGTGTCACAGGGATTTAATGGGATGAGGAGGAAAGAAAAAAGAAAGAGGACCACTAGAACCCAGCCTTCCTATTATAGGGTTTAACTATGTTGTGACATTTGTCATATAATCAGTACTGGGCACAGTGCTGGCAAGCAACTGGCACTGAACAAATATTTGCTGCATCATCAAATGAATGAAAGATTGAAAAATAATCAAATGAAGTCATGTATAAATACAGTCACACCCGCACAATCCTTATGATATAGCTGGAGTTATACAACCAATAAAAATGACACAGCTAGTGAAGAACACAAGTCAGAAACCAAATGATGAAAGGCCCCTGAAAACCTGGCACCAGGTCTAGGCTCTGATGCAAAATGCCCTTGGAAATTGGGACTCTTGCAGAAAAAAAAAAAAAAAAAGTGAAGGCTTGAACCCAAGTCCTATAAAAGTCATCACATATCAGATAAGGGAGAACCAGTTCTGGTGGGCACCAGTCTCCAAATACTAAGCGCTAACAGTTATTGAGCATTTATCACATGCAAGGTGCTGGTTTGTATGATCTCACCTAATCCTTACAACAGTGTAATATTATTTATTATCCCCATTCTAAAGATAAAAGATTGAGACCCAGAGAAGTCACAGTCCTAATTCAGAATAAAGCATTAACACTATAATTTAAAAAATGAAAACAAAGACACTAATTTTTTTTTTCCAGAATTTTACAACAAACTAACAAGTTCGTTGTTTTTAGGGGGTAGAGACGAGTAGATCCTGTCATTATAAAAAGTCATTAAGCTCAAAATCTGACAGAGATGGCCAGGGTTACTCCCATTTATAAAAAGGATCTATGGGGCACCTGGGTGGCTCAGTCAGTTAAGCATCTGCCTTCAGCTCAGGTCATGATCCCAGGGTCCTGGGATGGAGCTCCATGTCTGGCTCTCTGCACAGCAGAGAGCCTGCTTCTCCTTCTCCCTCTGCCTGATGCTCCCCCTGCTTGTGCTCTCTTTTTCTCTGTCAAATAAATAAATAAAATCTTTAAAAAAAAAAAAAAAAAGGATCCAGAGGGGCTCTGGGCAACACTTGGAGGAGGTCAATAAGCCAACGGACCACAAAGAGGCAACAAAGGTAACTTGCTTAGACTTTGCTAAGAACTCTTGACAATATTTTAACCCAAGCGTATTAAAAGAGAGAGACCAGGGCGCCTGGGTGGCTCAGTTGGTTAAGCGTCCAACTCTTGATCTCAGCTCAGGTCTTGATCTAAGGGTCATGAGTTCAAGCCCCAATGTGGAGCCTACTTAAAAAAAGAGAGAGAGAGAGAGAGACCACGAGGTGAATTTAGACTGCCAAGGAAAGGAAATGTCAAACCAAGGAGAAAACAAGATGCCCTCACAAGTCTGGATGACTGGGCAGAAAACTGCAGATGAAAAGTCATACATAACAGTGGGGGTGGGTAAGGTATGTAGGTCAAAATAAAGCTACTATAATAGCATTACAAGCTGGCTAATTAAACAATTTTTTAAAAGAGTACAACTTTTGTTATCTGAAGCTTCTGGGAATAGTTTTTCGGGAGAAACAAAATTCCCTGAGAACTAGAGATTAAGCTTTAAGTATCTGTGGCAGTGTTTTGTTAAATCCATTTTTTGTCTTTCTCAAATGTACCGCCCCCATGGAGAACACTGAACAGAAGCTAACCTTTTCTAAGTGACTCAGAGCTATCACAATAAACAAAGGTGACTGCGACAAAGTGCGCAGAGAGCTGCAGATGCAAGTGCAACAGCATCTACTCCTACAAGCAGTCCTGGATGGGAGTTTCACTAAAGATGCTCTATTGGCTGTGTGATCAGTTAACATGGCTTTCTACAACGTCCAACACAGGTAGCACTACGTGTGCCTTTACACACAATGCATGAGTCTCTGTTTCTTGAGCCCTGCTCATGTGCCTGGCAGGGTACAACACAGAGAAACGCATGTCTCTGATTCCTGATACATTGTTTCAACAGGCAATGATCCCGGTAGCTGCACAGAGTTGGGAGGTTGTGATTTTCACTTCAACTCTGCCACTTCTTACCTAAGTGACCCAAGTTAACTGACAAAACCTACCCGAACATCTCTTTGTATTTCCTTCTGTAAAATGTGGACAAAACACCAACTGTGTGTATATATGGAAATCCACAGAATCTTCCTAGTGTCTTAAACCTATGCCAATATCAGCAAGTCATCTCCCTCAAGCCTCAGTTTTCTCACATAATAAGAGGATCATCAGATAGCTTTTTGCAATGTCTGCTCTACCACTAAAATCCTGTGATCCAAAAACTTCCACCTATAGTCATGAGAGAGTAACAGGACCTGGGGTTTAACTTCCTGCCATAAAACAACTAGGAAAATGGACAAATACATGAAACCACTCATTTCATATACTAGACAAGTAGCACAGGACTATAATACCTGAGACACAGAGGAAACAAAGTGAGCCCTATGACTGCCTGGTTTTCTGCCAGAAGACACATCTCAGTCCACAGAACAGAAAAGGGCATTCCAAGCAGATCATGATGGTCTAAGTGGAGGAGACAGAAATAAGAGTACAGGAAGTCAAAAGCAGCTGGAAATTCTGAAGAGGAGAGAGCTAAACAAACAAAAAAAAGCTCCAGAAATCATAACAGAATTCCCCTCAGTCTTTGATGAATACTAAGACGTACCAGTATAGGTGATATTCCATGAAGTTGGAAAAGAACCACCAGGGAACTGTGAGTAGGATGGCTCCCAGAGTTCACACAGAGCTGAGAGGCATCTGAGTGACTCCCAGCGAGAGCAGAAAGCCCTCAAAGCATTCAGTAGAGACCTCAAAGGGGCCCCACCTTAGCAGTGGAGTTAAACTATCCCTGTAGCAAAAGCTATTATAGATCTGCCCTAACAAAGTTTTAAAATTAGCTTTGTAATAGATGCAGAAAAGGCATTTGAAAGAATTCTACACTGCTTCATGATAGAAACACTCAACAAACTAGAAATAGGAGGGAATGGGGGCGCCTGGGTGGCTCAGCCGGTTAAGTGTCCAACTCTTGACTGCAGCTTAGGTGATAATCTCTGGATTGTGAGATCAAACCCCGTGACAGGCTCCACACTGGGTGTGGAGTCTGCTTAAGATTTTCTCTCTCTCTCTCCCTCTGCCCCACCCCCCTCTAAAAAAAAAGAGGGGATGCACCTGGGTGGCTCAGTCGGTTAAGCATCTGCCTTTGGCTCAGGTCATGATCCCAGTGTCCTGGGATCAAGCCCCACGTCAGGCTCCCTGCTTAGCGGGGAGTCCGCTTCTCCCTCTACCCCCCCACCCACGAGTGCACACTCTCTCTCTCTCTCACGCTCTCTCTCTCAAATAAATAAAATCTTAAAAGAAAGAAAGAAAAAAATAGAAGGGAACTTCCTCAACTTGAAAAAGGGCATCTATAAAAAACTCACAACTAACATCATACTTACTGGTAAAAAGCTGAAAGTTGCCCCCCCCCCCCAATCAGGAACAAGACAAAAATGTCCGCTCTCACCACTTCTTTTTTTTTTTTTAGATTTTTAAAATGTATTTATTTGACAGAGAGAGACACAGCGAGAGAGGGAACACAAGCAGGAGGAGTAGGAGAGGGAGAAGCAGGCTCCCCGCGGAGCAGGGAGCCCGACGCGGGGCTCGATCCCAGGACCCCGGGACCACGACCCGAGCTGAAGGCAGACGCCCAACGACTGAGCCACCCAGGCGCCCCCACTCTCACCACTTCTATCCAGTATTGTTCTGGAGGTTCTAGCCAGGACGATGAGACAAGAAAATGAAATAAAAAGCATTCGGTTTGGAAAAGAAAAAGTAAAACTATTTGCAGATGACATACTCTTGTATATAGAAAACCTAAAAAAGTTTCAGAACTAAAAAGACAAGTTCAGCAAGGTTGCGGGATACAAGATCAATATACAAAAATCAACTGCAATTAGGGCTTCAGTTTTACAAGATGAAAGAGTTCTGAAGATGGATGATGGTGATGGTAGTAAAACATTATGAATGTATTCACCAACACCATTTACTTTTGCTTCTTGGCACTTGTTAGCATTTGCAATCATATTTACTTACAGTTTTTTGCTTAATGCTTGTCTAGCTCCAGGACAACTCCATGATAACAAGACCACGTCTACTCATTCATCCCTCTAATGGGCCCCTCCAAGGCCTGGCACACGGTAAGCACTCAGATTTATTATATTAATGAATGAATGAACTAATGAACAAATGAACAAATGTCACCCTCATTTGCTTTTATAACGGTACAGATAGCCTTGGTGGCCCTGAATCCAGGTTTCCAGGCCAGCTTTACACATAGAAATATCCAGGAAAAGAGAATAGCTTCAGCAGCAAAGACAGAGCTTCTCAGAACTAAGTGAATAAATTCAAGTAAGATTTGAGGATTTCTGCCTCAACTCTGTATCTTAACACATAAACGAAAGTAATGTCCTGGCCAGCTTGGCAATGTTCATAAAAGGCCAAGCCTTTTTCCAAAATGCCAAGATACACGCATGAAGCAAATACAAAAACAAATATATAAATAATGAGGAAAATGAAGTGCACAGATATATTTCAGCAATTTAAACAAGGATGGGAATAGCTGCCGGTGGATGAGATTGGAGGCAACCACATCTCCACTAGGTGCAAACTGCAAACACAGACAGCAGAAGAGAAAATCTGCAGTAAGGAGTCAGAAATAGAACATTTCTGCCCTCTGGGGGAGCAAACAGCTAGTGACACATCAATTTTGAGAATCCTTAAGGGCATCGAGATAAACAATGCGGCCATAATAATCTTATTAATGCACATAACTCATGGCCCTGAAATATTCAAGGGCTCTTTCCTGTCTCATCAATTCAATGTAAACTCTGAGCCTGGGACTATATATGAGGCCACCTGCTTTCTTCTCACTCTCATCTACACTCTTCCCTTTAAATATACTATATTTCTGCCGAACCCTATTACTGTTGTTCCTCATTTTCCTCTGTGTTTTTGCTCTCTGTTCTATCTGAAATGACCTTCCCTTGCCAGCCACTCTTGGCATTTACAAATGTCCATCCCCATCACTTCCAGGCCTTCCTTATTCAGAATCTCAGCTGAAAGTAATCTCCCAGCAAGTATGCACAATACTTTCACTTTCTTAGAGCATGTTTCACTTTTTTACCTTCTATTACTTTTTCACTACCTGTCAAGAGCCACAGAGAAAAGGTTTGGGGCCCGCAGAAAAAATTATCTGTACCTCCCATTCCCACGGCAGCAGAGTGCAAAATGGCTAAATATCTTCTCAGGGGAGTTTTATTGAAAAGCCATATGGTCCAACACCACTTCCTTTATGGACAGATAGCCAGCCAGTCCCCCGCCTATCACTGCTTCTACTTATCTGTAAATTAGTTGAGGGTCAGAGTTGTGTGCACACCTAGTAGAGCCAACTGTTGAAAGAAAGATACCCAGAGCAGACACAGCGAGAAGCCAGTATCCAAGCAACAGTACTGCAAATATGAAGAGAAACCTGAATTCAAGTTTCCACATAGCAGAAAACAAGAGCACAGTATCATACGGCCACTTCCGCCTTGTAGGTTTTTTGGTTGGTTGTTTAATTCATAATTTAACATAGCCAACCATGGTCAAACATCATTATCTTAGAATCAAAAGTATAAGGTCCCCTTTTACGCTTGCAGAGTTAGCAGTAAAAAGTAAATAAAATCCAACAGTGAAACTATAGATAAATATGCACAAGGTGTCTTGCTGATACTATCTACCATAACTAAGTACAGTCCTTTGAAAACAGCTGGGCAGTAAACATCAAGACCCATCCACCATTTAACAGAAGAATGTGATTTAGAAGAAGACAAAATTCTAGATGTACAAACATGCTGTTTTACAAGGGAAAAACTAAACAGTCGAAACAGAGAAATGCTTAATTATGATCTATCAATACAAAATATGACATGCAGCCATTAACATAATAAATATGGGCTATTTTTGAAAAAAGCAATAAAGTGAATATAGCTAAAGACTAAAAAGGAGATCTAAGAAATTAAAATGCTAATGCATTAAGTGTTAGGGGCTGAATTGTTTCCCCCCAAAATTCATATATTGAATTCCTCATCCCCAGGTACCTCAGAATGTGACTGTATTTGGATATAGGGTTTTTAAGTTAACACAAGGTAAGTAGGGTGGGCCAGTCCTATAAATCTGACTAGTGTTTTTTTGTTTTTTTAAACTTTTTTTTTTTTTTAAGATTTTATTTATTTATTTGACAGAGAAAGAGAGAGAGAGAGCACAAGCAGGGGGAGTGGCAGGCAGAGGCAGAGGGAGAAGCAGGCTCCCCGCAGAGCAGGGGGAGCCTGATGTGGGACTCGATCCCAGGACCCTGGGATCATGACCTGAGGTGAAGGCAGTTGCTTAACCACTGAGCCACCCAGGCGCCCTGACTAGTGTTTTTATAACAAGAGATTAGGATACAGACAGGCACAGAGAGAAGACTATGTGAAGACACAGGAAGACAGCTATCTACAAGCCGAAGAGAAAGGCTTCAAAAAAAACCAGCACTGCTGACACCTTCATCTTGGATTTTTAGCATCCAGAACTATGAGAAAATAAATTTCTGTTGTTTAAGTCGTTGTGGTACTTTGTTACGGCAGCCGTAGCAACCTAATACAGTTAATGTGGCATGATTACAGTAAAGATTTTTTCTTCTTCCAATTTCTTCTTAAAATATTTTAGAGCTGGTTTAACAACAGTGGTTCTAGCATCATGAATTCCCTCTACTGACACTAATTTTCTCTCCCCTTACTCTATAGATGGTTGTTTTTAACACGGCCTCACAAAGGAAAGGGAGTGAGGATGGAAATTTTCAGCTTCACGATGCTGGAAAAAAAAATGCCAATACCATGGTTTTTACTCCATGGTAAACCACTCTAAAGGAGTGGATAACCATGAATTCCAGAAAGCCCACTGCCCTGAGCATCAGAACAGATGTTCCTCCAATGAGAGATAAGAGTTAACCAGCTCATCTTCTGGAGCACATCGGTCCACCAGGGAGGCTCTGGCATGTCCCTAATGCTGCAGTGCCATTTAAACACCACATTGAGTTAGCTAAGACACCTCAAGATTCTAGCATTCTAACCGAAGAAAAGAGGATATTTTAGGACATGGAAAAAGATTCTGATCAAAGCCTCCTGAGGGTGGGAAGAGGGGTGGGAGAGCAAGGAATGCTGCCTAGTTTTCAGCTCTGCCAGGAACTCTCCATATCCCAGGGTTCAGGGTCCATTAGTATGGTACAGGCCAGACGAGGAAAGGCAGGAAGAGGTCACCAATATCCTAGACACAGAGGAGTATAACCAGGCAGATCCAGGAGGAAGCTTGACAGGGGCGGCTCAGTAACATTCTGAAGACAGATGAGAAGGAGGAGAGCAGAGCAAGACTAGTAGGCAGAAAGAAATTGGAGAGAGGGAGACTAGAAGCCTACCATACATGGAGATTCCACTGTAGACAGGGCTCTCTTCTCTATTTCTCTCCTCTCACCTTTCTCCCAGAGGGAGAGGGCTGAGGGCTGTGTGAGACGTGATCTCAAGGAACACAGACAATGTCCTCAGGGTGGCTCACAATCCTGCGGGTGGGCTTTAGGGCTGCAGTTCCAGTCTTAAGGGGCAGCCCAGCAGGAAAAGGTCAAAACTCCGATATGGATCAGAGAATTGACACCAAGGAGTCTTGGGTTTGACTATCTGAACATGGCAGGAGTCTGGTCACCAGACCTGTGATATAAGAGTAGATCGGGTACTTACAGCAAGTCTGACTTGATGCTGATCACCTGAGCAATCTCACTAACACTGTTTCTTATTGATCTGGCCTACCTAGTGTGTATTAATTAACAGTAGGTGCTCAACAAATGTTTCCTGAATGAAAGAGTGAATTAATTAAAGGAAAAATAAAATTTACTTAGTAGCATTAGGCTATGTTTCACAGCCTGGGATGTGAGTGGAGTAAGGAAACACCACTGTGGCATGTAGATAGACAAAGACAGGAAAAGTTATGTCGTTAATGTGCCCCAAGTGCCATAAAAAGCATGTCAAGGCTGCCTGAGTTACCAATGTCAGCTGAGATGGCAGGTCTAGCTCAGAAAACTGAGCTATCCTCAGCCCAACCCTATCTGGACCAAGTCCCACTCAGTCCTCTGCCTTCTCTCTGGAAAAAAAGGAGAAAGAAACCAGAAACAAATAAACGAGAAAGAGAGGTTTTTCAACACTCATCTCCCCACTTAAGTCCCCACCTTCATTATCCTGGTGGGTAGTCAGAAATTCCTTTACTCTTAAGAACCTCAAGAATACTTCCCTAGGAATGCTGAGGGCTTGTTGCCAATTGTTTTAAAGTAGTGGAATGTAGTAAGCAGCCATATATTATATGACTAAATAGTAGCAATGATCCCTAGCATAATGAAGTCTCAAGACCCCAAATGAGAATAAGAGGAATCCACATATATCTGATGGAATCAGCCACCTACAAAAGCCTTCTTTAAGAAAGAAATTATTTCAAGGTCCCAAGACTACCCGCACATACATAGTTGTACTCATAGCTAAATTACAGTAAATTGTATTACAGTGAATTTATCAGCAAGAGAAAAAGACAGGTGGACTCTGGAGAAACCTGTGCCTGGGCTTCCTCGTGTTCTCTCCCTCCTGTGAAGGTATACACCCAGCATGCTCCCCTCTACAGCAGCAGACAATGTAGTAACATGTATGCTCTGTTTGTACCTAGGGAAGTCCATTAGAGACATAGCATCCAAGGTTTTTATTGATAGACACAGGCACTGTCTGCTTAGCAGCCATCAAAATTCCAGATTCCCAGGAGGAAAGCAGGTAATCATATTGTTTGTTCAGAGTCTAGGCACAATGAACCACCCTTATCAATTAGAAAATGGAGGGAACAGTTCAAGTGTCAAGTTCCCAGATGTAGGCCAAGGACCAACCTTGCAAGCAATCCCTTCTGAAGATTGCAGACTCAGGCTGGCTCTGTTAACTCTTTTCTAAAGTGATTTGTAAATGTTGCCAAAGAAACTGAAATATCTCCCAAACTAAGAGATAGTATTGGGAAGCTGCCAACCTAAAAGCTGTATTAATTAGTTGTAAAACAGATCCTGATTTTGACAACTGAAGTAGTTACTATAAGATACAAAGCTAACAATGTTGCAATTACAGAATGTTCTTGTGATTATGGAAGAAGACTGAAGAAGGCCAGTTGAGCTTAAGGTGTATTTCTCAAGAGTTACTGAGTGGGAAAGGGTGCCCTGCTAGAGCTGCAGGACTGTCTTCACCCAAATCCCTACAATCTCTTCTCTCTTCTCCGGGTCCAGCAAGCAAACTTCTGATATGCTTTTTGGTCCTCCTACTAAGAATAGAATGTGCTGACTAGCTGGCATGAATTTGATTTGATAAGCCAGCACTGTGGTCCATTAGTCAGGCTCATTCAATGATAACAGTTCTCAATCATTAGGTACTCATGTGTCATTTTGTTGATCTTCATAATACTCTTAACAAGTACTGTCCTTGTATTTTGCAGGAGAAAGCAAAGGTTCAGATTGGAGAACTGACCTACCCAGAGTCACACTAATGTAAGCAAATGATACAGGATTTAAATTCAGGTATTCCTATCTCTAGAACTCATATACTTTCCCTTCTTTTGAATTCCTCCTTCAATTAGAAGTCAAGTTGGCATCAATCTCCCAGGACCTGCTCATCCTGCAGGTAAGTGAGAAATCAGACTTAGGAAACCACAAAGCCAAGGACACTATGCCAGAGAGCCTAACACAGCATTTCAGCCTCACTCCTCACCAGAGCTGCAAAACTACTCTTTTTAAAAAAATATTTTATTTATTTATTTGATAGAGCGAGCACAGAAGGGGTAGCAACAGAGGGAGAAGGAGAAGGAGGCTCCCCACCGAGCAGGGAGCCCCACGCGGGGCTCGATCCTAGGACCCTGGGATCACGACCCGAACCGAAGGCAGACGCTTAACCATCTGAGCCACCCAGGCGCCCCCATAAAACTACTCTCAACTGCAGCAGACAGGTCTCCAGTCTCCACCACTTTTCTCCTACTCTTAGACAACAGATCTCTCTCCACCTGCCAGAAACTGTATGAAAAAAGAATCTCATCCTTGGGGCGCCTGGGTGGCACAGTCCATCGAGCAGCCGGCTCTTGGTTTCAGCTCCAGGCCTGATCTCAGGGTCGTGAAATCCAGCCCAGCACGGGAGTCTGCTTAAGACTCTCCTTCTTCCCCTGACCCTCTCCACCGTGCACACGCACGTGCGCGCGCGCTCTCTCAAATAAATAAATCTAAGAAAGAAAGGAAAAGAAAAGAATATCACCCCTTCTGTGCTAACATACTATAATGATACTATAATTCTCTGCCCACTGTCATTCATTCCCCATTCCCTGCCACTGTCCCTTCTTCAAAACACAATCTTTTACCCAGTCTAACGCCCCCTCTAGATTCACAGAAACACAACGCGCGGATTTGCACTTCAAAAAGCACTTTCAGATGTACTATTTCATCTGCCCTTCACAACAATGTGAAGCGGGCAAAGTAGGTAAGCACCCCCATTTAACGAAAACAGCATGTCTCCAAGGTCACGGAATAAAAAGCAGAGGAAGTCGGGAGCAGAGCCCCAGGTTTTGACTCTGGTCCTCCGCTCTTCCCGCTGCTTCTCCCTGCCTGCCGCCCCCGCCCTTGCGATGTCAACAAGGTGCCTCTCGGCTCAAACCCAGGCCTGTAGCTCACGTCCCTCCCACGCCACCCACCCGCAAAATCCCCACCTGCCCTGTCCACTCCTTGACCGCACCACCCCCATGACCCTCCTCTCTTCACCAGCGCCCTCCGCCCATGGGCCTCCTCACCCCGCCAGCTCCCTCCGCTCCTGTACCCCCTCCTGTCACAGGCAGCTCGAGAGCTGCGCTCGGCCTCCCACAGACCCTCGCCGCCCCGCCTACCCGCCTCGCCACCCCATACCCCTTCTCCTGTCAGCCCGCGGCCCGAGCGGCCAAGGCTACCTTCTCCAAAGATGCCGGTCTCTGCACGGCCAGGGAGCGGGCCAATGACAAAACCGTGTTGAAATAGAAGCCCCGCGAGGCGCTGGAGCCGGAGCCGGAGCCGGAGCCGCCGCCGCCGCCGCCGCCGCTCCCTGCACGGGCCGCGGCCGCCGCCATCATCGCGCGCGCGGCGGCGCTGCCCGCGGGCTTCCCGCACCCGGCCTGCGAGCGCCAGAGCTCACGGCGCAGGCGCGGCGGCTTCCGGCTACCCCGCCACGTGACCTCTGCTGTCGACACTGGGTGGGGCGTGGCCGCGGGGTGATTCCACCGCTGGAGGGGAGAGAGAAGCCGAGCTGTAGGCTGCGGTCGCGTGCACCGGGCGTGGCGCCCCCCAAGCCGCGGGATAAGATGGTCAGCTCCGGAGGCGGGGCCTCCCGCGCGAGACAGGCGGAAGGAGTTCGCTCCGCGACTGCGGGGTGGAGGGGAGTAGCGCGGCGCTGGAGTGCGGGCCGCGGAGCTGCGGGGCTGCAGAGCGGTGGGCGCTTCCCGAGGGCCTCGGGAGGTCGGCCTGGATCCCTGCGGGCCCGGAAAGGCCGTTCCTCGCCTTGGCCACGTTCCTCCTTCTCCTGTCCAGACCCAGACGAGCGCCGGCACCATGTCGGCCTACCCCAAAAGCTACAACCCATTCGACGACGATGCGGAGGATGAGGGTGCCCGGCCGGCCGTGTGGAAGGACGACCGCGACCTCCCCGATGGACCCGGAGCGCCCGTGGACAGGCAGCAGTACCTGCGGCAGGAGGTGATGCGCAGGGCCCAGGCCGCGGCCGCCAGCACTGACAGGTCCCTGTCCCTCGTATACGAGTCCGAGAGGGTCGGCGTCGCCTCTGCCGAGGTGAGTCTGGAGCAGGGCAGGACGGCCCAACTAGGCTGAATTGTCACACGAGGTCAAGAAACGTTACCTATACAAAGTTGAGTACTTGAAAGAGGCAGTTTACCCCTGTAATATTCCTTAGCTATTAGTAGAGCTCGGGTTAGGGAAATGGAGTGTCTGTTTCTTATAATTACCTGCTCAGAATCCCAGATCCAGAGCTTTAACCATCCCTCCCCGAGTGACCCAGAATGGGTGAGGATTGTACCTGCTGGTGTGTGAAGCATCAGAGCAAATGGGCCTTGAGTTTTTTCCTATCACTGACCGCTTCACCTCACCGGTAGAGGTGATGAGGTCTGTCTGGGCAGCTGCTGAGTAAGCCATAGCCCAAGTTTGGTCAAGTCTAGGGCCTAACTTTTACTTCCCAAATCCAAATGAAGATGTCCTAGATAGCATATGGTTTGTGACAGTCCATTTCTCCGATCCCCCCTTGTCAGTTCGTCTCTCCACCCATGGGAGATTTCAGGAACCCTATGTGAGGATTGTTCTTTCTTAGGCACCACATTTCTTCCTCAGCCCACTAATGAAATGGTTTTGTTTGGGCATTTTTTTTTTTTTTTAAGTTTTAAAAAATGTAATAGTAGATCATTGGTATATCAGCTAACATTAATCTAAAGCATTTGTAGCTTTGAAACTTAGTACTGGAAGCTGAAGTGTTGTCTTCCTCCATGGGTCTCTTTGTAACTCTTTTCTCTGGCAGAGTTCATTCTGACCTGATCACTTACGATCTTGGGCAGTTTGAGGTATGTTGATTAATTTCTCAAATAGTCGTCTGGGTCATATCCCCATTGCCGCTTTCCTGGTTATTTTCCTTCCCCACTTCCGTTTCCTTCCCCACTGTTACAGTACAGTATCCCTCATTGGCCCATTTTCCTATCTTTGGCTTCCTTAAGAAAGTTTAGCTGTAATTCTCACATCTTATATCTACTGGATTCCTATGTTTGAGTCTAAATGGCAAATGCTGACTAAGATTTGGGAGGATTGCCTAAGGTCTTAGGGCCCTAGTGGAGGAGTTACTTGAGGGTCCCAGGTCCAAGGAAGCCAAGTAAGAACTGTTTGAAGGGACATCTCTGGAAACAGTGAGAACAAATGAAATAGGAAATCAGAATGATACAAAGTAGGATGTCATGGCAGCGGAGAAACTCGAATCTGGCTTTTAAGGCTAAGATTTAGACAGGAGTGAGGAGGAGGGAGAGGAAGAAGGGTAGGAGGAATGTTCATAGGGCAGAGAGGAGCGGTGCAAAGACACTGGCCCCACCACAGGGTTCCTGGGCTCCAGTAGGGAAGTGATGCACAGGATATATTCAAAGAAAAGGCCCAGAGGAGGCAGCTTAGGAGCCTTTCATGGGCAGGGGAAAATCTGTCCTTCAGAGGGAAGGAGACTCAAAAACATATTAGAGGTGAATGGTTTCACGTGGATTGTGGTGACACCCCTGCCCCCCATGCTGCTCCCAAAGGCCCTTCTCTCTATGCAAGGGGGACGGTGAGAACAGAGGCAGAGTGATACCTCAGGCCTGTGAGGCTTGGACTGGGCTCAGTTGGTGTTGTTCTGAGAGGTGCAGTATGATCATGACTGGGCAGGTGACAGGCACTGTCATCATCGGTATGGTGACACTGAATTTTTCCAGGATTGAGTCAGTTCCCAGTCATCAGAGGCCCTGGGAGGCCGGAATGGTCAGCACCCCCTCCCCACCCCACTCTGTACTCTCCAAACTGCCTTTGAATCAGTCTTTGATTCCAGTCAGAATGGGGATGGGAATGGGGCTGAGGTTGGGGCTGGTGAGCTCTTCCTGCCACTCAGTGTACAGTGTGACTTCCAGCAGACCAAAGTCACCTGCTAACCTCCCTACTTAGAGACCCAGCGCTGAGCTGTGCGAAAACATGATAGGTTTTTATAGAGGCTTAGGAATGTACAAATATTAGTTTGGGAAGATAGTTCCAGCTTGGCAGAAGTAGGAAAATTACTTAGGTCATCCGAAGTGAAGGAGAGTCGTCCTCCTCCTGTGAAACCTGACAAGGTTTATTTCTCACAAAGAGTATAGCCACAGGTTATGACTGCCAAGGGACAGAGTTAGAGCAGAGCAGTTCCTAGTTAACTGGCCTGGTAAGCACAGTCCAGAACCGTGGAGAGACTTGTAGGCCACTCAGCTCTTCTGTTTTGCAAGTGTGATTTATTTATTCTTTCTTTTATCTAAGGTTTAGCTTTTGTGAAGCGATATCCAATCACATAGTTCAAAATTTAAAACGTACAGAAGAGTAGGAAGTTTCCTCCCACCCCTCTGCTCCCATGGCAGCCAGTTACCATCAGTTCCTTCAGTGTCCTTGTGAAGATATTCTATGGATAGAGACATAGCTATAGTCCTTTCCTTTTTCTTTCTGTCTTTTTTTTTTAATTTTAACTTAAGTGGATGCATTCTATATATTCTAGTCTGTACATTTTTTAATAGGATTGGAGGTTAGTCCCTAGTAATATATAATGCACTGATCTTTTTGTTATTGTTGTTTTTATGGCTGTGTCGTATTCCACTGAATGGATGACTTGTATTTATGTAGCCAGTCCTCTAATGATAGGCATTTGGGTTGTTTGCACGTTTGGGCAAGCCTGTGGAGACATGGCTTCCCAGAGTTCCTTGTCCCCTCTGGCAGCTGAGCATGCTCCTGTACAGTTTTGTGAAGCCTGGGATCTCATTTCAGGGGAGTCCAGCAATAAATGTTAGACCAGGGCCTGAATGGCTGGCACAGTAACATCAATGGGACGGGAGTGGTGTTTGGTAGGCCATCACACGACCACGTAGGCATGGCTGACCACCTGCCCGACTGGCAGACCTTACTGTTTAACCCATTCAGAGGTCAAGCATGTGGCTGAAGGCCCCCACCTAAATCACACTATTAGCATAAACTATCTGGCCTAGCCTAAGGACTCAGATAAACAAAGATACTCTTATCATGGTATTATAAGGGCCAGGAGCCAGGCAAGGCCTTTCTTTGGAACATAGAGGGTGTGGACAGCCCAGGCCTGCTGAGTTAGTCCTTAGTGAGCCTGGGTCAGCCTGCACTCAGGCACTAAAGAGCACCAGCATCACTGCCTTTGCCCTTGGTGGTTTTTCATGCAACCTAAGACTCCGTTTGTGTTTTTGAATCCACTCCATACTACTACAGTGAGACAAAGCCCCAGTTTGAGCATATTCCATGCTCATGTGTCCCTGCCGGCGCTTACGCATGTGTGTTGTCCTGGAAAGGGAGTGACATGAAGGAGATGAACTTCAGGTTTCTAGGTTCAGCTTATTGACTCCAGATTGACCTCCACCTACTTATTATTGGATCCCTGAGTTTTTTTGTTTTTCTTGGTTTTTAAGATTTATTTATTTATTTATTTGAGAGAGAGAATGAGAGAGAGAGCACATGAGAGGGGGGAGGGTCAGAGGGAGAAGCAGACTCCCTGCCGAGCAGGGAGCCCGATGTGGGACTCGATCCAGGGACTCCAGGATCATGACCTGAGCCGAAGGCAGTCGCTTAACCAACTGAGCCACCCAGGCGCCCTGGATCCCTGAGTTTAATTATGAGTTCAGTACAGGAACCTTAGCACTGACATTTTCCTTCTGAATCTCAGGGCCTGACCTGGTCAGGGAAGACAACCAGGCCCAACTGACCTTATGAGATGTATCAGCTGTGAATTGGAATTGGGATCTGGTGGTCACTGCTGCCCTCTCCAATGCCTGCTGGGTCCTGCCTGGCATCCTGCCTGCTCCCTCATCTCATGCTCATGTTCCTCTTCCTCTCTCAGTTCCCCCAGCTGGCCCCGTGGCCCAGGACTGCTGTGCACATGGGCTGCTCCCTCTGCCCTGATCTCTTACCCCACCCCCCAACCCTTTGCCTACCTAACTTCTCAGCTTTCAGTTTCCCCTTCAACGCCACCCCATTGGGGAGCCTCCCTGACTCCCCCTTAAGCCAGGCAAGGAGCCCCTACTGGCAGAGTGGCCATCGTGTATGTGTAGGATAGCTTTCTTTTCTTCCTCCCCCACTCTAGATTCCCAGCACCACAGGGTTGTCAACAAATGAAAAGTGAAATGAAACTTGACTCACTGAATCCTCCACCAAGACTGTAAGTTCTGGCAGGGCAGAGATCTGGGGCTGGTTAGTTCACCCCTGAATCCCTAGCACCTGGAACAGTGGCTGGCAGAGTAATACTTGTTGGTGGGTATCTTGCACACCTCTGTCCTTCGGTGTGTGTCCTCTATCAGCAGGGAGTCCCTGATATGTTCACATTCTCACAGGGCCCGGGGACATAATCCATCTGGCCAGAAGTCGCCCCATGTAGGACAGAGTATACCCTCACAGGGTCTTCAGCTGTCTTTTGCATTCTCTCTCTCCTTTTTTTTGAAGATCTTATTTATTTATTTGACAGAGAGAGACACAGCAAGAAAGGGAACACAAGCAGGGGAAGTGGGAGAGGGAGAAGCAGGCTTCCCGCGGAGCAGGGAGCCTGATGCGGGGCTCCATCCCAGGACCCTGGGATCATGACCCGAGCCGAAGGCAGACGCTTAACCAACTGAGCCACCCAGGCGCCCCGTCTTTTGCATTCTCTTGCTTTATCAGGAATCCTTGTTTGACAAAAAGCCACAAACCAAAGGGGAATTGAGACACCCCCTCTCTCTGTGCTGTTGCTCAGCAGAGTACCACTGGCCCAACCAGATTTTTTTTCTCTGACCATTTTCTTTTTTCCTGTTTAACTTACAGAAAACTCCTTTTAGCGCTTAAGGTGGGGGAGGGGGGTGGATCACCTGTAATGCTAACATCTGAGCTTTGCATGTGTGCCCTTTACACTGAGGGTACTCTCTGGAGCTCCCTCCCCTCATAGCCGCCCTTGTCTTTCCATGATCTCCATTATCCCAGGGACCAATGATGATATGCATGGCCTCCCTTTTGGGGGACAGGAAGATGCCTGGGGACTGGAGTATTTGAGGCCTGCCTTTGTAATGGCTGGTGCAGGGTCTGCCTAGCTTGTCCTTCCCACCCTGGCACTCCTGGTATTTGCTCTGCCAAGCCCTTCTTCCTCGTTAGTTAGAACCAAGCACTTGGAGCCTGGTCCTTTCTTCTGCCTCAGGGGATGGATTTCAGCAGAAGTTCCTCCTCTGCTGGCCTCCTGACCAGATCACCTCCAGTGAACACCAGCTTCCAGCTCACAGAAACT
Organism: Phoca vitulina; assembly: GCF_004348235.1. Taxonomy (NCBI): domain Eukaryota; kingdom Metazoa; phylum Chordata; class Mammalia; order Carnivora; family Phocidae; genus Phoca; species Phoca vitulina. The sequence goes on from NW_022589803.1 coordinate 1,901,824, forward strand.
TCCAGAGACCAGAACAGCGCTCACTTCCCTGGCCTGCCACCGTCACAGATTTCTCTTCACTTTGATTGTAACATCTAAGTGAGACGTTTGGTTTCCTTACCAAGTCAGCGCAGTGATGCAGACTCGGAGTTTGAGAGACTGTGTCACTTGTGAACAGAAGAAAATAAGATCTCACTGTGAATTGGGGAAGGTTTTGTCAGCTACTTGTTACTGCTGCTACTCTCCAAATTAAGGTCGAGAGGCCGAAGCAAGAGGGCAGGTGGTTGGTGAGATGAGCCACCACGAGAGACCTCACTGTCAGGGAGGCCGAGGACCTGGCTCCTGGTGTGACAGAGCCCTGGCCAGCACCCACCCCGGGCAGCCAGGCACCTCTCCTGCTTCATGTTCTTCATCTTCTGCAGCAGGGGAAATCAGGTGGTGGGACTGGGCTGTTGGCAATATATCAACTCAAAAAACACGTAAATGCTGGAGAAAATCATTTTAACCCTAATTTAGAGCCTTGCCTTATTCCAGGAAAGACTTACCTCAGAATGGACATGAAGATGACAAACCTGAGGTATTGGAAAAAGGAGAAAACTCTAGATAAATTAGCAACTGTTTTTTTTTTCTTCTAAAACTGAGTTTTGACATAGTCCAGGCATTTGCAAGAATGACACGGTCTAGAAAAGATTTTTCCTTTTGTTTAAAAGAACCTAATGGTTTCTTCAGACGTGTCTCATGAGCTGGTGAAAAACACTTAAACGTTCAAAGCTGTAAAGCTCAGCAATTCTAAGTTTATTTCCAAAGGTTTTTTTGTTTTCTGCCTATACATTATATTTTAAAATTTCATCCACTATAAACATTGAGAGCTCAGATTACTTGTTGGGTCCCTAAATGTTCTAAAAGCTTTCTATTAACGCTTTTATAAGTAAAACGGGCTCTAATAAACCCATTATGTATATTTTTCCTTTTTATCCTTCAATTGTCGGAGGCGTTTATTCAAAAATTGTTCATGATTCTGTTTTAAGGTATTAAGAGAGAAATCTCTAAAGATTGTCTGCCACAGGTAATGTAACTGCTGAGCCACAGACAAATGCAGGGTTGGAAGATTCAAAAGGTGGTGGAGGGCAGGGACTGCCTCATGAAGTCAAACAGGAAAAGCTTGAGAGTCTCCGGGCTGGAAAGGTTGGTCACAGAGAAGGAACACAGCTGGAATGGCCTGAGATAGGGGCAAAATAAGTTTGGCACGAAGAAAGGAAGGTGTTAGTGTTACTGTGGTGGTGAGTTCACATGCACCGTCGGAACCATCAGCTCTTTTTTTTTTTTTTTAAGATTTATTTATTTGAGAGAGAGAACATGAACAGGGGGAGGGGCAGAGGGGGAAGCAGGCTCCCCGCTGAGCAGGGAGGCCAACATGGTGCTCGATCCCAGGACTCTGGGATCATGACCTGAGCCGAAGGCAGCCACCCAACTGACTGAGCCACCCAGGCGCCCCCGGAACCATCGGCTCTTGAGGAATATGATCTAGGCTGTCCCCGTGGCCACAGAGCATCATCCACTTGTCCTTTGGCAGTCCAGCAAGCCACTGCTCTGAGTGAGACACTGGGGACCCAGTGAACAAAGCGGGTCCCTGCCTCATGGAGCTTGCATGCTATAAAAACTAAAGTAGATTGAGGGTGTAGAGGGGTACGTTGAGGGTAGAGAAAGTTCTACTTTAGAGAAGGTGTTCAAGGAAGACTTCTTTCAGGAAGTGACCTCTGAGCAGAGACCTGAATTAAATGAGCAGAGCTGTACAAATATCTGGATGAGGATCATTACAGGCAGAGAGAGTAGCATGTACAAAGGCCTGGAACAGAATCACCTTTGTTAGAGATTTTAAAGGTGAAACTGTGGGTGAGTTGGAATCAGATATTACCAGGGCCCAGAAAGGACCCAGCACCTAGCCTGTGAAATAATTTGAAGGTGTGACCAGGGCCAGGTGGCTCCAGTGACCCAATGGAAATCCCATATCTGAAAAGGGGGGAGTACAAGAGCCATAGTCCATGGGGGCAGTACCAGGTCAAAGCCTGTAAGGTTCACGGGGGCCAGGAAAGGGGGAGGGCTAAAGAATGTGCCGCCAGTCCAGGCCCCGTGCATCTTAACATGGTCCTGTGAGCCAGCCTCATGTGGGCAGGAGGGAAGAGAACTCGGGGGCAAATACGAAAGAAAGCCAATAGAAGCAGGACAGGGAAGGGCAAAGGAATGTGTTGTCAGAAGGGGAAACGTTCCCTCACAGATGGCAGCATCTGTCCCCATACGTGCTCTCTGAGGGCTCATGACAAACCTGCTGTGTGTGGTCCCCTGCAGAGGGGAAAATTACAAAACGGTGTAATGCCATCACCTCTCATTTTCCCCAGGAGCTCGATCGTCAGCGAGGTGTCTTAGAACGCACGGAGAAGATGGTGGACAAGATGGATCAAGATTTGAAGACCAGCCAGAAGCACATTAACAGCATTAAGAGCATGTTTGGGGGATTCGTCAATTACTTCAAATCCAAACCAGCAGAGACGCCACCCGAACAGAATGGCACCCTCACCTCCCAGGCCAATAGCAGGTGAGTGGATCTTCAGCCATCCAGATATGAAGTCGCTGAAAGTGGGGGTTAGTGCAAATGGTCAAGACTTTCGGGGCACCTGGGTGGCTCAGTCGTTAAGTGTCTGCCTTTGGCTCAGGTCAGGATCCCAGCGTCCTGGGATCGAGCCTTCTGGGATCAAGCCCCGCATCGGGCTCCCTGCTCCGAGGGAGGCCTGCTTGTCCCTCTCCCACTCCCCCTTGCTTGGGTTTCCTCTCTCACTGTCTTTCTGTCAAATAAATAAATAAAATCTTAAAAAAAAAAAAGAAATGGTCAAGACTTTCAAGCCTCTTCTAGTGTCTTAAAGGGACCCAAGATCTTTGTAAGTTACTCATTGGGAGGGATTCGTCTTCACACGTTTTGAAAAAAGAAACATTTCTCCAGCGCTCCTGATGATGTTTATTTGATAGACATCCAGTCTGCATAAATTGGGTCTCCAATAAATTAAATTACTGCTCCAGTAATTGTAATTTGAAAGAATATTCACCTCAGAAAGCTTAAACAGTATAAATGTGCCTCACTTCACAGAATTTTAAAAATTCTTTAAAAAGTCTTTATATCCAGGGCGCCTGGGTGGCTCAGTTGGTTAAGCATCTGCCTTTGGCTCAGGTCAGGGTCTTGGGATCGAGTCCCACATCGGGGTCCTTGTTCAGCAGGGAGCCTGCTTCTCTCTCTCCCTCTGCTGCTCCCCCCGCTTGTGCTCTCTCATTCATGCTCTCTCTCAAATAAATAAAAACCTTTAAAAAAAAAGTCTTTATATCCAACATTTCCATATCTAATTCTGTCTGGCCCTTTAATTTTAAAATTAGCGATTATTTTACTCAAAAGTTTCGGTTAAATAATAAAATAATACGTGTAATTTGAGCAGGTATTTAAATATCACGTGTACAAAGAGTCAAGTTTCTGCTAAAATAGATTACTATTCATATCTCAGACCGTTGTGTTTATTTTTTATTGTAAAAATAATATAGTCATATTATAGAACATCTACACCTTACCATAGCACAAAAACTCAAAACTTAGTTCCCCCCCGCCATACTCAGTGTTTTCAAAGCTGCAGTCACAGTGTTCATTTAGTTTTATAGCCTACTTCCATTTAACCCAGAGAAATGTCTGATAAAATGTTATTACGCAGGTCTCTCTGTTTATCTTTTAAATCTGGAATACAGAACGATTTTTTTTTTAAAGATTTTACTTATTTATTTGACAGAGAGAGACACAGCGAGAGAGGGAATAGAAGCAGGGGGGGCGGGAGAGGGAAAAGCAGGCTCCCTGCTGAGCAGGGAGCCCGATGCGGGGCTCAATCCCAGGACCCCGGGATCATGACCTGAGCTGAAGGCAGACACTTAACGACTGAGCCACCCAGGCGCCCCTGGAATACAGAATGATTTTTTAAGAGAAATTTTTTTAAGGGCATAACTGATGTGCCGTAAAGCGCACGCATCTTAAGTGTGTGTTGACACTTTCACTAAATGGGTGACTGCTTAACTGTGTATACACCTGTGTGGCCATCACCTAGATTAGGACATAGGGTGTGGGAGGGAAGAAACTGGGAAACTGTTTCCACCTCACAGTGGCTCTGGGGAGAAACAAGTACAGGTGAAGGAACTGAGATGTAGCGGCAAGACCAGGCAGGTGAATTGTTGGGATTTACGGAGAGAAAACTACAGAAGGGGAAGAGGCGGTTGGTTGGCCCAGGGGCTATTGCCTGTGGGTACGCTAGCCGAGGTCATGAGGGTTGGTTTGTTTTGTGGCTCAGTCCTAATCACCGTCCATCCCTGGTTTTCCAGCTTGACCCTGATCTCAAATACCTGTCACTTTTTCCCCCCAATTGGGGTAGTTTCCGGGGTTGTTTATTTAGTTGGGTTTTTTGGATTTTATGTTTTTTTTGTTGTTTGGTTTGGTTTGGTTTTCAGTTTACAAATCAGAAGGATATTTTGTGTCCTCCTTTTTAAAAGGGTTTATGTGTTATCAGAGGAAGTTTAGATGTCCGTTCGCTTTGGACTAAGACATCAGCATGGTTAACTCTATGATGTAATGTGTAATTGTTTCTATAAAATGAGTAAATCTTTGTAATCCTGTCAAAACCCCTATTCCATAAATACAGGGATATTCTGATATAGAAGCTTTTAAAATAAGTTTCTCCTATTCAAACTTCTGTCAAGTCATATGTATCCTGTGTGTATCCTTGTTACACCAACGCTTCGGCCTTTTCTGAAGTTTTGTTTCTTAGTAAGCCATTTTTGGTCTTGCTGACAAAGCTTCATAAGCTGCTGCTTCCCATTTCCATTTAAAGCTCATGGAGAGGGGTGCCTGGGTGACTCAGTTGGTTAAGCGTCAGCCTTTGGCTCGGGTCATGATCCCAGGGTCCTGGGATTGAGTCCCACATTGGGCTCCCCACTCTGTGGGGAGCCTGCTTCTCCCTCTGCCTCTTCCTATGTCTCTCTCTGTCTCTCATGAATAAATAAATGAAATAAATAAATGATAAAAAATAAAAATAAACAAAGCTCATGGAGAGGTCCCTTCAGATCATAGATTTAACCACTCCCTAAATTTGAAACTCTCTAACTTATCCAAGACTTGGTTGCTGACCAAGAGCCACCACTCTTCTTATAGTTCTCTTAACCATTTGTCACTCTCCCTAGAGTTGGCTTTTTTGCCATTTTTCACAAAGAAGCCAAGTTTTTGTCATTTAAGTATTACTACTCTATACGTGTGAGCACAAAGGAAAAAAGTCAGCCTTGGGGTTTGTAGCCTGGGTAATGGGCAGGTGGGCTCAGCTGCAAGCATCTGCTGCTTACGCTGGCCAGGCAACACATAGGGCTCACGACTGTGCTCAGAGAAACCAGCTGTGCGTTCTAGACCTCCAGTCACTGCTTGTAAGTAATGAAATCCTCAGATTTCAGGAGGCTCTGCTCTGTTCTACACATTGCTGGAGCACTGGGGGTCTATGGGGGGCTACAGTGCCTCTAGCCTGATGGGGTCCAGTGGCGAGCCGTTAAAGACTTTAACCAGGGATGCCTGGATGGCTCAGTTGGTTGAGCATCTGCCTTCGGCTCAGGTCATGATCCTGGGGTCCTGGGTTTGGGCTGTGTCGGCCTCCCTGCTCAGCTGGGGGGTCTGCTTCTCCCTCTACCTCTCCCCCCGGCTTGTGCTTTCTCTCGATCTCTCTCTCAAATAAATAATAAATAAAAATCTTAAAAAAAAAAAAAAAAGACTTTAACCAGAGTGGGGTGCCTGGGTGGCTCAGTCGATTCAGCATCTGACTCTTGGTTTCGGCTCAGGTCATGGGATATGGGATGGAACCCCACATCAGGCTCTGCTCTCGGCAGGGAGTCTGCTTGAAGATTCTCTCCCTCTGCCCCTCCCCCCGCTTGCCCTCACGCACATGCGCATTCTCTCTCTCTCTGTCTTTCTCTAAAATAAATAAATCTTTCAAAAAATAAATAAGGACTTTAATTGGAGAGGTTCATGCAGGGTATGTTAGAAAGATGCCCGGCATCTTTGGGTAAGGATTGGAAAGGCGGGGGCTCATCCAGGTAAGGATAAAGAGGCAAGGCAGAAGGAGGGGCCAGATTTTGGGGATCTGTGGGGGGATTGAGGGGATGTTTGCATGGCTTGCTGGGAGTGGAGCTGTGCAGAGAGAGGGCATACATGGAGAATGATTGGTTTCCAGCTTGGCCAGTGAAGTGGCCAGGGCACCGGTCAGCAGAGTGGAGAAGAGCAAACTGTGCGGGAGGCCCAGCTTCTGGGCCGGGGGAGCCCCTGCCATGCCCGCAGGGGTGCGTGGAGTGTTAAGGCATAGTCCGAGGATCTCCTGAGTTACCTTGTGAAATCCCTGTCTGTAGCAGGAGTGGGCAGACTAAGCTTTGTGGGCCAGGAAGCAAAATCAGAGATATTTTATAGGGACTTACGTAACAAGAAAATAACAAATTTTTAATGACGGCATTAAAAAAACGAAAAGAGGAATAATTGAGTACAATTTTTTGTAACATAGGTCTACTAATGAGAAGAAAGAAATTATTAACGGAGGTTCAAAGTTAGTGTTCTCTGTCATCCAGTCCATTGCCAGTGGTCATCTGTAAAAGCAGTTCTCTGCTTGTGGTCGTACAAAATCAGGTGGTGGACCAGATTTGGCCCATGGGTCACGGTTTGCTGACTAGTCTGAAGTACCCATTTGGTCCTTTCATGTGCTTCTCTTCCCCCTGGTCCTGGGATTCTCGTTTTCCTGAAGGAGGGCCACCTAACCAGATGCTGCTCTTCTAAAGCAGGTGTCTCGGAGGTTCGCCGTGCTGCGGGCTGTACTCCCAGGAGCTGTCGATGAATATCCCTGCTTTGGTCAAAGGAGGCATTTGCTTTTTGCACATGGGCGCTGCTTGAAAAGACTGCATTGTCATAGGTACTTTCTCTTTCTAAATGTTCTCTTTTCTTAATTTTTATCCTAAGATTGAAAGAAGCCATAAGTACCAGTAAAGCACAGGAGACACGGTACCAGGCCAGCCACCCAAACCTCAGGAAGCTGAATGACTCAGGTCAGTGGGGACCTGTGCTCGGCCACACTTGAATTCCAGTATTGGCCCTGGCGTGGATGGGGGACAGCGGGGACTCCAGCTACTGTCGTGGGTAAAGGGTGTCGGACCCAATGCCACTCCCAGGGAGCTGGAAGTGTGTGTGTTATGGCATGCTCATCCCTCACCCCGTGGAGGATGAAATACGGAAGTGGGGGCCTGTGTCCCATTGAAAATGAGCCTGCCCACCATTAGTTCCTGCCCCGTGTAGCTCTGAACTCTTCCAGCAGTGAAAAGACAACTGCAGGAAAACCTCTGTGGTAAGGGGTAGAGCCTTCCAAAAATGACCTGTTATCCCCAGACCCAATGAATATATTGGGTTCTGTGGCAAAAGGAGAATTATGGTTGCTAATCAGCTGACCTTGAGATGGGGAAATTATCCTGCGTTAACCATCTGGGCCCAGTGTAATCACAAAGGCCCCTTTATAAGTGGAAAGGGAGGTAGAGGAGAGATGATCAAAAATTGGAAGATGCTCCGCTGCTGGCTTGAAAAACGCAGGCAACCTCTAGAAGCTGGAAAAGGCTAGGAATCAGATTCTTTCTAAAAGCTGCTGGGAGGAACACAGCCCTGTTGACACCTCGACTATAGCCCGGTGTGACCCGTCCTGGATTTCTAAGCCCAGGAACAGAAGGGTAAGTGTGTGGTAGTTGCTGCACAGCAGTGGGAGACTCATGTAGCCCTGAAGCCCGAGGGGGCGGAGAAGCAGCTGCGTGAACAGGGTGTGCAAGGTCGATTGTGTGTGGTGTCCTGTCATCCTCTTGTTATCAAACGATAGGCCCAGAAGCACCCCTTATCTGGAAGGGAATTTCGGCGTCCTGGGAGTCCCCGCAGAGACCCCTGGAAGAGGGCCCGGCACATTGGATGGTGCCAGGAATCGAATGCTTCCTGGGCTCCCTTTTGAGGAAAGCAGGATGTGCCCTGGATGCTCCAGAACCCACCACTCTCATGGTTGACACAGTTCAGGAGAGGCCTGATGGAGGAAAAGCCAGGGGTCAGGAAAGATGGAGATACTGCAGTTTAGTCTGGAAAGGCGAAAGCCATGGGAGGAAATGAGAGAAAACTAAAATATGCGAGGCCCACAGAAAGTCCAAGCCCAGCATAGCCTGAAGAAGTAGAGTAGGAGGCCTGCACCCAAAAGTCAGGATTTCAGAGACTTAAAGGGAGTTTTAATTTGCACGGTGTGTAAATTAAAACTGAAGAGCCTTAAAAAAATAAAATAAAAAAGACGACACCGTGTGTGTGGAATGGCTTCAGTAGGTTGTGGCTGGAGGAAATACACCAAGTCTGGAAAGAGAAGTTCCCCCAAAAGATAGAAACTGGGATGATAGGGCTTTTCTGTGTGCATTTAGAAACTGCAGTTCAAGGAAGATTTGGGGCAAATGTGCGTTATTTAGCATTTCTTCTTTCCTTGCTTGTTGTATTTGAAGCAGAAAGAGAGCATAGAAATACATTTCTAGAAGAAGAGAAAGTCATCCACTTCCATAACATAGCTATTTTGATTTTGATTTTTGATTTTCTTAAAGCCCTTTTAGGGAAGATTTAGGTTCTTTCACTTTGAAAGAACTCAAATGTACATTAAAAAAAAAATGAATAAATAAGATGTATGCACTTCTATTTTAACATCAATGATCATTTAAAGTTTTTTGCTTTCTACAAAAGATAATTATCATATGATCTCACTGATATGTGGAATTTAAGAAACAAGTCAGAGGATCATAGGGGAAGAGAGGGAAAAAATGAAACGACGAAACCAGAGAGGGAGACAAACCATAAGAGACTCTTAATCATAGGAAACAAACTGAGGGTTGCTGGAGGGGAGGGGGGTGGGGGGATGGGGTAACTGGGTGATGGACACTGGGGAGGGTATGTGTTGTAATGAGCCCTGGGTATTATAAGACTGATGAATCACAGGCCTATACCCCTGAAACCCATAATACATTATATGTTAATTAATTGAATTTAAATTAAAAATATATATAGTTTGGATAAACAAACAAGCCTCAGATCCTGCTTGTTGTTTTTTTTTTGAAACATGAATAGCAATTTCAGACCCCATCGCTGGAGGGGCCGGTCCGGCCGTGAGTACCGAGGCTTACCCGAAGAACCCACACCTTCGAGCCTGTCACCAGAAGATCGATAACAATCTAGGTAAGACGGAAGCTCCGCCAGCCTCCACAGGTCACTTACTCAGGACGCTTGTGCTCCCGACAGCCCGTGCTGGGCCCAGCCAGCCCACCAGTGGCCAGCAGTTTCTCGGGACCACACCATGGTGTCTGCCTCTCCCTCCCCACTTGTCAAATCCAGTGTGGTCACGGCCACCTCACCCTTCTCTCTCTCCGGAGTCTGTCCACTTGTGTCCATCCCCACCTCTCATCTGGGCTGTGACAGCAGCAGGGACCGGGAGTCCCCGAGGGGCCGCACAGTGCGGCAATGAGAGCCCCATCGTCATCTCTGTGAATGGGGCACAGGAACAGAACCCACCCCTGAGGATGGGGGAGAGGGTTAGATGAGCAACCCCATACATCCCATGGGGAACTGCCCGACCTGGTAAGAGCGGGCCACTCACGTGGCCACTGCAGCAGACACGGCCGCACAGCCGGGTTCCTTGTATTCCAGGTCCCTTGCCCGGCCTCTGGCCCCGCCTGCCTCTCCACCCCTCCTGCCCTCGTCACTTGTGGCTCCGAGTGCTTTCCCGCCCCTGCCCACCTCTGCCCAGAGTGTCCTTGCTCCGTGCTGTTTGAAGGTTGGCTCCTTCTCCTGCTGCGGGCGTGGCTTTCATGCGCTGCACCCTGTTGGAGTCACGTACCTGCTGGCTTATCCGGCGTCTTCTAACCACACAGGGAACACAGGGAACACAGGACTATTTCAGTTTTGTCGCCACTGTACCCTTTTGAACGGAGGGAGAGAAGCTAGTTACTTGAGGTTCAAGTGGGGGTGTGTGTGGGCCATAGGAGCAGGCGAGGAGCGGTTTCCGTGAGTTCGTTCTAAGGGGCATCTCGGATGTGCTGCCTCTTCTGACCTTCACCCCGCGAACAGGAACCTCCCCCACGGTTCCCTGGGTCGCTATCAGTCTCCCAGCCCTGTTGGGAGATGGCAAAGTGGGTGAGACCCAAGTAAAATCTCCCCCTGCTCTAAAGGTATCTAGTTGGAGACAAAACTGAGGCCCATGATGATGCACATTGAGTGTCTATGCTCTGACTTCCTCCTCCTGTCTCCCCGCAGAAAGGACACTGAGGGCCCCTCCCCTGGGTCGCCCAGAGCAGTGGCCATTCCAGCAGCCTGGAGCGAACAGCATGACAGCCCGTTAGGCGAATCCACACTCTTTTTAACAACATTTAGCCTTTGTGTCTGAGTATTTAGATTCATCGTAGAAAATTATGAAGTTAGGTAAATGCCATGAGGAAAGAAACACCTGGAATCCTATGGTCCAGTAGTAGCCACTGATTTGGTGTCATTCCTTCTGTTTTTCACATACATATGTACACACGTGGATGTACGATGTCAGATGTACGATGTCATTCAGTATATACACTTCCATATCCTGCTTTTTTATTTATATTTTGAACACTCCCCTAAACTTCTTTTCTCTTAATTAAATTTCTTTGAAAAGCACCACTTTAGCAGTCCCACGCCCTGCTCTTGGACACTTAGGTTATTCTCATCATTCGCTCCTGCACATAATCCCTTGGGCATTCCTATGAGCAAATCTTTGGCTGCATTTTGTACCTAGGTTGCTAGAAATGGAATTACACAGTCAGGGAAAAGAGCACTAAAAGAGATCTCCATAGAAATAAGACGTCAATTGGAGACAATAGACACAAGCAAGAACAAATAAAAGAACCATAATTTGCCCACCGCACAGCTCACCACTGCCGCCCTCCGTGTGAATATCACCACCAGGCCCGCGTGGCCAGTGCCTACCGGCAGCAGGGGACAAGGCCCATCTCCCCACTCCGCACACCCAGGCAGGCAGCCACCCCTTTGCTGGGTCCTCTGGACTCTGCCCTCCAGAGCCAAAGGCCTCAGGCAGAAGATGCATGTGCTGGGATGTGAACCACTCCAGAGACATACAGAGGGACTTGAAGGCCTCCCCACTGAAGGTTTCCCTACCCAAATAGTGTCACTGGCGCCAGCTGGAGAGGGAAGGGGGAGACCTATGGAGGGGCCTGGAGTTCAGGGAGTGAGGTGGGGAGAAAGGGTAAGTAAGTGCAGCCCACCCCCGGGGGCTCAGGTGGTGCGGTTGGCACGAGACTTACAGCGTGGGCAGGCAGGTCCCAGCAGGATGCAGTGCGGCATGCTGAGAAGGGCTGGGGTGGCACTCTGGAGCCATGGGGCCCACTGACACAGGCTGTGCCCGGCTGCCCTTCACAAGTTTGCTCCTTCCTTCTTACCACATTCCCCCCCACCTCCCACCCGTGCCTTTATCTCAGGGACCAGTGCAAGTCTCCCTCTGACGGCAGCTCCCTTGTCTGGTGGCTTTACTTTATCACACTTTCTCTTTTTTTTTAATCTCCGTATACCTATTGCTTGTCCTTTTCTGTCCCAACTGCCAGCGCACTCCCTGAGGCCTGGGGTGACCGCACAGACTTTACTCTCCATGGAATGCAAGGTCACGGGTGTCAGTAAATTCAAGAAGCGTAGAGCTGAAGACAACGTTTGAAAAACAGACTTGATGCTGCTTAGATTCGTGGTGCTAGTGCCAAGTGTTTGTGTATTCTGAGCTTTCTTTACTTAATGTTTTATCTTTAATTCAGCCACAAAAAGGCTTATGAAGCACCTCCTCTTCTCTAGGTTCGCCAGGGCTGAACCTTTGCCAAAAGTTGTGTGCTCCACAGTCCCCGTGGGGCTGGCCCCAGGCAGCATCTCTGAAGGGACCCAGCACCTTCAGCCCTTTGTTCCTTTTGACACGGGGACCCTGGACTGCAGGGGTCTCCGCAGCCAGTTTCTTCCTGGCTGCAGAGTAGACAAAGGAAGTGGTGCCGGCTCAATTCAGGTTGTGTCGTGCCCCAGGACATTCACAGCATCAGTGTGTTCATGGATCTGAGAAGTGGTAGCAGTGAATGAATTGACATAGGAAAATGTGAATTATCGTAACATAGGTGACAAGACCTCACAGCATTGGGTCCAGTGGGAACATCTGTAGTCCATGTATTTTCTGGGAGAGCACCCCAGGTGGCAAGGCAGGGACAAAGCCCCCATTTCTCTTGCCGCCTGCAAAGTGGAAGGAGGGGTGGGATGCGGCCTTCTCCAGGGGGGAGCCTGGGGCAGGAGTAACCCAGGTGTGGGGACTCCCTTTGGACAGGGGCTTCCCAGGTCTGTCTCCCAGATAGGTTTCCAAATAGGGATCCTCATGCTTGCTACTCCAAATCTGCTTGATTTAGCTTTAGGGAGCTGAGGACAGAAGGAAGGAAAGCTGGTACTGTTGAGTTCTACCCACTGATGTGGGGTTTTTGCTCCTGAAGAGCAGGCCAGCGGGTCTGCCTGTTGGTTACCTGCGTACCTCTCCCAGGTGCTCACCGTGGGGTCCGGGGAGGGAATGTGTTTTCTAGGCCCCTCTGTACTTCTCTTTTTCTCGGGTACTAACTGATCTTGCAACGTGCCGCAACCTACTAGAACGTTCAGAGGCAGCTGAAAAATTATGTAGATCTGTATGTGTTTTTTAAAGCACAGGAAGGACAGACACGACTGTGTTAACAGCAGTTATCTTGGGCAGACATCTGGGGGAGGAGTGGCTTTACGTGAAGCACGTATTACTTTATATGGAGTCAGCGGGTTTTCTTTTTACTTGCACATGTTTTGGAAAACGTAACCAAAGCCCTAGAGTTTTACCTGTCTTATGAGAAAAAGGACTCGGTGATGGGAATGTTGCTGAGCACCGGGCACGGAACAAGCAGCGGCCCCTGATGCTGTGACTTCACTCAGCACTGTGTGTCCTTTCCCTCCCCGACAGATGAGCTATCCGTGGGACTAGGCCGGCTGAAGGACATAGCCCTGGGGATGCAGATGGAAATCGAGGAGCAAGATGACATTCTTGACCGCCTCACAACCAAAGTGGACAAGTTAGATGTCAATATAAAAAGCACAGAAAGAAAAGTCAGGCAACTTTAAACACAGAGAAGGCTCTCCACTCCGTTGTGATGAAAAGAGCCCAAAGATCTTTTAAACTCCCCCAAAGTTGGTTTGTATTGTTTTAGTGTGTAACGTAATATGTGTTTGCAAATGTTATTATAGAGTGGGTCCTAGGAGATGTCGTTATGAGAAGTGTGTGTCCCACTTTTTTTTAGAGCCATCGCCTCTCCGTTCTCTGAACTGAATGCTTAGAGTTTTAGTCTGAGCACAGTAGCCTGGCCCTGAGTATCTCAGGCCTTTGATGAGCGTGCTGGCATGAAAGGAACAGTTGCGTTTCTCACTTTCACGAGCATATGGAAGGAGGTGGGCAGAATTTCAATCCTGGAACCACCAATCTCTATGTTGGGGGGCAGGGGGGTCCTTCCCACACCTTGGCCTACCAACACACACACACAGAGCACATTTGCAATTCTCTCAAACCCCAGAAAAGGATCAGTGTTAGGTTCACACTGTGATTCTCTCAACACCCTGGAAAAGGATTAGTGTTCAGAAATGGAAAGTGTCAGCATTTGCTATTTGGTTGACAGATGTCACCTCTTCCCTCCTGACCTCCATCCTTGGCATGCATTTTAGTAGGAGGGGTTCAGATCAGCACCGCTCACCGTGATGCCTGGAAATGCGCAGGGAATTGGGTGAGCCCTGCTTCCCCATGCATTCACACCTCTAAGTCGCTGTCCAAGGTTAGGGATAGATGTGCCACTATCTCAAGCCTGCCCAGGGGCCAATTGGGGGGGTCCCCTCTACGGTTTGTGGGAATGGAGCATCATACAGACCGTGCCTCCACTGTGTGCTCCTCCCCTTTGGGGAGCACCTTGACCCAGCCTCGGGGGTGGCAGTGTTTGTTCAATGCCTGGGGTCTCCTGACCCGTCTAGGATTCCCACCCATTCTTCTTGACCTCTTGCAAGATGACTTGACTCATCTCTTGGTTCTCTGCCACCCCAGTTGGAGGATTGGAAGGCCACAATGATGCTGACTTGCTGGCTTTAAAAAAAAAAAAAAAAAAAGCCCAGACATTATCATTTTAACTGGCCCAGCTTGTTCTACACAAAGACATGAATCTCCTTACAGAAATCAATTTTAATGAATGCTTTTAAGTGATTCTTTCTTTGTAAAGTGACATTCATTAAAATTGATTTCTGTAACGAGATTAATGTCTTTGTGTTGGTACCTCCAGCAGAATAATTGAAGCCACAAGACCCTTGTCTTTGTACAAAGCAGATTAATTACAATATTTTGAAGACGGTGAAAGGGGCTGATTTTAATAAGGTTAGGTCAGAAAATTTAAAACAACAGTGTGTTTCGCCTTGACACATGGTGCTGTCTATGTGACCTTCACCACTTTGGTTCTATAATCTATAAACAAAGTCCCTTAAAGGAAAGGAACTCTCTGAAATGCTGCAACAATGCATCAGTATTTATGTAGCAGTTCATTTGTAGAAGTTCTAGTCCATGATGCATGACGTTCCTCAGAACTGACAGCTTCCATCGGCAAGTACAACTTTCTGTCGTGTTCCAGCCTCGTGGAGTCTGATGTATGTCATTATGAATATCCCAGTACGTGAGGACACAGTTAGAGGTAGTCAGGTTAGGTGTTTATCAGATGAGCTCATCATGATTATTCTGTTGACTAACTGGTAAAAGGAATCTTAAACCTATACCTAGCCCGAACAAAATGAGTTCGGAGGGCTTTCAGCAAAAAGGCTGCTGACAAGCATGAAGCCAGAACGCAGAATAGCCTCTGTGTATACATTTCCACTCCTGATTGTTTCTGATTTTTCCTAACGCCTTCCATGTATGTCATGATAGCTGTTTTCTGTTCATCATCATCAGGCAGAGGTTCATGGAGATTAGTCATTATACCTCAGATGTAAATTTATTTTTTTCAAACAAATTATACATGTAAAGGCCACCGCCAGACATTCTCTTCCACAGCCTTCCATTTGCATAATGAGATTAGTGATTTCACTGACTTGAAGCAAAGTGGCATGGGATATTTGTACCCTTCCCTGTCTTTTGTGAGATCATTGAAGCCAGTTGCCCCTCCTTTTTTCCCCCCAAGCATATAGAAGGAAAGCACAGCCTCTTCTAGAAATGTGGCTTCTGACACTTTACACATGTTTTATTCACTCTTGTTTAGACCCTCTTTCACGAAGGCCTTGAGGAACTGTCTCCAAGCTACATGCTGGCCAGCAGCTTCTTTCTGTTGGGTTCCCCCTCTGCCCGCATGCCCATGAAGGACCAGTTGTCGATTCTACTTTATAAAGCAAAGTTGTTTGCATTTTCAGAGAGCAAAGGGAAACCTCAAGCCTCCAGAATCCTTGCACATGATGACTGTGATCAAAATGAAAACATTTTATCCTCTCAGACTAGACACATCTATCTCATGGAGATGCTCAGAGGTGCCCGAGTTGGCTGTGGGTGGGCTTTGATACCATGGACAAGACCAGTGAACTCACCCTTCTTGCCAGATGGGGTCTATAAGACACGTTTGTATTTCCACAGTCGAGCTAGGAACAAACTGTGCCTTCAAAAAAGTGGCTTTTCTAACTTTAGGGTGGTTAATATGTGAAGTGTGCTACTAACTTAAAAATAAGTGCATTCTCCTTCAGAGGAAACTATTTCTAACATCTAGTGATCTATAACCTAACACCAGTGGAGTTGCCTTGTCTTTTTTGCATTCTTGTAGGAAAGGAGACCTGAATTTAACTCAGGTGGCAAGAAAAAAATTCATAAGTGCATTTTAATTTCTCTTTTTCTAACTTCTGTTTGTGAATATGTCATTTTAAGAGTACACTACACCAATTTAGTAAAAAAAAAAAAAAACTCTTACACTTTGCCTATATAGGCCTTTTCTCAGAATTTGTAAGTTACCACTGTTAGCATCTTCAGGTCTGATAATTAAATGTCTTGTGTACACAACGATGAGCCAGTCATTAAAAGTACTCGGGGGTGGAGGGGAGGCATTTTGTTCAGAGTCTGTATCGGAACAGCTTTTAAGCTCCATGCCTTCAACTCAACAAGTGACCATATTATGTGAAATAAAATGTGAAGTTTTTTTAATCAGATTCTGTCTCCCACGTAGTCATTTTCAAAGAGCGGGTAGAGGGGCTCCTCCATGTTGAGCCTTCATATATTTGGTCCTTGCTGCCCCATCAAGCCCTATAAACAAGCTTCCTTCTTGAGAAACCCTCTCATTTCATCTTTCAGAGTGCTCTTCTGATCTGCCTCCTACCTCCCAGACCACACTGCAGCACTGTCTAGATAAGGGCTCAGCAAATGGTAAAGGGCCAGAGAGTCGATGTTTTAGGCTCGTCAGCCAGTCAGTCTGTCACAACTACTCAGCTCCTCCATCGTAGACCAAAAGCAGCCAAAGACAATATATAAATGAGAGTGTGTTCCAATAAAGCTTTATTTATGGACACTGAAATTTAAGTTTTATATATTTTCACGTCACAAAATCTGATTATTTTGATTTTTTTTCAATCACTTAAAAATGTAAAAACCACTTAGTTGGGGCGCCTGGGTGGCTCAGTCGTTAAGCATCTGCCTTCGGCTCAGGTCATGATCCCAGGGTCCTGGGATCAAGCCCCGCATCAGGCTCCTGCTTGGCGGGAAGCCTGCTTCTCCCTCTCCCACTCCCTCTGCTTGTGTTCCCTCTCTCGCTGTGTCTCTCTCTGCCAAATAAAGAAATAAAATCTTTAAAAAAAAAAAACCACTTAGTTCACAGGAGGTACAAAATATGGTGGACTGCACTTGACCCATGGGCCGTAATAGTTGGCCATTCCATTTAGAGTGCCACGAGGTACTCCTAGGGGTGGGAGGATGACGGATGGCTGGCCATTGTATTCTGCAAGTGGATCCCATCAGGGCTTGTGGCCCCTCTAAACACCATAGTTCACCAAGAAAGGAGAGCAGGCCAGCCTAGCCTTGGCTCCACTCTCTTGCCTCCACATTCACATCTGACCACAGGCATAGGAATTGCTTCTAGATCCGAAAGCTCTTAGAAGTCACCTGGAGCCTGGACTAGGCCATCTTGAAAATCATATCTGTCAGTGGACTGGCTGCCTGGATCCCAAAGGCCACTCTGGCTTAATGGATATCACCTCTGGGCATCATTATAGATAAGGAATGCTCAGGATCTGAACATAGCAGTAGACTTTTCTGGGAAGACGAGGGTGAGGTGTTACATAGAAAGAAGCAAAAGCAAAAAAATCAAGGTGGCTCTCATTTGGGAGCTGCAGGTAAAGGAACAGCTAAGGTTTGGGTTGTGGGTGGGCAAGACATGAGGGAGGTAGGCAGGTCCCAGATGAAAGGCATTATGGGCCATATCAAGGAGTCAGAGAACACTGACCTTCCTTCCACGACAGGGAGGCACTGACAGAATCTAAGCAAGAGAGTGACATGACCAGATTTGCATTTTGAAAGGACCATAAAGATGAATCACAGCATTATTTATAAGAGCAAAAAGGCCTGGAAACGACCTCATTAAGGAAATGATAGAAGAAATTGTGGCTCACCCCCAGCTACGGTAGACAGTTGCAGTTATGGAAAGTTTCCAGAGCATATAGGATGATGCTTGCAAGATTTACATTATGGGGAAAGAATGGACATAAAATTGATTATGCACTATGGTCCCAATTTTGTGGGAAAAGCAAACCAATATGTATATTTCAAGGGGGGAAATCACCCTTAGGTCAGTGAGGAGAACAAGCTGGGAACAGGCTAAAGAGAATTCTGTAATGGTTCAGGTTCAGAAGAAGGGACCCACACTAGAGCATGACAGGGAGTGAGGAGGGGGGTGGGCCCCAGTGAGCCTTAGGCAGGGCAGGCTTTAGTGATGGATTTGCCAGTGAGGGAGGCATTGAAGATAACAGGTTTCTGACCACAGGAACTAGTAGCAGATGGTTTTAAGGAATACAAAAACACAAGCAAGTCTGGGGTTATGGGCAGAGGAAAATGAATTTGAAGAGCTTTGGGACATCCAGACAGATTGCAGGTGCTGGGCCAATGGTTGTGCACAAAACAGGCCAAAACCCCTATTCTCAGGGAACTCACATTCTCATGGGAGAGAAGATAATACACAAGAAAACAATTAGTATGCTAGAATTCACCATGCAGGACTGGGGCTTGGGAGAGAGGTGCAAAGGACCTGGGAGTTATCAGATTATAGGTGGTGATTAAAGCCGAGCAGGTGAAGGAGAGGGCCCGAGGAGAGTGAGAGGAAGCTATGACTGAGCCCTGGAAATAGACACTAGACGCCAGAAGCCTCGAGATGTTGATCTTTGCACTTGAAATTCTCCTGGAAGAATGACCCAAAGCCTAGGCAGGAGTCGACTCAAAAGTAGGCTCAAAGCAGGGAGTGAAGCAAGTCGTTACAGATGTGCGGGAAACTGCTTACCTGACAGAGGCCCCCAAGGCCAGAGAGGAACCTTCGAGACCAACAGCGCCTACGGGCCACTTAGAAATTAACTTAAAATCCAAGTTCTGCTGTGGGTTGATTCAACTTTTTTTTTTTTTTTAACGTGTTTTGTTTTCAAGTTTCCGTTTTCGGAGATAGGCTAATGCTGATCATGTCATCCCACCACTTAAAAAACCCTCTGTTGGCTCCCACTGTGGTTATGACAGAAGTATCATTTAGGGAAGCCAGCTGGCCAGCTGAGGCGGCACATGACAAACCTCCATGGCAGCAGAGATGGTGGCCCCTGAGTCCACAGGCCCAGAGGTGGCTTGTCTCCTGCGGATGCTAACCAAAATCACAGAGACTTTTAAAATGAGAAGGAAGTCCATAATTATTCATGTACAACAAGAAATGCGATCATCAAACCATTTAAGCTAGGATGTAAGCTCTCTGAAGCTGGGACTCAGAGCATTGTGCCTGGCACAGGGGAAGCATTCGGTAGGTTTTTATTAAGTGAATGGTTAAAAAAAAAAAAAGAAAAAAAGGTAGGAAGGAAGGCAGGGAGAGAGAGCAAGAAAGTGAAATTCTTGGCCAACAAGTAGTGAAAAATGCAAATCAAAACTACAGTGAGGTAGATATCACCTCATGCCTGTTAGAATGGGTATTACCAAAAAGACAAGAAAAAGCAGGTGTTGGCGAGGATGTGGAGAAAAAGGAACCCGTCTGCACTGTCGGTGGGAAGGTAAATTGGTGCAGCCACTACGGAAAACAGTATGGAGTTTCCTCAAAAAATTAAAACTAGGGGCGCCTGGGTGGCTCAGTCGTTAAGCGTCTGCCTTCGGCTCAGGTCATGATCCCAGGGTCCTGGGATCGAGCCCCGCATCAGGCTCCCTGCTCCGCGGGGAGCCTGCTTCTCCCTCTCCCACTGCCCCCGCTTTGTTCCCTCTCTCGCTGTCTCTCTGTCAAATAAATAAATAAAATCTTTAAAAAAAAAATTAAAACTAGAACTACCATATGATCTAGCGATTCCACTTCTGGGTATTTATCCAAAGGAAATGAAATCACTGTCTCGAAAAGGTATCTGCACCCCCATGTTCGTAGCAGCATTATTTACAACAGTCAAGACATGGAAAGAACCAAAGTATCCACTGATGGATGAATGGATAAAGAAAATGCAGTGTGTGTGTGTATACATGAAATGGAATAGTATTCAGCCAAAAAAAAAAAAAAAGGCAATCCTGCCATTTGTAACAACATGGATGGGTATTGAGGGCATTATGCTAAATGAAACAAATCAGACAGAGAAAGAAAAATATTGTATGACCTCACTTAGGCATGAAATCTAAAAAATACCCACAGAGACACAGAGAACAGTTTGGGGGTTGCCAGAGGTAGGGGTGGGGGATGGGTGAGATGAGTGAAGGTGGTCAAAAGATACAAACTTCTAGTTATAAGATAAATAAATTCAGGGCGCCTGGGTGGCTCAGTTGGTTAAGCGACTGCCTTCGGCTCAGGTCATGATCCTGGAGTCCCTGGATCGAGTCCCTGGATCGAGTCCCGCATCGGGCTCCCTGCTCAGCAGGGAGCCTGCTTCTCCCTCTGACCCTCCCCCCTCTCATGCTCTCCCTATCTCATTCTCTCTCTCAAATAAATAAATTAAATCTTTAAAAAAAAAGATAAATAAGTTCTGGGGATGTCATGTACAGCATGGTGACTATAGTTAACAATACTGTATTATATATTTGAAATCACAAGAAAAACATAACTGTGAGGTGATGGATGTTAACTTACTGTGGTAACCATTTTGTGATATATACATGTATGAAATCATGTTGTACACCTCAAGCTAATACAATGTTATATGTCAATTATATCTCAATAACACTCGGGAGAAAAAAGTGAAATTCTCATCAGAACTGAAAACCCTGTTCTCTGTAGGAATGCTATTGAGGAACCAGGTTAAAATCCGATGATGGCTTAGTTCTGATTCCTTCCCTAGACTGAGCACCACCAGGCAGAGCCATACAATATTCACCCTCGCATCCCTAATCCCAGTTCCCAGAAGATGCTCAGCACACCATGTGTGCTGAGTTTATTCATCACATAAATGTCCATTATCTCAGGATCTTAGACAGGGCTTCTTTTTTTCTGAATTTTAGTCCACATTTGCTGGAATGGCTCCCAGGAGTCATTTTTTCTTCTTCCCAAAGACAAAGCCACAGTCTTGCTTGGTCTAAGTCGGGCATGGCTTGCCCCATTCTTGCTGGTGCTTGCTTTAGGAGTGGACATGTGACCCAATGGGGTGGGGATGGGAAGGGGAATCTCTTGGAAGATTCCTTGAGGAACTGCTCTTTGCTCTTAAAATGGGACACACACACAAAAAGTAACAGTCCTTCTTCCACTGGGCATTGTCATGACTGGGTGTGAGGCCTGGGTGGTTGCAGACATCGAGACACCACTGAGAGAACAAATGAAGCCCAAATCTGACCGTGGTTAGAACCAAGAAAATCAGAGAGAAGCAGACCTAGGGTCTGGAGATCCTGCATCTTGAACTGCCCTACTACAGACTTTGTGTTATGGGAAATGGCAAATGCCCTTACTGCTTATACTATTTTGAATCAGAGTTTCTAATTATTGCAACAGAAAGCTTGCCTGGATAAGATGGTTATAACATGAATGGCTGATGAGTAGACTTTTTTAAGATCCTTGAGTCACTCCAGTGTTACAGATATAGACCAATCGATCTGATTACCTAACCCCAGGAAGGTTAGGCTGACCTAAGTTGTGACTACCTTTTTTTTTTTTTAAGATTTATTTATTTTAGAGAGAGAAAGAGAGAGCCCACGCTCATGTGAGAGGGGAGGGGGGAGGGACAGAGGGAGAGGGAGACAAGCAGACTCCCAGCTCATGCTTGACCCTATAACCCTGAGATCATGACCTGAGGCAAATCAAGAGTCAGATGCTTAACTGACTGGGCCACCCAGGCACCCTGAGTTTTGACTACTTTTTGAATAGGCTTTGCATGAGGAATGGAGTGGGAGGATCCTAGGTGATCTGGGGGTTTAAACAAAAATAAGGGGTGCCTGGGTGGCTCAGTCAGTTAAGCATCCGACTCTTGGTTTAGGCTCAGGTCATGATCTCAGGATCATGAGGTCAGGCTCCACACTCAGGGTAGTCTGCTTGAGATTCACTCTCTCCCTCTCCCTCTACCCTTCCCCCCATGCACATGCATGCGCTCTCCCTCTCTCTCTCAAATAAATTAATTAATTAAAAAAATATATATACTTCCTCCCTCAAATAGAGATGGTTGATGCAAGACTCATAACATGTAAGCACATGTAGGCAAAGATTTCTAGTTCTGGCTCCTACTATTACAGAATGACCATCCTGCCTCCTGTGATGGTATATAAGTTATATAGCATGAATGCTACGGCTATTCGTTGGAAGTTATTTTATAATGAGAATCAAACTATTAGTATTACTGAAAAGGTAGGATCTCAGCTGTAGCTCAAGTTTTCACAGGGTCAGTCACCACTGTCCTACCAATCATGGAGGGGAAAAGATGTTTCTCTCAGACGGAAAACAGAAACTGAGTAGGAAAGCCCCAGAAGGGGCAAGTCTCATTGTACGTTAATTGTACCATAACTGCCGATGGTGGTCCTTAAATAGATGAAAAGATACTCAATCTCACTCCTAATATGAGAAATGCAAAATAAAACTACTCTGAACATTTTTTTCACCTGTAAGATTGGCAGAGATCTAAAAGTTGGACATATAATTTCACCAATGTCCAGTTCTCCTCTACTTCTGAGGATATGGGGGATCCAAGTCCCTGGTCCCCCTTCACTGAGGCTTGGCATGCGACTCATTCTGATCCATAACTCTGCAAGCAGACTTAACATACTTTCCTCTGGGCTGAAACATTTAATAGCCGGTGTTCTTAAATGAAAGAAATTCTCCAGTTCTGTTCTAAAACTCAACTACCAAGGGAGAAGATCAAGTGTTCCACTTGGTGTAAGCCTCAGGATGGTGGAGCTTCCACCAGCCTGGGTTGCTGAGTTGCTGCTCAGAGGAACACTGCCCTGTCCGCAGTGTCGTGTTAAGTCACTGTTGCATGCGCTCCGCCTCCTCTGAAGCAATGTCAATGAGGCGACGGGGAAGTAGGCATTCTTTAATGTTACTGCGGAAGGACAAAATGGTATGATCTTCAGGGGGGGAAATTTGACCATATGTATAGATGTGCATTTATCCTTTAATCTGCCATCCCACTTTGGGGACTTCATTCTACAGAAATATGTGCTGTTGTAGACTGAATGTTTGTGTCTCCGTAAAATACATGTGATGGTATTAGAAAGTGGGGCCTATGGGAGGTGATTAAGTCATGAAGGTGGAGCCCTCATGAATGTAATTAGTGCCTTTTTTTTTTTTTAAGATTGTATTTATTTTTTTGTCAGAGAGAGAAGGGGGGGAACACAAGCAGGGGGAGCGGCAGGCAGAGGGAGAAGCAGGCTTTTCGTTGAGCACGGAGCTCGATGTGGGGCTCAATCCCAGGACCCCGGGATCATGACCTGAGCCGAAGGCAGACGCTTAACCGACTGAACCACTCAGGCGTCCCTAATTAGTGCTTTTTTCAAAGAGACCGCAGGCAGCTCTCCCCTAAGCCCACCTGCTCCCACATGTCAGGTATACTCTCGCCTTAATAAACTTTCCTGCCTGCATGGCTCATCCTCAAAAAAAAAAGAGAGAGACCCCAAAGAGCCCCCTCACGCCTTCCTTCGGCCATGTTGAGGACACAGGAACCAGGGAGTGGGCTCTCACCAGACACTGAATATGCAAGTGTCTTGACCTTGAATTTCCCAGCCACCAGAACCGTGAGAAATAAATTTCTGTATATAAGCCACCCAGTTGTTGGTAATTTATTATGGCAGCCTAAACCGACTAAGACACCTGCATATATGTGAAATTATAGGCATACAAAGTTATACTTTGAGGCACTGTTTATAATGAGAGTTTGGGAATGCTCTGAATATCGGCCTACAGAGACAGGTTAAATAAACTATGGTATATCTTCATAGTGGAATAGTATGCAAATGTAAAAACAAACGGCAAAGGAGGTCTCTACATACTGATGTGGAAATGTTTCCAGGATATATGATTAGGTTTTTTAAAAGCCAGATGCAGAAGAGTGGATATAATGTTTCCTTTAGTGGAAGAAAGGGGAAAATAATTTTTTTTTAAGTAGACTCCACGCCCAACCTAGAGCCCAATGCAGAGCTTGCACTCACTACCCGGAGATCAAGACCTGAGCTGAGACCTAGAGTCAGACACTCAACCAACTGAACCACCCAGGTGCCCCAAGAAAAGAAAACATTTTTATTTTTATTTTATTTATTTATTTTTATTTTTATTTTTTAAAGATTTTATTTATTTATTTGAGAGAGAGAATGAGATAGAGAGAGAGCATGAGAGGGGGGACGGTCAGAGGGAGAAGCAGACTCCCTGCTGAGCAGGGAGCCCGATGTGGGACTCGATCCTGGGACTCCAGGATCATGACCTGAGCCGAAGGCAGTTGCTTAACCAACTGAGCCACCCAGGCGCCCACATTTTTATTTTTAAAGATTTTATTTGTTTGACAGAAAGAGACACAGTGAGAGGGAACACAAGCAGGGGGAGTGAGAGAGGGAGAAGCAGGCTTCCCGCCAAGCAGGGAGCCCGATGCAGGACTCAATCCCAGCACCCTGGAATCATGACCTGAGCCAAAGGCAGACGCCTAACGACTGAGCCACCCAGGCGCCCCTGTTTTGTTTTTTTAAAGATTTTATTTATTTATTCATAAGAGACAGACAGAGAGAGAGGCAGAGGGAGAAGCAGGCTCCCCGCTGAGCAGGGAGCCCGATTCGGGACTCGATCCCAGGACTCTGGGATCATGACCTGAGCCGAAGGCAGACACTTAAGCATCTGAGCCACGCAGGCACCCTGTTTTGTTTGTTTTTACGCCGTTCAAGTGATCAAATGTTCAGCAAGGTTTAAGAATCACTGTTTTATGCCTCAGTCTCAGATGAAACACGGGATCAGAGAAGTACAGTTGACCCTTGAACAACACAGGGGTTAGTCAAAAATTCTGTGCAGTCAAAAATCCACATATAGGGGCAGCTGGGTGCCTTCAGCTCGGGTCATAATTTCAGGGTTCTGGGATTGAGCCCTCCATCGGGCTCCCTGCTCAGAGGGGAGCCTGCTTCTCCCTCTCCCTCTGCCCCATCACTCCCACTCCCGCTCGTGCTCTCTCTCTCTCTGTCTCAAATAAATAAATAAAAAATCTTAAAAAAAAAAATCCACACATAACTTTTGACTCCACAAAAACTTAACTACTGGGGCACCTGGGTAGCTCAGTCAGTTAAGCGTCTGCCTTTGGCTCAGGTCATGATCTTAGGATCCTGGAATCCAGCGCCACATCAGGCTCCCTGCTCAGCAGGGAGTCTGCTTCTCCCTCTCCCTCTGCCTCTCCACCCCCCTCTCCCCTGCTGGCTGTACTCTCTTTCTCCCTCGATCACTCTCTCTCAAATAAATAAAATCTTAAAAAAAAAATAAATAAGAAGAAATCATTAGGAAGGGGAGCCTGAGTGGTTCAGTTGATTAAGCATTTGCCTTCAGCTCAGGTCATGATCCCAGGGTCCTGGGACTGAGTCCCACGTCTGCTCTGCGCTCGGCAGGGAACCTGTTTCTCCCTCTCCCTCTGCCCTTTCCCCCCCACCCCCCCTTGTGCTCTCTCTTGCTCTCCTCTCTCCTCTCTCTCAAATAAATAAACAAAATCTTAAAAAAAAAAAACATAAGGAAGAGAAAATACATTTATAATACTGTACTGTATACATCAATAAAGATCCACGTGTAAGTGGATCCCTGTAGTTCAAACCTATGTTGTTCAAGGGTCAACTGCATCTTTTGTGTTGTGGGTGTGGGTAGTTTTTGGTCTTTGCTCTGTGTTCTAGAACCTAACTCTGGTGGCTCAAGTTCCCCCTTATGGATGGAATACTATCCCTAGATGAAGGAGCTCCATCTGGGCGGGATAAATGTTGATGGTGCTGTGGGATGTAGCCAGGGATCATGTGCCAGGCTGTCTGAAATAGGGAGCTGGCCAGACATAGAGATGGAGTAAGATGCAAACAAACACTGAATGTAATTATCAAGGGTGTGAGATGGTAATGATGGGCCTTTTTCAGGGGAGAGAAGGTCTGTAGAGGTTGTGGTAGTGACCCTAAAAAATCCTAAGTCACACTGGGAACAGGACAGAGACACACATTCCATATGGAAGATGGCAAACAATGTCTCAGGGGCCAAATGGAGCCCCCTAACTTTTTGTATGGCCCATGGCCAAAGAATGGCTTTACATCTTTAAATGGCTAGGTGGGGGGCGGGGAATGAAAAGAAGGATATTTCATGACACATGAAAATTATGTGAAATTCAAATCTCAGGGTCCATAAAGTTTTATTGAAATAAATCTACACTCACACCCACGGAAGAAAGCCACGTGTTGTTTAGGGCTGCTTTCCTACTACAGTGGCAGAGCTGAATTGTTGTGCTAGAGACTGTGTGGCACTCTCCTCCCGTTGCATGGCTGCTCGGCTCTGCACCCGACAAATTGCAGTGACGCAGTTTATAACTCAACAGAGCTCCAAATGCCATGTGTTGTCTTTGCACCACGGCATTTTATTTTTTTACTGCCCATGCACATCCATCGTGAAAAGAAGAAAAGCAAACTCTGAATATCACACTTCCAAGGCAAAGTGGAGGGTGGATATTTTTGGGTTTTGAATTAAATGACAAGGCATCGGATTTATCATACAGTGACGTTGTATCTGTGCTGAAAGAACGCAATATACATATCAACTTACAGTCATCATAGTGTCCCCAACTCACAGGAAAACAACAATCAGAAAAAGAAAATTTGAGATGGAATGGCTCATAGCTCATCAGAATTTCTTCACAAAAATAAATGAAAATGAAGTTGCAATCAAAGTGATTTCCAAGTGGCTCATCTGTTAGCCAAAGAAAGCTCCTTACTGATGCTGAGGTAATTAAATTGTGTCCAGAGAAAATACACTCATTTTAGACTCTTAGTCATTCAGTGAGAACAGTTGCTCAAAGATTAGAGGACACTGGGAGCATCATCAGCAGTCAAAACAAGACAGGTTCCGGTTCAAGATGGTGATACAGGAAGATCCTGAACTCACCTCCTCCCACAGACATACTGAGTCTATAGCAACATATGGAACAATTTCTTCTTAAAAAAAAAAAAAAAACAAAAAAACAAAAAACTAAAGGCTGGTTGAATGACAACTATTCTTCAGGCAAACGAGAAGAAAAACCACACTGCAGTGGGTAGGAGAAGCTGAGAAACAATCTCGCCATAAACCCCACTCCTAGTGCAGCAACCCACAACCAGTAGAAAACTCAAAACTCCCTGAGGAGCAAAGGGTTTGAACCCCATGTCAGGTATCTCAACTTTTAGGACCTGCACCTGAGAGACAAGCCCTCAAAACACCTAACTTTGAAAACCAGTGTGGCCTCCTTCCCAAACCCACAAGATTATAGCAATCTGAGAGACAATGGCTCTTAAAGGACCTGTGTGCAGGCTTGGACTTACCCACCCCAGAGTCTAGCTCAGAGGCAGTCCATAGAGCCCAGACTTAAAGGGAGAGAGGCCCACCTGCTTATATTGAAGGGTAGGCCTGAGGGGCAGGCAACTAAGTAATTTTGCACACACATCTAGGAGCATGCTAGAGTACTCTCTGGGATGGAGACTGGTGGGTGCCATCTTTGCACTCTCCCTTTGCCATGCTCCAGAGTATCCTCCAGAAGGAAGCTTTTACACATGTCAGGCTCAGGGGACACCTACAAACTACCTGGCTCTGGAGGCCAAGAGAGATTGTGTTCCTGGTCCTATTGGACTGTAATAATCAGGGTCACTCAGAAAGGAGCGCATAGCCCTGTTTGGCACCCTGATTTTTGTGTCTGTTGCCAGGGGACACCTCTACATTGCCTGGCTTTGGTGAGACCTATGCTGCAGGATCCCACAGGACTGTAACCAATGAAGAAAGAGCTCTTAAAAAGCTACCACCCCTGGGCACAGCAAGAGGCAATGGATGCTGGAGCTGTCTTTCTATGAAGGAGGCCTAGTAGCTAATCATCATGGGATTTTTGCAGTGATGCCCAGGAGTCACTGCCAGATCACCTGGCCAGGAGGGCTTATGGATGCAGTCCCATGGGACTGTATATATATGTGCACATTTTTAAAAGCTGCTGCCTGAGGGTCTGGCTTTCAAACAACCTGAGTCTAGGTGCTAAGATCATCCTCACTTAGGGACACTGACAGGTCTTGACAAAACTTCAACTACTGGGAGGTATTAGAAATATAATACACTGGGCGCCTGGTTGGCTCAGTTGGTTAAGCAACTGCCTTTGGCTCAGGTCATGATCCTGGAGTCCTGGGATTGAGTCCCGCATTGGGCTCCCTGCTCAGTGGGGATTATGCTCTGACCCTCTACCCTCTCATGCTCTCTCTCACTCTTTCTCTCAAATAAATAAATAAAATCTTTTAAAAAAAGAAAACTGTGATCAATTAAAAAAAAAAAAAGAAATATAATACATTGCCTGGACAAGCACAAGGGTTTGGGAGACAACAAAGAGCTGGGGCAGGTTTGAATGACAGACCTACCTCCTACATGAGGCCATTCTTTCAAGACTGGCAGAGGGGGCTGTTTCATCTACTGTACAGAATCAAACAGAGTCAAGCAAAATGAAGAAACAGAGGCATATATAACAAATGAAAGAACAAGATAAAACCTCAGAAAAAAAAAACACCTTAATGAAACAGAAGTAATTTACCTGATAAAGAGTTCAAAGTAAGGGTCACAAAGGGCTCACCGAACTGGGGAGAAGAATGGATGAACATAGTGAGAATTTCAACAAAGAGATGGAAAATCTAAGAAAGTACCAAATAGAAGTCAAATAGCTGTAGAATTCAATAACTGAACTAAGAAATACACTAGGACTTATCACCAGACTAGATGAAGCAGAAGAAAGAATCGACTGGAAGATAATGCAGCAGAACTCACTCAAACAGAGCAGCAAAAAGAAAAAAGAAAAAAGAAAAAAAGTAAAGACAGCATAAAGGGGGCGCCTGGGTGGCTCAGTCGTTAAGCGTCTGCCTTCGGCTCAGGTCATGGTCCCAGGGTCCTGGGATCGAGTCCCGCATCGGGCTCCCTGCTCTGCGGAAGCCTGCTTCTCCCTCTCCCACTCCCCCTGCTTGTGTTCCTGCTCTCGCTATGTCTCTCTCTGTCAAAAAAATAAATAAAATCTTTAAAAAAAAAAAAAAAAAAAGACAGCATAAAGGAGTTATAGGATAACATCAAAAGGACTAACATTTGTAGGACTCCCAGAAGGAGTCAAGAAGAGAAAGGGGCAGAAATCTTTTTTGAAGAAATAATAGCTGAAAACTTCCCTAACCCAGGAAAGTAACCAGACATCCAGATCCAGGAAGCCCAAAGAGTTCCAAATATAGTGAACGCAAGGGGAGCCACACCAAGACACATTATAATTAAAATGTCAAAAGTTAAAGACAAGGAAAAAATATTAAAAGCAGCAAGAGAAAAACAACTTGTTTTGTACAAGGGAAACCCCATTACACTATCAGCAGATTTTTCAGCAGAAGCTTTGCAGGGACACTGACAGGTCTTGACACAACTTCAACTACTGGGAGGTATTAGAAATAGAATACGCTGGGCACCTGGGTGGCTCAGTCAGTTAAGCGTCTGCCTTCAGCTCAGGTCATGATACCAGGACCCTGGGATCAAGCCCCATGTTGGGCTCCCTGCACAGTGATGAGTATGCTTCTCCCTCTCCCTCTGCCCCTCCTCCCCACCCATGCTCTTTCTCTCTCTCAAATAAATAAATAAAATCTTTAAAAAAGAAGAAGAAGAAGCAGCAGCTTTGCAGGCCAGAAGGGACTGGCATGATATAGTCAACGAAAGGAAAAAAAAAACTTCCAACAAACAATGCTCTACCTAGCACAATTATTCAGAATTGAAGGAGAGATAGTTTTCCTGACAAGCAGAAGCTAAAGCACAAGCTTGCATCACCACTAAAAAGGGGCTTATAAGAAATGTTAAGATGAGGGGCGCCTGGGTGGCTCAGTTGGTTGAGCGACTGCCTTCGGCTCAGGTCATGATCCCAGGTGCTGGGATCAAGCCCCGCGTCAGGCTCCCTGCTCAGCGGGGAGTCTGCTTCTCCCTCTCCCTCTGCCTGCCACTCCCTCTGCTTGTGCTCTCTCTCTCTGTCAAAAAAAAAAATAAAAACTTTAAAAAAAAAAAAAAAAGAAATGTTAAGATGAAAAGAAAAGACCCTAACTAGTAACAAGAAAACATGAAAGGAGAAATCTCACTGGAAAGGTAAATATATAGTAAAGGTAGTGAATTAATCACTTATAAAGCTAGGATGAGGGCTAAAAGAGGAAAGTAGTAAAAATTACCATGATGACCATAATTGGTTAAGGGATACACAAGATAAAATGATGTCAAATGTGGGCCGCCTGGATGGCTGGGTTGGTTTTGTGTCCAGCTCTTGATTTCAGCTGAGGGAATGATCTCAGGGTTGTAAGATCGAGCCCTGCATTGGGCTCCGTGTTGAGGGTGGAACCTGCTTCAGATTCCCTCTCTCCCTCTCCCTCTGCCCCTCCTCCTCTAAAAAATAAATTTTTAAAAAAGTAAAATGTGACATCAAAAACATAAAATGTGGGGGCACCTGGCTGGCTCAGTCAGAGGAGCATGCAACTCTTAATCTTGGGTTTGTGAGTTTGAGCCCCACATTGGATGTAGAGACTATTTAAATAAATAAATAAGAAAAAAAAAAAAAATAGGGCGCCTGGGTGGCTCAGTTGGTTAAGCGACTGCCTTCGGCTCAGGTCGTGATCCTGGAGTCCCTGGATCGAGTCCCGCATCGGGCTCCCTGCTCAGTGAGGAGCCTGCTTCTCCCTCTGACCCTCCCCACCTCATGTGCTCGCTCTCATTCTCTCTCTCTCAAATAAATAAATAAAATCTTAAAAAAAAATAAAAATAAAAATAAAAAATAAAATTAAATAAATAAATAAATAAGTATTTAAAAAACTTGGAAAAAATGGGACAATTATTCACATTCTTGTCATTCTGACAACATCAGAAAACTTTTAACACGCGCGCACGCGTGTGTGCGCATGCTATGTTGGTTACAAGAAGGAAAGGCAAAGTCATCTGTAAATCTAGATTATATTCTGCTATAGCAATATTGAAGTCCCTCTGGCCAGAAGAAGGACATAGATAAGATGTTCCTGACAAAAACAAAACAAAACAAAACAAAAACCCAAAACCAATGATTTTGAGTGATTTTCCTTGATGATTATCAATGGGACGAGAGATGTTACCAACAGTGCTCAGTTGCTGTTGTTTGAGGTGCCAATGCCAAGTTTGAAGTCATTGAAAAATAAGGCTCTTTGAGGAATCTGCATGGAACAACAATAGGCAAGAATATTTTCCAAAAAAATTGAGAAAACACTAATTAGATACAACCTGAAGGGGAATCTGCTAAGATGTGTTAATTGATGGAGGTAAAACTTTGTGAAGCAGGAAAAGGCTTAGTTGGATAA
Organism: Phoca vitulina; assembly: GCF_004348235.1. Lineage (NCBI taxonomy): Eukaryota > Metazoa > Chordata > Mammalia > Carnivora > Phocidae > Phoca > Phoca vitulina. The sequence continues at coordinate 1,933,185 of NW_022589803.1, forward strand.
ATTTATAAAGCTCTAGAAGAGATAAGGCCTTTAGAGCCTATGGTTATTCGTTGGACTCAAATTACTCAGCAGGAACTAATTTGCAGAAAATATTTGCATCTATCATGTGTTATTGAACTAGAATTATCAATAGTGAACTTCATTTGCTCTTGTATTTACCCATCATCAGGTCGATGAAGTTTTGTCAGATAGAAGCTGAATATCATGCCTTGCTCTACTTTACAGCATTTTTTTTTTTAAAGATTTTATTTATTTATTTGACAGAGAGATAGAGAGCACAAGTAGGCAGAGAGAGAGGGAGAAGCAGACTCTCCACTGAACAGGGAGCCTGATGCGGGGCTCGATCCCAGGACCCTGGGATCATGACCTGAGCCGAAGGCAGCCGCTTAATTGACTGAGCCACCCAGGCGCCCCTCTACTTTACAGCATTTTGATGGCTTAGCAGTACTAAAGTTTTACTGCAGTTTTTTTTTTTTTTCCAGCTCAGAGCCAAGATTGAAATGTTTCAAAAGAGAGAATCATCCAAACTGTCATTACTGAATAACTGGAAATTAGCTTTCGCTACAGGCTTGATAGTGTTTCTCAATGAATTCAAGCTAAAATTACAGAGCAAAACAGTGCTTGTATGTGAAATGTGTATTGTAGCAGTCATTTTGACAATAATGTTTTGAATCACAAAGAATGTAAAACAGCTTTTTATACACTTCCTGTAATGTCAAAAATTAAAACAAGAAGCAATATCTCCAGACCTTGATGTCAAGTGCAATGGAAATTTCCACATTTCAAAATCCATTTAATTGTGCAATTGAGGAGCTTCCACCTAACCTTCAAATGCAAATGACTAATCTGCAATGTAACAACAAACTAAAAGGCAAGATCGAGCCTTTTATCTAACAGAATCTAACAGAATTCTATAGATGCCTTCCAACAATAAATATGCTCAATTAAAATCATGCTCATGGACTGATAGCAGTATTCATAGTACCACTTGGATGGAGACATTTTCTTTCTTTTTTTTTTTTTAAAGATTTTATTTATTTATTTTTTTGACAGAGAGAGACACAGCGAGAGAGGGAACACAAGCAGGGGGAGGGCAGAGGGAGAAGCAGGCTCCCCGCCGAGCAGGGAGCCCGATGTGGGGCTCCATCCCAGGACCCTGGGACCATGACCTGAGCCGAAGGCAGACACTTAACGACTGAGCCACCCAGGCGCCCCTGGATGGAGACATTTTCAAAGATGAAATATGTAAAGTCTCATTACAGATCAGCATTCATAGCTCAATATGTGATCATAGGGAACACTAACCTTGATCCTAATTAAGCAAAATATCATCCCAAAGAATTCCATTCTTCTCATTTGCATACCTGGATGATAAAAAAGTTATACTCAATCACTATTCTATTTTGAATTTAACACATTTGTACGAATTTTTTTCTCTTGTTACACAAGTACCTACATAATACTGTTGATTTTCCTCTTGGTCTGAAAAGCCTAAGATATTTACTATATGGCCCTTTACAGAAAAATCTGGTGTGTCTCCCCCACCCCCTGTGTAAAGAGTTGAATGGAACTGATTTCTCTGAGCTAAGCTAAGTCCTCTAGTGGAAGGATCATCCCGCTCAGAATTTTACTAATGACATTCCAGAATGCTGTCCAGCCCACAAGTAACTAAATGACAGGAAGAACATGACCGCACTTTAAAACACTAGACTAGGGGCACCGGGCTGGCTCAGTCAGAAGAGCATGTGACTCTGGATCTCAGGGTCATGAGTTCAAGCCCCATGTTGGGTGTAGAGATTACTAAAAAGAATAAAAATAAAACTTAAAAAAAAAATCACTAGAATAAAGTGGGCCAATGCTTTCTGTAGTGGCCAGTAGAGCTTCTGGATATGGCAGCTAAACCTAGTTCAGAGAGATCACTCTGGGAAAGAAGTGATTATTAAGTTGATATTTTAGATAGCGTGGTATGAAAAATTATAATGGGGATATGAACATTATTAGTATTGTAGTAGCAAAGTCATAGGAGGGAAAAATCATCAATGAGCTTTTTTGTTTTAAGGAGATAAACTTAGAAATATATGTAAAACAAGGAAGAATAGTGACTGAGAGCAATTGATAAGAGAAAATTTATTGCATAGGAGGAAAAGATCTCAAAAAAATAGGTTAATAAATGCAGTAGAAACTCAACAGGTCAACCAATCCTTGTGGAGAAAGCGTCTGAGAACTGCTGACCTTATGAAGTCAGTGAAGTAAATATATCAAGTATCCACACCTACATGGTCATGTCTCTTCTACTCTCAGAATTATTGCTGGAAAAGGATCAAGGGCAGGAGAAAAGGACAGACACTTGTTCTCATGTCCTTGGTAAGGCAGCAACATAGGAAGACTGCCTGGCCTTAACCGTCACCAGAGGGATTGGACCTGCCCAAATAGGGAAGAACAAAGTCAACAGTAGGTCCCAAGGCTGTGCAGTCTCTCCAGAGGCAGCCTCAGGGCCAGGAAGTAAGGAATCTGGACAAGTGCTTGAAAAGCCTTGTTAGTCCTTTGAGTCTAGACTGTAATTTTCTTTTTTTCTTTTTTTTTTTTTTAGATTTTTTATTTATTTATTTGACAGAGAGAGACACAGCGAGAGAGGGAACACAAGCAGGGGGAGTGGGAGGGGGAGAAGCAGGCTTCCGGCGGAGCAGGGAGCCCGACGTGGGGCCCGATCCCAGGACCCTGGGATCACGACCCAAGCCGAAGGCAGACGCATAACCGACTGAGCCACTCAAGCGCCCCTAGACTGTAATTTTCTTAGAAGAAAAATAAAATGGCATCCGGAAACCCTTGGAATGAGCAAGATCGGGCAGAATTACAAATCTTTATGTTACAGCGCCCCCCCCCCCCACCTTTTTTAAATGCTTCCTTGTTTGTTTTTTCTAAGATTTTATTTGAGGGAGAGAGAGAACACGAGTTGGGGGGGAGGGGCAGAAGGAGAGGGAGAAGCAGACTCCTCACTGAGTAGGGAGCCCCATCCCCATCCCAGGACCCTGAGATCACAACCTGAGCTGAAGGCAGAGGCTTAACCGACTGAGCCACCCAGGTGCCCCTAAATGCTTCCTTGTTGCTTCTCCATTCATTTCCGTTTTGTTATATCTTAGCATCCAGAAACATTTTTTGGATTTTTTTTTTTTAAAGCTTGTCTCAGCTGTGCTAAGGAAGAGTAAAGAAAAATACTTAAAAAATTTTATTGTGAAAAATTCCAAACACATACAAAAGTAGAGTACTATGTTAACCCTCCCCACCCTGCCCCAAACACACATCATGTCACCTACCTTAACCTAGTTACCAACACAAGGACATTTTTGTTTCTACCTTTCTCCAGTCCACACTCCATTCCCCAGTGGACTATTTTGAAGCAAAAGGAGAGACATTTTGATCCATCTGTAAGAGAAATTTTTCAAGAGGGGATCATGGCACTTTGGCAGAATGACGGTTGTTATCTGAAATCCAAACTGGGGGCAAATCCAACTACTCTTCTGTATTCTGAGACTGATAATTCCTTCCTGGTGCTAAAATTCACTTTGGAAGACATCAGTTTCCTGATCAGCAAAACAAAGAAAATGGACTAAATTATAGGCAGTTGTGCGACAGTAAAGTGCGACTTTGACTTTGAGTTAGAAAACCTGGCTTAAGAGTGCCAGCTCTGCCCCCTGCAAATTACATAATTTATGGTAGTTTATGTCAGCAAGTCACTTAACCTCTCTGAGCTTCTGGAACATTTATAAAAAAGCTCTTCATGGGACTTTGGTTGGAGTAAGTAATGTATTATGGGAACTTTTGTGAATTGGAAAGCACTATATAAATTAGGTATTATTGAGTTCTGCAGTTAAGTAAAAGATGACTCAGGTTTGAGTCTGCAAATTAGAAAAACATTGACACAATTGAAGGGGAAGCTGAAAGGCACAATTTAATCCAAATGGAAGCTTGTCTTGAACACAGGGGTTGATACAGGGCTAACCATCAGGTCCAAATATTTATTTTAGTTATTATGCTAATTAACAGGAAATAGTGACACAACCTCTTTACCTTCACTACAATCAATCTTCATTTTTCTCTGGCTTCTTCTCATCTTTATCCACCTACAGCCAAACACTATTTATTAAGTATATATTATGTGCTGGGCACTGTGTTAGGCCCTGGGAATACAAAAAGTAATAGTAAAGTAGGCAGGCCTCCAAGATGCTCAGATTAGGAAGGGAGTGAAGCTTATAAGCAATCACAATGGAATGTAATAAGAATTTAGGCTGTGATAAAAAAAAAAAATGAAATCTTGCCATTTGCAACATGTGGATGGAACTAGAGGGTATTATGCTAAGCGAAATACATCAGTCAGAGAAAGACAAGTATCATATGATCTCACTGATATGAGGAATTTGAGAAATAAGATCATAGGATCATAGGGGAAGGGAGGGAAAAATGAAACAAGACAAAACCGGAGAGGGAGACAAACCATAAGAGACTCAATCTCAGGAAACAAACTGAGGGTTGCTGGAGTGGAGGGGGGTGGGAAGGATGGGGTGGCTGGGTGATGAACACTGGGGAGGGTAAGTACTATGGTGAGCGCTTTGAATTGTGTAAGACTAATGAATCACAGACCTGTACCCCTGAAACAAATAATACATTATGTTAATAAAAAAAATAAAAAAAAATTTAGGTTGGGACCACAGTGTTTGCATAGAAATCATAGGATGTGGTCAGATTTTGTTCTACTTTTAGAATATATGTGTTTCAGAGTCACCAATAGGCAAGTGACTCCTAAAGCCTTCATGATTAGCCTACCAAAGGAGAAGCTGTAGAGAGATTAAGGGATGAGCTTCTTCTACACATAGAGGCTGGAGAGAAAAGTGCTATCAAAAAACGACCAAGAGGGGCGTCTGGGTGGCTCAGTCGTTAAGCGTCTGCCTTCAGCTCAGGTCATGATCTCAGGTTCCTGGGATCGAGCCCCGCATCGGACTCCCTGCTCAGCGGGAAGCCTGCTTCTCCCTCTCCCCCTCCCCCGGCTTGTTTTCCTTCTCTTGCTATGTCTCTCTCTGTCAAATAAATAAATAAAATCTTAAAAAAAAAAAAAAGACCAAGAAAGTGTATTTGGAGAGGTAGAAGAAATTATGTTAGTGACCCAGAAGCTTAAAAAAATAAAAGTTAAAAAAAAAAAGAATTCCTGAGGCGCCTGGGTAGTTCAGTCGGTTAAGCATCTGCCTTCTACTCAGGTCATGATCTCAGGGTCCTGGGATGGAACCCTGCATGGAGCTCCCTGCTTCTTCCTCTCCCTCTGCCCATCCCCCCTGCTCATGGGTGCGTGCTCTCTCTCTAATAAACAAAATCTTTATTTTTTTATTTTTAAAAAAGATTTTATTCATTTTAGAGAGAGCAATAATAATCTCTTATATGATGTTTAATATATGTCAGGCACTATTCTTTTTTTTTTAAAGATTTTATTTATTTGAGAGAGAAAGAGAGAGGTATCAGGCACTATTCTAAGCATTTTACATGTATTAGCTTGTTTAATATATGAGCCATGGAATGATTAAGTAATTGGCCCAAGGTCACCCAGCTAGTCAACTGGGAGCAGGATTTGAATCCAAACAGTTTCAAATTTTGTGCTGTTCAAATTGTACCTGAGAAAAATACAACATGACAGTATTTGGGGGTGGGGATGAAAACCTGCTTATGCTGAGTAACAAAAGGCACTAAACCTTGACACTTCCCCTTTAGTTTACCCTAAGATGGATATCACCCATCACCCTAGAATCTAGTATATGTTCAACCTGAAGGCTGCAAAGGGCCAAAATGAAAGAACATTGACAAAGGGATCTAAGTATAGGTTTGTATTGCCTGCGTCTCCCTTTTTGGACATGCTTTCTTGTCTGTCCAGTTCTGGGAGTGGTGCTACCAATAATCGGTCACCAATAGCCTGGTGGTTTTTCCCAATAGTCATTTATTCAACAAATATTTCAGCATCAGGTCAGGTCCAGACATTGTGCTAGGCCCAGAAGTGAACAAGACAGACAAGATCCCTGCTTTTTAAAAAAAATTTCATTCTACTGCGGGGTGCAGGGCGGGGAAACAGGTTACAAGCACCTGGCGGGAACAAGGCCAGCCAGGGGGAATGCGAGATTAACTCAGAGAAGCAGCAGAATCCGGAACAGACGAAGTCTTCAAGCCACGCCCGGAGGAGTCCGCATTTTACTTGTACCAATTAAGCGCTAATGATGGCCAGATTACACCAGACCGTAGACCTCCTAGACCACTTAATCCTGTCGATCCAACCTTCACAACCCCCCATTTGTGCTTGTCGAGTCTCCTGGCCACTCTGGTTCCCTTAGCCTATCAGGCCACCTCGGGTCTAGGTCAACTCGTCCCTAACTGCTGGTCACCGCAGCCCCTGCGGTCATCTTCCAGAGCCACTTGGACCCATTGAGGCCTGTCTACCCGTAGATTTCCCCCAGCGCTGGTCCCCCTGGGCCCCTCGGCCAGCCGGGTCACCTCAGTGCCACGCCTCCAAGGCCAAAGATTCTGCATGCACATTACGCTTTGTTCGCGGAGCAGGTTTTCGAAAAGCCGCTCCCTCTCGACTCCAGCTGTTTTCCTGCAAGAGCGGGGCGAGCCCACAGCGGCAGCGCCCCCGGCGGCGCACCGCAGCCCAGGAAGGGAGTGGCTGCAGCCACCGCCTCCTCCGCCGCCGCCACCCCCGCCTCCTCCGCCACCCCCGCCTCCTCCGCCACCCCCGCCTCCTCCGCCACCCCCGCCTCCTCCCGGAACGCGGGAGCGGCCGAAAGCGGCGCACGCCCAGACCGTCACGACCGTGCTCCTGATTGGCCGCGCCGCGTGACGTCACGGGGAGGGCCCGGGCGGCAGCTGGGAGCCAGAGCCCGCGCGTGCGCAGATCGAGCGCGCTGAGCGGAGGGGGGAGGTGGCCGGCCGCTTCTCCCGCGTCCGCCATTTTGTTGCTGTGGCTGTTGGGAACGGGCTGGGCAAAACCGCCTCGGAGGCGCGACGCTCTTGGGAGTCCGGTGCTTCGTGTGGCGGCGGGGGTCCTTGCAGAGCCGTGGGGGGCGCGGAGTCGGCGCGTTCCGGGCCAGGAGTGACTGGAAGCACCCCCGGTACGCCGGGCAGCCCGAGAACCCCGGGGCGGCCTCCGCTGCGGCTCGGCTTCTCCCGCCCCGACCTCGGGCTGTGCCCTGCATTCCCCGGGCCGGCTCCCTCCGTGAGGCGGCCCCGGAGCAGGCGGGCGGCGGCGGAGGATGCTGCGGGCCCGGAGCCGAGAGGAAGGTGCTGGCTCGGCCCTCTAAGCGCGCCTCGAGGTGTGCCAAGAGGCCCTTCCTTGGCCGCAAAGCCGTCTGTCGGGCAAAGGCGTCCAGAACAGACGAGAGCAGCCGCCGCCCCGACCCGCCGCAGAGCCCCGGTCCGACACGATGTCCTCCGCCAGGTTCGACTCCTCAGACCGCTCCGCATGGTACATGGGGCCGGTGTCTCGCCAGGAGGCGCAGACCCGGCTCCAGGGCCAGCGCCACGGTATGTTCCTAGTTCGCGATTCCTCCACCTGCCCCGGGGATTATGTGCTGTCTGTGTCCGAGAACTCGCGGGTCTCCCACTACATCATCAACTCGCTGCCCAACCGCCGTTTTAAGATCGGGGACCAGGAGTTTGACCACTTGCCGGCTCTGCTGGAGTTCTACAAGATTCACTACCTGGACACCACCACCCTAATCGAGCCCGCGCCCAGGTACGCGAGCGCCCGCGCTGCCCGGGCGCACAGCCCACTCCTACCGCGGAGGGTCGAGAATGGCAGGGGTGGTTCGCTTGGGATCGATCGAAGAGTGGGGGGTGGAGGTGTGTAATTGAACCCTTTTCACCCCATTCTGAACCAAATTCTTTTCCAGAAGGCTTCTGAACGGAAGGCTAGTGTCAGGATCTGGGTCACTGGATGAGGGGATGCGTTTTAAACATGTTTAACGGCGGTTCATAGTTAAAATGCCCGCTTTTTGCTTTTCGTCACGTTATCTATTTGGGTTATCCTACTAAAGAAGAGTTTTTGTTGTTTTTAAACCTTTTTTGGACCACAGACTTTTTTGAGAATCTCAAGGAAGCCATGGCATTTCCCCCTCCCTAAAAATGCACGTACACACAACTTTACACACCATTCAAGGTTCTTGGGATCCCTGGTCCAGTTTAAGAACTCTTGGACTGCAGTCTTTTGGAACTAAGAGCCGACAAGTGAAAATGCACGTTTAGATACAAAACTTGTAACAGTGAAATATCAGAACTATATATTGATACCTTGGTGCCAAGTTTGAATTACACCTGACACCTTTTGTTTTATAATTACAGAAATTTTAAAAGAAGATGCACTGGCTTCAGCGAGGACATATTTTTGAGTTTTTATATTATAGTTAACCCCCAGGCTGGACCACTAATAGGCCAGAAATCTATTTGATTAAATTCTGAGAGGGAATAAAGCTAGAATGTTCATTACTAAAGGAAATTTTTGAGCTACACTTTAATTCTATTCTAGTTTAATTTTAGATGTACATTTTGTACATCTGTAAGTCTTAATGATTTAGTAAAGTTAAGCATCCAGCATCCTCTTTTCCAAGTAAAATGCATTATTTTATTCAATTATTTGCTTTAATTTGTCTTCAGTGTTTTATCACGTTTCTTTTATTTAAATTATGCCAAATTTGAACTGAAGAAATTGCCTGGAATTTTTTTAAATGAAAAGTATTTTACTGCCCATTTTGCTTCTTGAACTTATGTTTTAAAAGGATAGGGTGCTCATTTTTGGAATGAGGTGTTTCTGATTTTATAGATTTGCTGAGATGTTCCTCTGAGTTTTAACCATTAAAAGCTATAATAATTAAGGAGCACCCACTGGATGCGTTAAGTGTTGCTTCCATGGAATAAGAGAGAAGAAACAAAGCCATGACAGTATAATGACTGTAAGATTAACTGCTGAACTAAATGGACTTTAAAAACTGGGAGAAAGTGATTATAAATCAAATAGTGTATAACAAAGACCTAGGCACCAAGAATCTGATTAGTGAAATCTCCAGGTCCCCAAAGATGCTGGTAGTTGGAGTCAACTTTGAGCACAGTATATTCTGATATAAGGGGTTGGAGAAAATATTAGAACCAACTATAATGAGATTTTTAGTATGTTTAAGTGAATTACTTCTCCAACTCGTGGAGGTGAATTAATATCATTAATTTCAGGCATTTATTAAGTCATGCCATGTACAAGGCATTGTGCTTGCTTTGAGGTGACAGGTATTATAATAACAGCTGTTTCAGAAAATGTTAGTAAATAGTTTGATCTCCTTCTAGAGAGAGAGAAAGGAATATGCTGCAGTAGCTTCCCATTACCAACAAAAACAACTCCACATTTTTCATACATGTGTCTTTCCAGATACCAGACATAACTTTCTGTTTTGGATGCCTATCCTCCCCCCACTCCCCACCTTGTTCTTCCTTTAGTGCAGTCCCGCTAGGCAGTTCATTTAATCCCTGGTAGCCATCCCTGCCTACTTCCTCACACCTTTGTACCTTTGCTCCAGCTGTTGGCTGGGCTGCTGGCTCTAGGTTGACTGCTTAAACCCGCCCCCCCCCATCCTCACCTATTGAAATCGTAACTGCTGTTCCAGGCCCCTCAAATAATAGGGCCTTTCCCTGACCCTCCCACTTACACGAAGCTGTAATTGTTTCTCCTCCTCTTCACTCTCTGCCCCAGGCATGTTGTAATTTAGGTTTTTATTTTCTGTTGGTATCTCGGAGGACGATCACAATTCTGGTTGAATTAGATCCAGACTGGATTTACTTTCTTAATCTTTGGATTTTCTCCCCTGAGCCTGAAATTCGAAGATTGGTTTGATAGGTTTTCAGCCTTTGTAGAAAACTAGAGGTACCCTGTAAAGCCTTGGCCAAATGCAAGTCAGTTTAGTGCCTCTTCACACCCCAAACAAGATATATTAAGTGGTTTAGGCATCAAAACTGAGCTCTTAAGGCCAGAGTTTTGTGCCCTTTAGCTAAAAGTTCGTGTTTTTTTAATTTTGCTTAGTGAAAAATTGTAACTACGACTTCCTCAGAATTTAAGGACTGGTGCTTGTTTTCTAGTCTGATCTTTTTTATTGGAATGTTCCTCAACATTTATATTTTTTTAAAAGATTTATTTATTTGAGAGCGAGAACAGGAAGAGAGAGCATGAGCTGGGGGAGAGGCAGACTCCCCACTGAGCAGGGAGCCCAGCGTGGGGCTCTGTCCCCAGACCCTGGGATCATGACCCAAGCCAAAGGCAGACACTTAACCGACTGAGTCACCCAGGCATCCCTAGTTTTATATTTTTATTCAAGTATTTACAAGAGTTATATCCCAGTGATGGGGACTAAGAACAATGGATGGCAGGCGTACTTTCTCCATAATAGAACTTCTATTTTATTGAAAGAGACAAACTAAAAGTAGGAAAATAAATAAAATACAGGATTAATAAATGCTATGAAGGAAATGAAGCTGAGCAGAGAGAATATAATAGGAGGGACCTACCTGATGTAGTGTGGTCAGGGAAAGCATGAAGCTACCCAAGGGTAGGGAAGAGGCAAGCCTTGGGAAGGCCTGGGCTAAGAAGCGGGGGAAGAGCCTTCCAGTCATAGGGAAGAGCTTAGACAAAGTCCTGAGGTCAGGAAGATAGCCACTGGGTTGGGAGTGTGGTACTTAAATAAAGGGGTTCTATGAGAAGAGTTAGGAGATGTAATGGTCAAGATAAGGAAATTGGATTTTATTTAAAGTGCAGTGGGTGCCATGGAAGAAGTTTGAAGCACAGGAGTGATATGGAGTTGTCACTGTTATCTGGGTGCAAAATGATGGTGGCTGATGGCATATATGTCACAGGTCATATAGACTGATGTAGAGCTGTGACTTGGAGGTGCCTGTTTTGGAGTTAAGATTGATGTTGCTGATGGGAGGGGGGATGGTGAGGGAAGAGAAAGGAGGAAACAAAGATGACTTGGTACATTTGTAACTTTGTGTTCTCTCAGTTTATCTTATTAATTGCTTTTTGTATTTGTGGTGTTCCTGTGGTGGGTTTTATTTTTATTTTTTAAAAGATTTTATTTATTTATTTGACAGAGAGTGAGCACAAGCAGGGAGAGTGGCAGGCAGAGGGAGAGGGAGAAGCGGGCTCCCCCCAGAGCAGGGAGCTCCATGTGGGACTCGATCCCAGGACCCTGAGATCATGACCTGAGCCGAAGGCAGACGCTTAACCGACTGAGCCACCCAGGCGCCCATGTGGGGGGTTTTAAATTTAACCCCCAAAAAGTGTCATATCGTATCATATGGCTTTTGTTGATTTTGAGTGATTCTAAAGGGTTCTCTTTCAGCATGTGGGTGTAATTTTTTTTTAAAGATTTTATTTTTATTTATGCGGGGGAGCCAGTGCCGGAGAGGAGCAGAGGGAGAGGGACAATCAGACTCCATGAGGAGCCAACAAGGGGCTTGATCTCAGGACTCTGAGATCATGACCTGAGTCGAAACCAAGAGTCGGACACTTAACTGACTGAGCCACCCAGGCACCCTAGATGTAGGTGTAATTTTTATATTACAGTTGATCTGATAAACAAAACCTGTGGCGGTTTTCACCTCCAATTTATTTGAGTATAAATATTTTTAAGATTCTGTTCATTAAGTTAATATTCAGGTAAGTGCTAGTGTTTTTTAATTTAATGGAGTTGATTTCCAGTTTAACAACAGAATGTTTCAGAAGGTTCCTAGGTGGATTGTTCATTTATTTATTTATTTTTACGATTTTATTTATTTTTTGACAGAGAGAGACACAGCGAGAGAGGGAACACAAGCAGGGGGAGTGGGAGAGGGAGAAGCAGGCTTCCCGCGGAGTAGGGAGCCTGGTGTGGGGCTCGATCCCAGGACCCCAGGATCATGACCTGAGCCAAAGGCGGACGCTTAATGACTGAGCCATCCAGGCGCCCCTAGGTGGATTGTTTAAATATGAAATCCATTTTCCTGTGGTTTAGAAACTGTTTTGCATAGCTTGCTTTGCTTATATAATTCTCTAGTTTTAGCTTATACAGCTATATGAAGGCTAGGAGAAAAAGCTAAGAAGTAAAGTTTTTTAACTGAGGCAAGTAGACCCTTAGAAAATCCTTGATTTTTGTCAGCAGACAATGCACATCTCATGTACTTAGTAACATGGAACTAACATTGAATCAACAATTCCTGTCATGTTCTTGAGAAGGTTACTGGTGTTGAGATTTTTTTTTTTTTTTAAGATTTTATTTGTCAGAAAGAGAGCATAAGCAGGGGAAGCGGCAGGCAGAGGGACAAGGAGGCTCTCCACTGAGCAAGGAACCCAGTGCAGGACTCGATCCCAACACCCTGGGATCATGACCTGAGCTGAAGGCAGATGCTTAACTGACAGAGCCACCCAGGTATCCCTGGTGCTGAGATTTTTTAAAAGGCCATTTCCATGCTATCTGCTTTGGTAGAGTAGTTGAAAAAGGATGCCCAGCTTAACCTGAGTGCCCAGAGGAGGGCCCTCCCACCTGTAAAGCAGAAGCCAAGCCCTGCATGGACCAGAGGATGCCATGGGCCACACGATCACACCTCCTTCCACATCCCCTGTTCTAAATATTTGAGGGAACTCAAATCTGGACTTCTAGAATTAGGAGTGGGGGAGAAGGATTACCAGTAATTTTGATTAGCATAGAATTTGGCACTGTGAATAAACCTTTGATTTTCCTCTTACCAGTAGTTTAAATCATCTAAATTTGATTCAGATGAGATACAAGAATATGGTCATTATGCTGGGAATGGAAGCTTGCCCAGTTGAGTGGTGTTCCCATGGCATGTAAAGTACTGGTAGCCATTTGATTTGTGACTTTTCTCTTAATATTTAAGACTCAAATTTTTAACCTTAGAAAGATTTTTTTTTTTTTTAACCTAAAGAGTTGGACTAGATTATTTCTAGGTTTCCTTCAGGCTGAAATATTTTAGTTGTTCCTGGTAAGTAAAAATGGACAGTGCTTATTAGTGGGAATTCAGGTTATTTTAGAGTCTGAGCTGAGATCATACCAAGTAAGGTGGGGCCACTAAGCATGTGGCAACTAGTCTGGAATGATGACTGAGAGCATGAATGGAACAGTGGTGAACTGAAGAGGCTTGGACGGCAAACTAAATGGTGTACAGGATTTCTTTGTATACAGAATTAAACCAGATATAGGGAATTGGGAGTGCTGAAGTTTTTGTGTTTTCAGAAGGAGGGGGAAAAAAAGGATAGAAACAGGAATGGGAAATGCTTCCCTATGTCTTTGATATTTTATTTTTATTAGCAGGAATTTCACTGTATTGAGCCTACTCTACACCAAAGCCCAATACTAGACTCAAGGCATATAATGGGAGTAAATCAAGTTAAAATAGAATACCTTGGGAGCTTCAAAGCAAGAATGATCAACTGAGGGGTCAGGGAAGGCTTGAAAGAAGAGATGAGAAGGAGGGGAGAAAAGGTGGTGGCAGTGCCTGCTGGGAAAGGCACAGAGTTGTAATTAATGTGAGTGATGGGCAGTGAGGTAGGAAGGAAGAATAATGCTAAATTGTGAAGGGTCTCCTGTGCTTTGTGAATGAGTTTAACAGTGGGAGCTGTCTAAAGCTTTTGAGAAGAGAATTGCCATGGCCAGTTACACTTTAGAAACTGTTCTGGTGTGGGACTGGGTAGGGAGAGAGTCTAGGGTGTGGGACTAATTAAGGGCTGTTAACAGGAGAAGGAATCGTGAGAAGCCAAACTAAGATCCCATGCTTTGGGACTATAATGTAAAAACTAACAGTCTTCGCTGGGCAATTGCATGTAGACGGTGAGGAAAGAGGTATGACTTCAGGGATGATTCAGTGGTGTCTTGAAAGAAGAGAAGAGAATTGATCAGGGTGAGGAGGGATGATTGTTTTCAGTAGGGAGACTCTTTGAGATGCTTACTGGAAGCCAAGTTTAGCAGTCTGATGGGTTTGTTATTGAGAAGAGAGTTGGGGGCTAAATAATGTAGATTTGGGAGTCTAAACTTAGATGGACTATACAGAATGAGCAGAAGAGCTGTGGAATGGGGTGGAGAGGTAGCCACAGGCATAGAAAGAGCTGTAAGTGATGGTGTGAATATCTAGGGATGGAAGGGTGAGGTCCTCAGTATTCAGTGCCATTTCACTAGAGGTTTTTAGCCAGTCTTCTTAGAATTGATTCTCTTATTGGGGCGCCTCGGCGGCTTTTACTCAATTGAGCATTGGACTCTTGGTTTTGGCTCAGGAGAGGGGGAGGAGTGTCCTGTTCCTGCTGGGGGCGGGGGCGGGTCTGCTTGAGGATTCTCTACCTCTGCCCCTCCCCCCACTCATGAGCTCTCTCTTTTTCAAATAAATAAGCCTTTTTTTTTTTTTTTTTTAAAGATTTATTTATTTGAGAGAGAGACAGAGAGAGCAGAGGGAGAGGGAGACAAGCAGACTTTCCGGTGAGCAGGGAGCCTGATGCAGGGCTCGATCCCAGGACCCAGAGATCACGCCCTGAGCCAAAATCAAGAGTTGGGCGCTTGACTGACTGAGCCACCCAGGCACCCCAATAAATAAGTCTTTCTTTCTTCCTTCCTTCCTTTCTTTCTTTCTTTCTCTTTCCTTTCTTTCTTTCTCTTTCTTTCTTTCTTTAAGATTTTATTTATTTATTTGACAGAGAGAGACACAGTGAGAGAGGGAACACAAGCAGGGGGAGTGGGAAAGGGAGAAGAAGGCTTCCTGGCCGAGCAGGGGGCCCGATGCGGGGCTCGATCCCAGGACCCTGGGATCATGACCCGAGCTGAAGGCAGATGCTTAACGACTGAGCCACCCATGTGCCCCTAGAGAAGTCTTTAAAAAGAATTGATTCTCTTACCTATTTTGTTTTTTTTCCCCAACTTTTTACTGTGAAATATTTTCATACATACAAGAGAGTATGTATAGACATGTGTATAATAAGAAAATTCATCAATACCCATGTGACCCCTTTAAAAAACTAGATTACCAGTACCTTCGAAATTCTCTCAGAAGTTGTATTCCTTCTTTTGCGTGAAGGAAATTTTAAGCTTAGAAGATATTAATGCTCAGGTTTAAAGAAAATGTTTTATCTGTGCTTTATATATGAAGCTGAGAATGCTTTTTACCTAAAGGAGAGGGGGTTCATTGACATTAGGTAGGAAAGGCCAATTTCCAGTTAGTCATCCAGGGCCTTCCTGCTCAGTATGCTGTGGACTATAGGCACAAGACAGGGAGAAGCATGGGTCTTAGAATATTTGAATGGGCTTGGAAAACTCTTTGTATGTAAATTTTATTTTTATTTTTTTAAGATTTTATTTATTTGAGAGAGAGCGCACGAGCAGGGTGAGGGGCAGAGGGAGAAGCAGACTTCTCGCTGAGCAGGGAGCCGGACTTAGGGCTCGATCCTGGGACTCCAGGATCATGACCTGAGCCAAAGGCAGGTGCTTAACCGACTGAGCCACCCAGGCGCCCCTCTTTGTATGTAAAATTTAAAGAGGAGTTTACAGGTGCTCTTTTACAGTTTTGATCAAGGAACAAATCGAAATGAGAAACAATGAATTGTTGCAGTTTTATGTTACATATTACTTTGGGCTGTGGGACCTAATAGAAAGGGCAAGATAATCTGCCCTGGCATCATCATGGTTTCATGTCTATAGTGGAACTAATGTGTAATTTGCAGGGAATTTTGATGAATACATGAGTTTGAGGATATGGGGTGGAAGACTTTGAATTTATGTCAGGGATGTGGCTGGGAGATTGGTTTGATGTGAATTTAGGGATATCTGTGTATGTACTAAATTGGGAAATGAGCCCTACAGTCACTCTAGCAGTATAATGGTGGAGAAAGTATAAGCTATCCTCCATCTTTGTCACATTTGCATACATCTTCCTTACCAGGGAAGTATTGAAAGTTGAAAAGCACCCTCTGCTCTTTTAAGCCAGTAATATAGACAACGAATCAGCAAACTTTCAATATGGGGGCAGATAGTAAATATTTTAAGCTTTATAGGCTGTATATAGTCTCTCACAGTTTCTCAACTATGCCCTTACAGCACAAAAACAGTCATAGACAATACTATAGATGAGTGAGTTTGGCTGTGTTGTAATAAAACTTTATTTACAAAACCATACAGTAGGCTGAATGGCCCATAGGCCATAGTTTGCGGGCTCCTAGGCCAGACTCAGTTTTTGTATAGTGTCCTGAAGCTAAGAATGGTTCTTCTATTTTTGAAAGAGTGTATTTTAAAAAAAGAAGAGTATACAACATAGGCCATATGTATAGTCCGCAAAGCCTCAAACATGTACCAGCCTTTTAGAGAAGTTTGTCAACCTCAAGGGCCTCGCCAGCAAAGCTCCTGGTCTGTGCTTATAGGAATGAGTCGTGTGCCCCGTGAGGTATGGGGAGGCTGGGGAAGGGACCGTTTGAACCTTCGGGCCTCTAGTCTTTTTCTGATTTAGAACCAAAATATGTAAGCCTGTCTTCAACAGAATCTTTCAATTCCAAAGGGGGCTAGTCTTCAGCTTCTAGTGCATTGCCTCCTTGCCTGTTCTCCTGCCCCTTAATAGAACTCACGCCTTCCTTTGAGTGCTCCTTGACCCTATCAGCTTCTGTCATGGCATATTAATTACTCATTGTGCTGTGTTTTTGTCTTCTAGTCTCTATGCTAAATTGGCAGTCTTCTAAGAGCAAGAACTTGGTTTTAATTCATTGTCTGTCTCCCAAGTTCTACACTTGATCTTAGCCAAAAGGCCGAGAAGCGATTGTCTCCCAAGTTCTTAGTGTGTAGTAAGTCTAGTGGATACCTGGGTAGATGAATTTCGTTAGTGTTAATCCCCACTGAAACTGTATTAGTGTCCTCATGATTTGTATTGTAGAAATAAATGCTCTTAACTTTTTAAGTATACAGATAATGAAATACCCTTGGCTGGGGTCTGAGATGGAACTGATTGTGCTTTTAGTAAAATATGAGATTTATGTAGTAGTACCCAAACTTTTCACAGATTGTCTGTGGCCCTTGAAATAGGGGCAGGGTGTACCTTAAAGACGGTAGGGGTGGGAGCTAATTGGATCCTCAGTAACAACCAGGAACTATTGTGCATGTTTCACATACAATCTGACGTTAATTCCCATGCAACCGAAAGACGCGGGGTTTATTCCCGAGGCTGACTAGCTTAGAGGTTATGAGTAAGTACTCTAGAACCAGACTGCCTGAGTACAAATATAACCCTGTGTTGGCATTGGCTTCCTCATCTGTAAGATGGGGATAATCACAGGATTGCTGAGAGGATGAAATAATTTAAAGTCTATATAGACTGCAAACAGTGCCTGGCATAGGTAGAAAGTGTCAACTCTATTACTGTTGCTACTCCTGCTATCTCTTTTCAAAACGTATTGATATTAAGCAGTTTGCCCCTCAGTATCATGTTGTTGTTAATAAGCAATAAGATCTTAGAGGGTTTTTTTTTTTTTAAGATTTTATCTATTTATTTGAAAGAGTATATTTTAAAAAAAGAAGTTTTTTTTAAACAGAGAAAGAGTGCGAGTGAGCGCAAGCAGGGGGGAGCAGCGGAGGGAGAGGGAGAAGCAGACCCCCTGAGATTTTAGAGGTTTTAAATCAAGCTCCTAATCACTGTGGCATAATACATAGACTGCTGTTAATTCAGTTGTTAGTATACTATATTAAACTAGTCATTTACATTTTAAAGATGTTAAGTTTTGCAAATTATGAAGACTGCCTTTTGGAAAGTAGTGTGTCAGTGTGTACCAAGGGCCATGAAAATGTCCCTGTTCTTTAATCTGGAAATCTAGGCTTTACAAAAAATCTAATATTGAGATGGTTCAGTTGGTTGGGCATCCGACTCTTGGTTTCAGCTCTGGCTGTGATCTCAGGATCGTGAGATTGAGCCCCAGATTGGGCTCCGTGCTGGGCGTGGAACCTGCTTAAGATTCCCTCCCTCTCCATCTCCCCCTCCCCCCATAAAAAAATTGAATATCAAGAAACTATATTCAAAATGCTTTGTGATGTTGATGATCGAATAGGGAGAAAGAAAAACTAAATATCCAGAAACACAGGGATGCTTAATTGCTGCAGGCTCACAGAATGAAATGTTATCCTGACATAAAAGTAAATGATCATGTAGACCAGTGATATAGGGAAACACCTGTGGTGTGATATTAGGTAGAAAAACTGCCATGGGCATACACAAGACTCTTTTAAGAAAGGCATAAAGTTTGGGTGCCTGCATGGCTCAGTCTGTTAAGCGTCCAACTCTTGGTTTCAACTCAGGTCCTGATCTCATGGGTCATGAGATCCAGCTTGGCTTTGGGCTCCACGTGCAGTGGTAGTCCACTTGGATATTCTCTCTCTCTCTGCCCCTCTCCCTGCTCATGCACTCTCTCTCTCAAATAAAAAAATCTTTTTTTAAAAAAAAGCCATAAATTTGGCCAGTGGGAGGGGTGAAAAAGTAGTTATGACGGGGCAGGAGCTGTGGGTTTTTTTTTTTTCTCTTTCTTTTTTGGGGGGGGCTGGGTATTGTTTTTTTTTTTTTTTTTTTTTTTTATTTGAGAGAGAGAGTGAGAGAGAGAGAGAGCACAAGAGGGGGGAGTAGGAGAGGGAGAAGCAGACTCCCTGCCGAGCAGGGAGCCCGATGCGGGACTCGATCCCGGGACTCCAGGATCATGACCTGAGCCGAAGGCAGTCGCTTAACCAACTGAGCCACCCAGGCGCCCTGGGTATTGTTTTTGTTTTTTAAGATTTTATTTTATTTTTAAGTAATTTCTGTACGCAACACAGGGCTTGAATTCAGAACCAAGAAATCAAGAGTTGCATGCTCTACTGACTGAGCCAGCCAGGCATCCCTTGTTGTCCTTTTTTGCTGAATGTTGTAACATGGTGATATTTTTATAAAGGAAAAAAAATTAAAATATTTGAACGTAATTATATGCAAACAATGAATCATGGAACACTACATCAAAAACTAATGATGTAATGTATGGTGACTAACATAAAAAAATTTTAAAAATATTTAAACATAAGAGATCGCGTTGTTATATGAAGTAACTTTTTAGATCATTAATTGGAGGAAAGAAAGAGAGTGGACATGAGTTAATAGACGATAAAACAGGGGCACCTGGGGGGCTTAGTCGGTTAAGCAGCCGACTCTCAATCTCGGCTCCAGTCATGATCTCAGGGTCCTGGGATTGAGGCTTGTGTCGGGTTCCCCGCTCAGCAGGGAGACTGCTTGAGGATTCTTACTCCCTCTGCCCCTCCACCCACTTGCACACACTCCCCCCACCCCCAAATAAGTAGGTAAATAAATGATCTTTTTAAAAAAAGATAAATTGGAAACCATAGTCAGTGGTTAAACAGGCATTTCCTATTTTTGGCTTACTCTCCGTCAAGGCTACTCTAGAACGGGGCTCTGGTGATGGATGGTTCTGCAGGCAAAGTCACTTCAGAGGTGCGAACTCTTTGGATGAAGCCCAGGGTTTGTTACTCTGGTGTGGATTCTGTGCTTTAGAAAAGTTAAGTGGTGGAGGGAGCTAATGGTAAAATAGTTTTTTTTCCCCACAAGTTGGTGTATTTGCAACTTCTCAGAACATTTCTTAGGTGAAGAGAGACTGCTATACTTCTTTTGCAGAAGAGGCATTACAGATGGGGTGTTACTGGAGAGCAGGGACTGCACTTTTATAACTGACCCTGGGAGGGCATTCTGTAGCTTGGCAAATACAGGCTGATCATCTTGAGCATAGCAGAGGGGTGTGGTGGTGTCTGGACTGATGCTTTGATGAGAGCTCTTGCCTGTGAGTTCTGCAGTGAAAAGGTCCCTGTGTTTTCATTTTGGTGCTCAGATGGTGATTTCTGCATAAAATGCAATATGGGTTTGTTTCTTTGTTTGTTTGTTTTTAATTTGACAGGCGTATAAACCCTTTTCTGGTTTTTGTATTTTGAAGGACACAGAAACTGAAGCCTTTGTCATTTTCTCTCTGGATGCCCAGGGAAGTGTGCAGGAAGCATGCCATAGATTAGGACCAGGAGGAAAAATGTGTGATGGCTGTGACAGGGTCCTAAGGAAGGCAGCTACTGAACTTACTCAAGATTTTAAATATAAATTCAGACCAGTTGTATCTCTGTGTAAACAAAAAACAAAAAAAAACTGTATTCCTGTGAAACAGAGATGGTGTGTGTGTGTATGCACTTGACATGTGATTTAACAAGGTCTATTCAGGCAATACTAACTGCAGAACATAAAATAGTGTGACAGAACCTTCTTAACTACTGAGAATATAGCAAGGGAAATAATTCATTGTAGAGGAGAATGGTTTATTTAAAAGTTTGACAAACACTGGTATCGAGTAAGATTTTTCTCTTAGAGTTAATTTTCTTTCTCTCTGAAGGTACCCAAGCCCACCAATGGGATCTGTATCAGCACCCAACCTGCCTACAGCAGAAGAAAATCTGGAATATGTACGGACTCTCTATGATTTTCCTGGGAATGATGCTGAAGACCTGCCCTTTAAAAAGGGTGAGATCCTGGTCATAATAGAGAAGCCGGAAGAACAGTGGTGGAGCGCCCGGAACAAGGATGGCCGGATTGGGATGATTCCCGTTCCTTACGTTGAAAAGCTTGTGAGATCCTCACCACATGGAAAGCATGGGAATAGGAATTCCAACAGTTATGGGATCCCAGAACCTGCTCATGCCTATGCTCAACCTCAGACCACAACTCCTCTACCTGCAGTTTCCAGTACTCCTGGGGCAGCGATCAACCCTTTGCCATCCACACAGAATGGACCTGTCTTTGCCAAAGCCATCCAGAAAAGAGTACCCTGTGCTTATGACAAGACTGCTTTGGCATTAGAGGTAAAATTTACAGGGCTGGTTTTTTGGGTCTTTTTGACATTTGGTTTTCATTTTTAGTTTTAATTTTATTTCTGCAGAGTAACGACTGCTCACTTAAAGTTCTGTTCAGGGGAATAAGATAACTGGGTGATTTTGGAAGATCCACTGTGAGTGTCCCACATGACTCTTGTCCTTTCCTATCCTTGTTTTTCCCAAGGTGTAGTCTCTCCTAGGTTTAGTCTCACAGTAGTTGGTTTTCTTTCCAGTGAGAAAAGATGATGGTTAATAAAGACCCATGACCTAGAGACGAAATCAGCATACAGGTAGACACAGAGCCACTTGTACAGGTCCATATTTCTGACATCCTGATTAGTTGAGGAGAAATATGAATAAACGTCTTAAAATTCCTCTTCAGCTAGGAAGAGATAAAAGTTTAAAATATCTCAGACCGGGGTGCCTGGGTGGCTCATTCAGTTAAGTGTCTGCCTTCTGCTCAGGTCATGATCCCAGGGTCCTGTAATCAAGCCCCACGTCAGGCTCCCTGCTCAATGGGGAGTCTGCTTCTCCCTCTCCCTCCACCCCTCCCCCTACTTGTGCTCGTGCATGCTCTCTCTCAAATAAATAAATCTTTAATTAAAAAAATATGTATCTCAGACCTTACTTACCAGATTTATTTTTTTTTAAGACTCTTGGAAAGCTTAGCATGTAACTGTGGCTTTCTGAACCAAGAAGTCCTGAAGACCAGTGTTGATAAGCCTGTTGAGGGCGTAAAACTGTGTATCACAGAAAGTAGAAGTTTGATGAGACATCCAATAAACCTGGAGTGACCATAAATGAGCACAAACCCCAGAGGAAGAACAGAAGGATTTGAAAAATAGATTTTTTGGGTACCTGGGTGGCTCAGTTGGTTAAGTGTCCGACTCATGATCTCAGCTTGGGTCTTAATCTTAGGGTCATGAGTTCAAGCCCCATGTCAGGCTCCGTGCTGGGTGTGGAGCCTACTTAAGGGGGAAAAAAAAAGATTAAAAAAAAAATTAATAATTTTAAAACAGTCCTATATATTTTTCATGTTATTTTTTACGAGGTGTAAAATACGTGCAGTGAGATGGGCCCTAAATATTAACATCTCAGAACATGGAATTTGATGCCACAAATCCTAGCTCTTTTATTAGTAGGTAAGTTGTGAAAATGCCTTGTGAGCCACAAACTACTAGGTAAATAAGTATCATTATAATATGATTACAATTGAATACTCTTTGTTGGTATTATCAAATTGCATAAATGTTGGAGAAGCTGAGATTAAGCTAGTGATTGTTTTTTGTGCGTTCACCGCAAGGTCAAAGTAGGGCAGGGTTGGGAGACCGCCCAGGTACATGACAGAAGGATGAAGTAATGGAGCCTGTTGCTTCAAAAAGCAGAACTTAACCCATAGAACAGCCTGTCCACAGATAAAAGCTAGCATTGATTTTTGTGTGTGCTGTTTTTTCCATTGGTTATCCTCCATTTTCCTTGGATGAGGAGTAATGTCCGAGCGAACTACACCTGAAGGTTTGTTGCAGAGTCTGATTACTTCTCCCTCTCACGTTGGCTGTAAAGGAGTAAGTTTCTGGGGCTTGTGGCAGGGACCAGGTCTAGGCAGGAGCCACATGCTTTTAATGCTTCCCAGTGGAGGAACAGGAAAGAAACCAGACTGAATCCTGGCTGAGTGGGCCTTCCAGCTTTCTCATCCCCACACAGACCTGCCCCTGCACAGGTGTACACCCCTAGCCTAGTTCACACAGCACCCTAAAATTACGTGGGGTGTTCTGGGCTCTAAAACCTTCCAGTTTGCATAGTGATTCCTGCCTTTTGAGGCATTTTCACATCTGTTGTCTCATCATAGGAGTGGAGAGCTCGGATTCGGAGAGTTGTTGTGACTCACATGTGTTCGACACATGGGGGTTGAGGCACCCAGTCAGAATTCCAGTCCATAGAGGAAGTCAGGAATTGGGCTCCTACCTGAGCTAGGGTTTAAAGCCTCACTCCATTTAGGCCACCTGCCTGTTCACCTCTAGCTCTAAGATGTGTGTGCATTTTAGAAACCTGTATCTCCTGTGCGTTGCTCAGAGTGTGCATAGGGGGGATTGTAGAGTGGAAGACCAGATACTATAAAGGGGATCATTTATTTTCTTATTTTAATAAGATTTATTCATTTATTAGAGAACGTGGGCGGGAGCCGGGGCGGGAGTGGGGGACACAGAGGGAGAGGGAGAATCGTTGAGCAGACTGCCCATCCAGCAGGGAATCCCAGCACGGGGCGATCGCAGAAGATCTCACTCAGATCCCTGAGGTCATGACCTGAGCTGGAATCAAGAGTTGGCTGCTTAACTGAATGAGCCACCCAGGCACCCCTAAAGGAGATCATTTAGAGCTTGGTGAGCAGATATGTGGGTAGGTGCCTTAGACCAGGATGAGGATTAAAAGCCTGGCTAATGATGGATATTGGGGCACCTGGGTGGATCAGTTGGTTAAGCGTCTGCCTTCAGCTCAGGTCATGATTCCACCATGCTGGGATTGAGCCCCGCGTCAGGCTCCCTCTCCCTCTCTGCCCATCTGCCCTGCTTGTGCTGTCTCGCTCTATTTCAGATTTTTTTTTTTTTTTAATTTATCTGACAGAGCGAGAGAGCACAAGCAGGGGGAACAGTAGAGGCAGAGGGAGAAGCAGGCTCCCCGCTGAGCAGGGAGCCCGATGCGGGGCTTGATCCCAGGACCCTGGGATCATGACCTGAGCCGAAGGCAGACGCTTAACCATCTGAGCACCCAGGCGCCCTTGCTCTATTTCAAATAAATAAATAAAATGATGTATATTTTAAGGTAACCCACATACTTGGCCGTTACGCAGTTCTTGTTTCTCAGACCCCAGAAAGAGGTCTCCACACCTTAGTCTCCTTGTGACACTACCCCAGCTGTGTAAGTCTCATCAAAGGCTTGCTTTGGTGTTTCACCAAGAGTGTAAGGGGGACCCAAGTAATAAACTTTTGCCAAATTCCACTTAATAGTATTTCTCATTCTGTATATTTAAATGAGACTTTTGGCTATAGCATAAGTAAATAGTTCTATGAGCTGCGTTATCTTCTAAAACTTAGTGCGTGTCTGATCTTGTTAAAAACAACTCTCTTGAGACTTTTGCAATTAGGTTACCAGGAAAAGTATTAAAATTAAAATAAGAAAGGTGAAATAAGTAGGACAAAATGTGCCAGTAATGGAAGCTTCCTTATTTCCCTTGATGGTATTAGTGAGAACGATGAGGGCTTAGGTGAACTTTATTTCATGAATCATTTCACACTTTTTTTCATAAAACTTGATTTTCAAAAGAACATTCCTACAAGTAAAGAGAGATTTTATTTTATTTATTTTTATAGATTTTATTTATTTATTTATTTGAGAGAGCACGCACATGCATGCGCATGAGAGTGGGGTGAGGGGCAGAGGGAGAAGCAGACTTCCTACCGAGCAGGGAGCCTGATGCAGGGATTGATCCGGGGACTCCAGGATTATGACCTGAGCCAAAGGCAGAGACATCCAACCGACTGAGCCACCCAGGTGCCCATAAAGAGAGATTTTTAAAACAGGTCTGTGTTTAGCCGTTTTTCTCTCTTGCTTACACTCTTTTCAAGTGAGTTGATGCTTGGGATTTAATTTGAAAAGGAATACTTGGTATCTGGGGTGTGGTAAAGCAAGATGGTCAAGGAAAGATCATGGACCTGCATTCAAGTCCTGGCTTTTCATGGTGTGATCTTGGGCAAGCTACTTCAATTCTTTTGAGTCTAAAAGGCACCCTTGTTCTGAAAGTTGATGTGAGTTTGTTCATTAATCATCCATTCATGCAACCAACCTGTGAGGGATGTCTTGTAGGTCCCTACCACCAAGGTGCTTACCACCTAGTGAGAGAATAGAGACAAACCAGCAATGTGGTAAGTGCTGTAATAACACAGAGTAGGAGGGAGAGTGGGGAAGGGCGGGGGTAGGAGATGGGAGTGTGGGTATTTGTCTGGGAAGTCTTCCTGGAGGAGGTGACCCTTGAACTGAGTTTTGAAGGATGAATAGAAGTTAGGTGGGTGAAGTGCAGGGAGACATTCCTGGCAGAGGGAAGAGCTTACATGAACAAGACTTAATACCACCGAGTAGCTGCAGGTTGGTTAGAGTGTGCAGTATGTTGGGCAAAAGCGGCAAAAGACAAAGCAGAGGAAGTGGGCTGTCGCCATGTCATCAAAGGGCTAGGCTGAGGAGACGAACAGTTTTCTTATGTTGCCTTCACTGAGGCATAAAATAGCCAATTTCTCACAACTGATGGAGGTTCTGAAGTTTGCAGGCAACTTACCTTTTTATTGATGGATTTTTAAATAATTTAGAGCAAATGCTTGAATCTCCCTATGATATCATTCTCACACACTTGTATTCCAATATACTTTCCTGACTAGAAAAAAAAGGGAAGAACTTTCTTAGCATTGTCCTTAACTCTGGGGCTGCATACCTATGATTATTTGCTGTGTGAAAATTTGTATCCAGGCATCTAAATGGAACCTAGGTGGAGCTTTCCCCTGTGGTATGGATTAAGAAAACAGTTGGTGAGGGGTGCCTGGCTCAGTCAGTTAAGCATCCGACTCTTGATCTCGGCTCAGGTCTTGATCTTAGGGTTGTGAGTTTGAGCCCCACGTTAGGCTCTACACTGGCATGGAGCCTACTTAGTTTAAAAAAAAAAGTTGGTGACAGTAGGGATCTGTGGGAATCAGAGTCAGCGGAACAGATTCTGTGGAGGAAGAATAACATTTTCTTGGCCTGCAAGTGAGGCTTCAGGTGACTCAGGATGGGGAAGAAAGGCAAGTTGAGTAATAGTTAGATCATTCAGTCTGCCCATCTTCCTAATGCTTTTAGCTTTCTGCAGCATCTAAATCCATTGGCCCTCTGGTCTCAACTTGGGCTCCAAAAACACTCCTTCAGCAAAGGTTTACTGAGTACTTACAATGTGGCAGACATTGTTAAGGAGTTTGGAGTTCAGTAGTGAGAAAACAAAGGTCTCTGTCCTTGTGGAAGTTCTGGAATATAGTCTGTGAGTGGTTCCTTTTAGCTCTCCACCAGGGAGAAACAACTACGAGTCCCCTTCCTGTATTTGCTTAGCCCGATGTTTGGACTTTAGTATGTGACCATACAGTTATCCCTCTTCAGGTTTGGGGTGGTGGGGGGGTGCGTTTCTTTTTGTTTTTGTCATACACCATCTGTACAGTTATCTGAATCTTTTAAAATCCTTGTTATGTCATCTGGCATATTGATCACCCCCCTCAGTTTCATGTTAGCTGCAGATTTCATAAAAGCACGATCCAGATCTTTGTACTAAAGTCCTCCTCTGCAGCCTCTCCTGATCTACGTAGCGTGTCTAAAAAAAGATAATGAGGTGGTTTTGGCATGACTTGTTCTTGGTTGAGCCTGTACTGCCTTCCAGATACCATCTGTTTGCTAATTGCATTCAGAATTTTGTCCAGGTTTGATTTCATGCTCGCCTTTTACATTTTATAAGATCTGCCATTATCCCTCTTTTAACAAAACCAAGAAACTTGACCCTTCATAGGTCTACCAGTGTCCTGTGTTGTAATGTTCTCTGGCAGGTGACCAGAGTTGGACTCTCATTCCTGCTTGCCGGTGTGTTTGGTCAGTACTTAGATATCTGTCTTATCAGTATAAGGACATCCTTTCATCTTTGGCGCATGTTCTTTTTTATGATGCTCAGAGTTCTTTGTGTGAGTTCACCAGCATTCTCAAGATACTTGCTGTTCACTCCCATTGGGGTCATCTGTGATTGTGTTCATATTTCTTCTTGGATTGTCTTCTCCCCATTTTGAAACCCCTAGTCACTGGATTACATCTGGTTTCTGAATCTTCTGAATCTTTCTAAGGCCCATGGCACCACTTCCTTCACTGACTGGCCTGGAATTCTCAGGTTTCTACTTCAACCACTTGGTTTTGCTTCATTGGTTAGAATTAAATTCACATTAGCAGTTTCTTCGCTGATTCTTCTACTGACTGAGATCAAGTTGTGTGCAAAGCAAAACTAGGTTTCAGTAGTACTAGCTGTACTTTTCAGCCTCTCAGGGATCATCTGTGAGTTCCTCTGGCTGTGTCACCTGTAGTATATATCCAACAGTGATGTCAGGTCTGTACATGCTCATCATCAAACATCTGAATCAGCTCTGGAGATCTGTACAGGGTCATAGCCTCCTAACGTGACAGGGCCACTCTGTCTTACCTCCTGTCACATTCCATCAATGATCCCCCTTCTCACCAAGGTTTGTCAGAGATGCCCACAAGCTCATATTCACCTGTTAAGTAAGAATCTCAGGGCTTTTCATCAGGACTGACAGGCTCCTTCTCCATCCCTCTGTCATTGATGTTTGTTGGTTTTGCTTAGCAATATCTAGTTTTATGAATTTGACTTACTCTACTTCTTGTGTACCAAAAGTGTTTTTTTCCTTAATCACAGTGCTTTTTCAAAAGTAGGAATCTTTAGAAAGTCCTTTAGAATTTTTTCTTCTAACATATGTTCTCTTTGGGTTGTGAATTAGAGAAGATTATCTCTAAAAGGTTTTTGTTCCTCTTCCTTAATGTGTAAGTTGGGTGAGAATATCATGAAATTGAGGCCCTGGCATGGTTCAGGCAAGGCCTGTCCCAGCCTGGTCATTATGCTGACCATAATTTTCTGTATGTGGTAATGGTTGTTGAGTAAGAAGAACCATCAGCCAGGGGCTTCACAGAGAGTATTTTAGTTAGTCCTTATGGCTGCCTTATGGGGTAGTTGGCACCAGTCCCATTTTACGTAACCCTTAGAACTTAAGGTTTGTATAAATTTGTTGATAGTCTCACAGGTGGTATGTGGCAGAGCTAGGACTCAGCCCACAGTCTTATTTTTAGACAGCATTATTGAGATATAATTTATATATTACACGATTAACCCATTTAAACCATACAATTCACTGATCTTGGTATGTTACATTCTTTTTTTTTAATTGTAAAATTGCATAATGGAATTTTTCTTTTTTTTTTTTTAAGATTTTATTTATTTGACAGAGAGAGACACAGCGAGAGAGGGAACACAAGCAGAGGGAGGGGGAGAGGAAGAAGCAGGCTTCCCGCCAAGCAGAGAGCCTGATGCGGGGCTCAATCCCAGGACCCTGGGATCATGACCTGAGCCGAAGGCAGACGCTTAACGACTGAGCCACCCAGGCGCCCCTGGAATTTATTTTTTTAAGTGTACAATTCAGTGGCATTAGTTACATTCATAATTGTGCAACTGTCACCACTATCTATTTCCAAAACTTTTGCATCACCCCAAACAGAAACTCTGTAACCAGTAAGCAGTAACTCCCCATTCCCCTCTCCTGAGGCCCTGGTAAGCTCTAACCACCTTTCCATATATATGAATTTGCCTATTCTAGATATCTCATATAAATGGAATCCTACAATATTTGTCCTTTGGGTCTGGCTTATTTCACTTAGTATAATGTTTCGAGGTTCATCCATGTGGTAGCCTGTATCTTCATTCTTTTTATGGCCAGATAATATTCCATTGTATTGATATACCACATTTTATTTATACATTCTTTAATAACATCAGAGTTATTTTCACCTTTTGGCTATTGAGAATAGTGTTATGAACATTCATGTACAAATTTTGTTTGAATACCTGTTTTCAGTTCTTTGGGGTATATACCTAACAGTGGAGTTGTTGCGTCATAATGGTAACCATATTGAACTTTTGGAGGAACCACCATAGTTTTCCACAGTGGCTGCACCATTTTACAGCAGTGCACAAGGGTTCCAGTTCTCCATGTCCTCACCAACACTTACTGTTTTTCCATTTTTAAAATTTTGATTTGCATTCTATAATTACTAATGAGGTTGAACATCTTTTCATGTGCTTCTAATGGCCATTTTTTATATCTTCTTTGGGAAAATGCTCAAGTCCTTTGCCCATGTTTTAATTGCATTGTTTTTTATTGTTGAGCTTTAGGAGTTATCTATTCTGGATATTAAATTCTTATCAGATACATGATTTCTAAATGCCTTTTTTTTTTTCTGTAGGTTTTCTTTTCATTTTCTTGATAGTGTGCTTTGATGCACATTTTTTTTCTTGAGATTTTATTTATTTATTTGAGAGAGAGAGCATGCACACGAGCAGGGAAGAGAGGGAAAGGGAGAGGGAGAAGCAGACTCCTCACTGAGCAGGGAGCCCCATGCAGGACTAGATCCTAGGACCCTGAGATCATGACCTGAGCTGAAGGCAGACGCTTAACCAACTGAGCCACCCAGGTGCCCTGACGCACATTCTTAATTTTGATGAAATGCAACTTACCTAATTTTTCTTTTGCTACTCATGCTTTTAATGTCATATCTAAGAATCCATTACCAAATTCAAGGTCACAAAGATTTACCCCAGTGTTTTCTTCTAAGAGTTTTATGGGTGTAGCTCTTATATGTAATTTGTTTCTCCGTTGTGAGTTAATTTTTGTATATGGTTTGATGTAGCAGTCCAAATCCTTCCTTTTGCATGTAGAAATCCAATTGTACCAGCACCACTTTCCTCATTTGAATGAACTTGGCACTCTTGTCAAAAATCATTTGGTCCTAGGGGCGCCTGGGTGGCTCAGTTGATTGAACGTCCAACTCTTGGTTTTGGCTCAGGTTGTGATCTCATGGGTGAGCCCCATGTCAGACTCCATGCTCAGCGGGAAGTCAGCTTGAAGATTCTCTCTCCCTCTGCCCCTCTCCCCCACACTCTCACGTGTGCTCTCTCTCTCTCATAAATAAATCTTTAAAAAAATCATTTGGTCATAAATGTGTTTACTTCTGAACTCTCAGCTCTATTCCGTTGGTCTGTGTGTGTGTCTGTGTGCCAGTACCACACTGTTTTGATTACTATAGCTTTGTGTAGTAGTTGTGAAGTCAGGAAGTATGAGTCTTATACTTTGTTATTCTTTTGCAAGATTGTTGTAGCTATTCAGGGTGTCTTGCAATTCCATGTGAATTTGAAGATCAGCTTTTCCACTTCTGCAAAAAATGTTTGAATTTTGATAGGGATTGTATTGAATTTGTAGATCTGTGGTTAGTGTTGACATCTTGATAATACTAAGGCTTCCTATCCATGAACACAAGATGTCTTGCCATTTACTTAAGTCTCCTTTAATTTTTTCCAGCAACATATTGTAGCATTCAATGTACAGGTGTTTTACTTTGGTAAAACACACTATTAATTTATTCCCAGTTACTCTTTTTTTTTTTTTTTTAAGATTTTTATTTATTTGACAGAGACACAGCGAGAGAGGGAACACAGCAGGGGGAGTGGGAGAGGGAGAAGCAGGACTCCTGCCAAGCAGGAAACCCGATGTGGGACTCGATTCCAGGACCCTGAGATCATGACCTGAGCCGAAGGCAGATGCTCAACGACTGAGCCACCCTGGCGCCCTATTTTATTCTTTTAGATGCCACTGTAAATGGAATTGTGTTTTGGGTTTTGTTTTGTTTTGTTTTTTAAGATTTTTTAAATTTATTTGTCAGAGCAAGAGCACAAGCAGGGGGAGCGGCAGGCAGAGGGAGAAGCAGGATCCCCGCTGAGACAGGGACCCTGTTGTGGGACTCCATCCCAGGACCCTGGGATCATGACCTGAGCCGAAGGCAGATGCTTAACCAACTGAGCCACCCAGGTGCTCCTGTGTTTTTGTTTTTTAAGATTTTTTTTTTTTAAGTAATCTCTACATCCAGCGTGGTGCTCAAACCCACAGCTCCAAGATCAACAAGAGTCACATGCTCCACCAACTGAGCCAGCCAGGTGCCCCTAAATGGAATCGCGTTCTTAATTCTGAAGAATTACTGGTTTATAGAAACACAACTGGTACTTGTGTGTTGATCTTGTACCCTGAATTTTATTAGCTCTAGTAGCTTTCTTGTGGAATCTTTGGAATTTTCTATATATAGGATCCCGTCATCTGCAGATGGAGATAAGTTTTACTTCTTCCTTCCCATAGCCCACATTCTCTTGCATCATAGCATACTGGCCTGTGATACCTTTAACCCCTGGCCCATCTTAAAATAAAATCCCTGTTTTCATAAGAAGTGTTAACTGGTAAGCAGCCCTCTTAAATCGAGTTGCTGCCCTGAAGGATAATGTAAATTTCAAGGAACAGAACAAGTCTTCAGTATTAAAAACCAATAAGTAGCACTGGTTGTAGGGGAGAGTGCATGAGACTACTTGACTGCCACTCAGGGCACACGGACAAGGAGGGTTGTAGCCCTTAAAAGCCTCTTAAGCTCTGGGAGCTTTGATTCAGGTACTGGTGCATGGAGAGCACAAGGGCAGGTGTTAAAACAGGCGACGACCCCAGGCAGCTCCATGAGGGCAGGGCTGTTGTCCTCTTTGTTCTCTGTTGTATCCTTACGGGGCCTGCCACGTAAATAATCACTATTTGTTGAACAAGTAAATGAATGAAAGCCACAAACCACAGAATTAAAACTGCCTGGTGGTTGCAGGACATGGGTTTTTGTTGTGTTTTATACCTTTTTTGGGTTATGGGCCCCTTTTAGAATCTGATGAAAGCTTTCTCCAGGAAAACAACATACATTAATGCACTTACATACAATTTTGCGTATACTTTTGGGATGTTCTTTGATTTCTTTTCTTTTTTTTTTTTTAAGATTTTATTTATTTGACAGAGACAGCAAGAGCGGGAACACAAGCAGGGGGAGTGGGAGAGAGAGAGAAGCAGGCTTCCCGCCGAGCAGGGAGCCCGATGCGGGGCTCGATCCCAGGACCCTGGGATCATGAGCCGAAAGCAGACACTTAACAACTGAGCCACCCAGGCGCCCCTGTTCTTTGATTTCTGAGACACATTCATGTCACCCAAGTTAGAACTTCTGATTCCATTGTAACCCATTGTGCTCCTGATTTTATTTCTAATATAACCAGAGAGTACAATCTGAAAATATCCAATGGGGAAAGGAGACTGATTGGGGAAGCAGAGAACTGCTGTGGCAGCCAGTGCTTGGGCCCTCCAGGGCTTTGACTGCTCTTGGAATCAGGTGCCAGAAGTCAGGCAGTAGAATTATTGCCAGAGCCCTTCTGTTTATGCTCTGGACAAGTAGAGCTATAGGAAACCATCGCTAACATCAGGAAGTGCCCTCTTCCCTTCTTGCATGGTTCTCACTAGACACAAAGAATGGGACTGACTAGTGTCCTACCGATGTGTGCTTAATTTTAGAGTTGATGTGTGCACTTCCCAAGTGCTGAGTGCAGCCAGGCACAAAGATAATAGTGTGGCAGTTCTTGTAATGATAAGGATTGTCATGGGGTGACATTTAGTAAGGTATGTGTCTCTTGATCTGTTGATAGGATCAGCCACATATTCCAGGCTTAGAGTGCTCCTTGAACTGAGTTGATATCCATCAACTTTGAGGTCAGTCTGCTCTCTGAAGTGAGTGGTTCTTTGGGCCCAGTCCTACCGTGAAGCCAGAGGAAGGGCATTGTACCAGAATCGGGTGTGATGAGAGGAGCAGCAAGATGGCATTTTAGGATCTGAGTCCAAGCATTCTTTAGTGGAGCCGTGAAGAAGCAGGTCCACAGCCAGGCCTGTAACTGTGGGCAGCCGGCAGCATAACACAGCCAGGGCATCTTTCCTGTGTTGATGTTCTAGGGCTTGTTCCCCATGGGAAGGGCCTTGGACTGAGCTAGCAATAGCATGAGGAATGACATGCTATGTTTTGACATGTGAGAGCTCCTGCAAGGCCAGAATGAGGCATTAATGGTCAGGTGGCCATCAGATGTCTCTCATCCATTCTCTCTTTCTAGCCTGAACCTTGACTTATCTCTACTAGTCAAGGTTCCCTGGGTCAGAGCAATAGCTCTCTGCTCCTGTGCTCTGCAGCATGGACTCTCAGTACTGTTTTTCTTCCACCTGCTGCTTTTTAAACTGTTTATTCTCTGACAAACATTCATTGAGCACCTGCCACATCTGGACAGTAGATTATTTATTGTCTATCCCACAGTGAAGACAAGAGGTTCCTTGAGGATGGGAACTGAGCTGCAATAGATACGCAGTAAATCTTATTAAATTGATGATGTAGAATGGTGTGGAAAGTATCCTGTAAAAACTGTGAGAATCACAAGTTAATTAGAAGGCATGAAGTTTGAATGTTCTTGGCAGTTTTCAATACTTGGCTCATCATCTTCTCCATCTTCCCATTGTCTTCCTCAGCTGCTTGGTATCCATCACAGTAATTTATTAGACCCCTACTTTTCAGGCCTGCCCCTTCTCTCCTCTCATTCTAATGTATGGCATCCTTCCCATCCCATCAGTTTTGAGAGGACCCATGTTATTACTAACAAGGTTGAAACCCACTTTAAGACAGTGCTTCTCCATGCTGATTCCAGTTCTTCCCAGCATGCTTCCAGAGGGCAGTGACCAGCTGGGAGCATGAGCATGAACATGGATGTGGGGGTTGGGTTCTATTCAGGAATCCCCACTCTGATAACCACTACCACTTACTTAGCTGGGTGTCCTGGTTAACAATTCCCATGTAGTACTTCATTTAGTTATTACAAGAACCTTTCTTTGTTTCTTTTTTAAGTTTTTATTTATTTATTTGTCAGAGAGAGAGCGCGCACAAACAGGGAGAGCGGCAAGGCAGAGGAAAAAGCAGGCTTCCTGCTGAGCAAGGAGCCTGATATGGGACTCGATCCCAGGACCCTTGGGGTCATGACGTGAGCGGAAGGCAGATGCTTAACTGACTAAGCCACCCAGGCATCCCTATAAGAACCTTTGAAAGTCAGAAGGAAATTGAGACTTGGACAGCTTGAGCAGTTTGCCATGGTCACATAGGGCATCCGTCTAGTTCCGCCCCGCACCAAAGTTCATAGCACGAGCCACCACAGTGCCACTTTATACCTGTTTTAAGCATACAAGAGATTGCTTACGCCCTGTTGTTGTAGATCTTAGACCTTAGTTTTAGGTAGGTCTGATATTCAAGTTGTATCTTTATATATTCTGAATACACAGTATAGAACCTAGCCCAGTGCTCTGAGTAGAATCAGTGCTCCATCTGTAGTGGCTACTGCCTGGAGATCCTTCCTGCTCTCATTGTCTGCATGTGCAGCTGTATAAGGTGGTTATAAGGCACCTTGGGTTGTCCTTAGGATTTTTTTGATTTTGATCAGGGGGTTGACTACATGTCTTCAACTGTGAAAGAAGAGCAGAGGTCCAGGGTTGCTTAGGACCAGCTTGACGATTCTGGGCAACAGCATTTTAAGCTGTGCAGTTGTAGAATTGCATTCACATCATGTCCTTGCGTCTGTCATATCTGGGAAAGAGCTCGGCAAGTTTGAGAAACTGAAAGGAAGCCAGTGTAGATTGGAGGGGAGGAGCAGAGAGGCGTGAATCGAGGTCGGAGGTGGGAGGAGTCAGGACTCAGATGAGGCAGAGCCTCGAAGATTGGAGTTTGGATGTTGCTCTTATGCAGAGAATAGGTGTTGGGAGGTTTAAAAGGCAGAGCAGTGACCCAGTTCTGTTTGTCTTTTTTTTTTTTTTTTTTTTTAAGATTTTATTTATTTATTTGACAGAGAGAGACACAGCGAGAGGGAACACAAGCAGGGGGAGTGGGAGAGAGAGAGAAGCAGGCTTCCCGCCGAGCAGGGAGCCTGATGCGGGGCTCGATCCCAGGACCCTGGGATCATGACCTGAGCCGAAGGCAGACGCTTAACGACTGAGCCACCCAGGCGCCCCTGTTTGTCTTTTTTAAAGGTCTGTCTTCTACTGTCCTTAGACCCATGTGCCTGTCACTTCTGTCCTCTAGCACCTTGCTCCTCTGCTTGGCCATCTGTCCTCAGCAGATGGGGGACATCAACTTACAGTTTTCTCCTCTCTCTGATTTTGCAGACTTCTCCAGAAAGTAGTTTACAAGAGACCTGTGACATGGAGTGCAAAATAAGCAAAACAAATGTCCTCCTTCAGAGAGTGCCATGTGGTGTGGGTTGGGGGCGAGGAGGTGACCATGGTAGAGCAGAGAATGGAGCCTCCTTGGGCAAGTCTGCCAGAATCCTGGAGAACAAGACACCTGACTTCACAGAGCCTTGCTTTCCACAAATGCCAAATGGGAAGTACCCACCTAGTAGTAGTGTTACTTTATAGAATACCACAAAAAAGAAGAGCCGAGCAGCAGGGAGTGAGAAGGATGGGTGAAGTCTCCTCCTTCAGGTGCCATAGAGCATCGGAGGGAGAGAACTGGACTTGCGCTGTTGACTTTCCTTACTGAAATGGTGGGAGCGATAGCCAGAGTGGGGTAGGTAGGGTCTGGATGTGGGAGAGCAGGGTGATTGGGAGTTGGGCTGATTGTGCTGGGGTGACATTAGATGACAGAAGGCAGATCAGGGCAGGATGGCTACACTGGTAGAGCCAGGTAGTAAGAGGCTGGGGAAACCAGGGAGGGGGGCATTAGCAGGGGGTCAGAGCATATTCCTTGCCACCAGGCTGGAGGGATGCGCTCACTCAAGATGTGGGAGAGGGCTGCCCCAGGCCAGGTTTTCACATTTATCAAACATCAGCCGGGGCAGGCTAAGATTACAGACTTCAGGCAAAATATATGCTCTCTGGGCATCTGGAGTCCAGTTGAAGATAGAGAAAGCATAGATAAAATGACAGAATTCCAAAGTATTTTTTGTAGGACATCAAATGAGTGGATCAAACAAAAACTTAAGTTGCAGGGCCTAGTATCTGTCAACAATACTCATCAGCCCCAAACTGTAGCTTTGTCTCTTTTCAGTTCCAGCTCATTCTTGCCTTAGCCTTTTTTTCTTCTAACATCTTGGCAGAGTTTGATCTCGCTCTGAGTGCCAGCCTACTACCTACAGACTGCCCAGATGCCCTAAGGCCATCGTCCCTTTTTCTTTTTTTTAAAGATTTTATTTTTTATTTATTTGACAGAGAGACACAGCGAGAGAGGGAACACAAGCAGGGGGAGTGGGAGAGGGAGAAGCAGCCTTCCCCGCCGAGCAGGGAGCCCGATGCGGGGCTCGATCCCAGGACCCTGGGATCCTGACCTGAGCCGAAGGCAGCCCCTTAACGACTGAGCCACCCAGGCGCCCCCCCCATCGTCCCTTTCTATAGCAGAGTCCACCTGGGTGTTTGCTCACCTGGTTCCCCTTCCCTTTCGTCACAGAATCCTCTCTCCAAATATATACCCACACATCCTCTTTCTTGTCCTTGCCTTGTTGTATGTTTATTTTAATACATTAATTGTATTTTTTTGTGATTATTAGCAGTAACTAGAAGTTAATTTAGAATGGTATCAGGAGTTTTCTACCCATGACTTTTATTTCCTATTTCATCATTTAAAGATTTATATATTTATTTTGAGAGAGAGAGAGGAGAATGAGTGCACGTGAGTGCAGGGAATGGCAGAGGCCGAGAATCCTCAAGCAGATTGAGTGGAGCCAGATGCGGGGCTCCATCCCATGACCCGTGAGATCATGACCTGAACTGAAACGAAGAGTCCAACACCCAACTGACTGAGCCACCCAGGCGCCCCCCATTTCATTATTTTAAAAATAAAGACAGGGGCGCCTGGGTGGCTCAGTTGGTTAAGCATCTGCTTTCGGCTGAGGTCATGATCCCAGGGTCCTGGGATCGAGCCCCGCCATTGGGCTCCCTGCTCAGCGGGGAGTCTGCTTCTCCCTCTCCTTCTGCTGCTCCCCCTGCTTGTTCTCTCTCTCTGTCAAATAAATAAAATCTTTAAAAATAAATAAATAAAATAAAAACACAAATAAAGACAGAGGCAATCTGTTTCTTAGGTGAAAGGGAGATAAGGAAAGAATGTTTTACATTGGAGAGAAAGGCCAGACAGTGAAGCTCCTCATCTCGTTGGCCTCTTTGTGCTCCAGACATGAGACAGCAGGTTCCTGCACTGAAAGGCTCAAAGAGGCCAAGGGTCTAGAGCAGGTGCAGTGCAGAGTGTGAGGAAATTGAGGAATGTGATCCATCTGCAGGTGTCTAGATTTGTAGCATCCTAGTAGCTCCTGCCCGCAGAAGGTTTTTCTCTTCTTACCTAGACCCGATTTTAATTTGCGTGTTCACTCTCATTATTGTATCTTATGTTTGTGCTTAAACGTTATTTTTTTTAACAGAATAAGATTGGACGTAAACCATTTTTCCAGGTTTCCATCGACTTCAGCTTCCAGCTACATGATTTCTACAAAGTCTACTGTAACTCAAGGTTCTCATTCACATTAGAACTTCCCTTATATACAGATCCGAAAATTTTCATTATCAGAAACAAATATGATCATAATTAGGGTTTTCCTGTTTTGTGACTTCTGTATGGTAGGAGAAGAATATGTAAATTATAAAACTCAACTCCTTGGGGGGCACCTGGGTGGCTCAGTCAGTTAAGTGACCAACTCTTTTGATTTCGATTTTTCAGTTTCGACTCGGGTCATGATCTCAGGGTTGTGAGATAGAGCCCTGTATCAGGCTCTGCACTGTGTGTGGAGTGTGGAGCCTGCTTAAGATTCTCCCTCTTCCTCTGCCCCACCACTCCCATGCATGTTCTTGCTCTCTGTCTCTCTCTGAAAATAAATACATAAAACTAACTCCTTGGTCCACTTTATAAAACATGAAATTTTTAATAATTATCAATATTTGTATGAGTTTCCCAGGTATGAATAAAAAAGACATTCTCTTTCTACTATCTATAAATTAAAATATTATGACTTGGAGAAAGAGCAATACTTGGGACTCCAAGCATTAATCATAAAATAATCTATTATCAAATCCATTTACTCTGTCCCTCAAATTGTTACTTTCCTTTTAAGACAAAACCAGAGAAAACGTGTTTTCAGTTGTAATTTTTTTCCACTGAGTATTTTACAAATTAATTTTTTTTACAACTTAAATTTTAATGCAAATCTGAAAAATAGAATGCTCAGTCGTTACCTTTATTTATTTATTTATTTTTAAAGATTTTATTTATTTATTTGACAGAGAGCGAGAGAGACACAGCGAGAGAGGGAACACAAGCAGGGGGAGTGGGAGAGGGAGAAGCAGGCTTCCCGCAGAGCAGGGAGCCCGATGTAGGGCTGGATCCCAGGACCCTGGGATCATCACCTGAGCCGAAGGCAGACACTTAACCGACTGAGCCACCCAGGTGCCCCATCAGTCATTACCTTTAAATTTTAATTGTTCGGGACGCCTGGGTGGCTCAGTCCATTAAGCATCAGCCTTCAGCTCAGGTCATGATCCTGGGGTCCTGGGATCGAGTCCCATATCAGGCTCCTTGCTCAGCGGGGAGCCTGCTTCTCCCTCTGCCTGCTGCTCCCCCTCCTTTGTGCATGCTCCTCTCTCTCTCTGACAAATAAATAAATAAAATATTTTTAAAAAATAGTAATAAATTTTAACTGTTCAACCATCAGAAGTGTTTCAGTTGAACCTGTGACATGAGTTTGAAAATAATTATTATAATCTAATCTATAAATACATGAGTTGGCTTTTTACATCCTTTCCTCTATACATATCTAGTACTTGGCATTTTATTTTTGTCTCAGAACGTCTCGTCATAGAAAGTCTAATTCTTGGGGCACCTGGCTGGTTTATTTGGTGGAATATGCAACTCTTGGGGTCATGAGTTCAAGCCGTACATTGGGTCTAGAGCCTACTTTAAAAAATAAAAATGTTTAAGAATTAATTCATTTTTTTTTTTAAGATTTTATTTATCTATTTGACAGAGAGAGACACAGTGAGAGAGGGAACACGAGTGGGGGGAGTGGGAGAGGGAGAAGCAGGCTTCCCCCTGAGCAGGGAGCCTGATGCAGGGCTCAATCCCAGGACCCTGGGATCATGACCTGAGCCGAAGATAGACGCTTAACAACTGAGCCATCCAGGCGCCCCTAGATTTTTTTTTTAATACACTTTTTTATGTGATTTCACTTTAACCATTCTCAGAGAGTTAAGTGTTCATTTCTATCCTGTTGGAGTTAGTAATCAATATGGGGAGAAAAAAAGGCTGCTTTTGTTCTCAGAAGCTTAATACACGTTCTCACCAGCTGAGGATGACACTGGGCTTACTGGTAGCACCTTGTGTCTTTGGCACTGCTTGATTTTAGGTTTAAGCATGGAAAAAAAATAAATCCTTAAAAAAATCTATAGATTCCTTTAGATAGAACCGTGTGTATGGCTTAAAGTAAACCTTTTTTTTTTTTAGTTTGCAGAGGAAATGCTGACTTTGTCTTCTTTCTCCATCCTTACAGGTTGGCGACATTGTGAAAGTCACAAGGATGAATATAAATGGCCAGTGGGAAGGCGAAGTGAATGGGCGCAAAGGGCTTTTCCCCTTTACGCATGTCAAAATCATTGACCCTCAAAACCCTGATGAAAACGAGTGATTGCTGTTGCCTGTTTCCTGCTGCTTCCTTGTTCTGCCTGTCATAGTCTCCTTTGAAGTGGGAAAGCATTCTCTCTCCTAGGCAGGTCACACTGCATTGCCGATGGTCAGCTTTCTGCAGAGTGGCGGTCTCTCATACACATTTGGAATGCACACAGCAGCTGCCTGGGCATTTGTATCATAGTCGTATTGTCAAAGAGTAGCAGAGTTTAGAGTTCTTTTGGATCATAAACTGGAAATACTGGTGGAAGCACACAAGTGGAGAGAAGTTGACGAGGAAAGGGTCTGTCTTCTCATCACTGCCCTGTTTGTACTTGTGACTGATTCTGTCATGTTCATCAGATGGAGCTTGAGGCCATGGTGAGACATTGCACGTTGCTGTTCCATAAAGCAGTGGCTCAGTCGCCATTTTGTTCTTCCTTTGAAGAACAGAGCAAATGAACCGTAAAGAAGAGGGAATTCTGTCCTAAACTCCCCAAATCTGGCTCTTCTTTTTTCCTTTTTGGTTTGGTTTTGGAAGACTTAATTAGACTTGTGTGTTCTGAACAGGTTTTTAAGTAGCAGGTTGGATTTTTGTGATAACTGTAAGGAATGACACATGCCTCTGAGCTTCCAAACTGACGCTGCTGTAACTAAAGGAATATGGGGGGGAAAAAAAAAAACCACCACCACCACCCTGAAGCAGAGGCTTTTATTGTCTTGGTTGCCAGTTGTACCTGTTTTGCCGTTATAGCGAACAGCCCACAAAAAAATCAGTCATAGTTTGCCAAGCTTGTGTGCGTGGCCTCTTGGATTACGTTGTCCCCAAAAAGCATCGGGGGGGGGTGATTTGGGGAAGGCTTTGCTTACCTTGTTTGCCAGTGATGACAGGAGCAATGGGGGGAAGCACTTGGCCAGTTTTCTGTCCAGTGTTTCAGTGAATATACCCCTTTAAGGTATAGGAATTAAGTTTCTTTAAAAAGTGAAGTTGTTCATAGAATCATTGAATTCATTAATGAATCTTTAAATCCTACTCACTGAGGCCCACTCCTCGCTGCCGCAGCCCAAGCTCACAGTCCGCCAGAGAAAGATGGTGCTGTTCATACTGGTTCCCCAGGCTCTGTGTCTGTGACGCTCCCAGGCAAAGAAAATGCAAGCTCTGGAAATTGGTTCATGCCTTTGATGTCTAAGATTTTAGTGACTAGGGAGAACCATTAACCATTTAGCAATTTGATGTTAACATTTCCTTGTTAGCTAAAAGAGGGCTATTCATATAAGCCAGCTTGGTACAAAGGTGTGGCTGATCCCTCATCTGGTGCACATAGCAGTCTAGGATTCTGGAACCTTTATGCAGTTCAGGCTGCTCTCCCTTCTGGAAACTGGTGAAGACAGGCCTCTGCTCAGAATGAATACAGCAGACCTAGAAATGTAGCAGCCACCTAATGACTGATTGCATCATTTGCTGAGCGGCTGCTTTAGCCACGACCCTGTCTCCCAAGGGTCTTGGGTTTTGAGTTAGAGCAATATATATATGTACCGGTGACCGAACCAGCAAAGCAACCATTTTTTCAATCTCTTTAAATCAGTATTCCATTAGGCAGGTAACTACCATATTAAAGAATCTTGAAAATGTTCCTGTGACAAAGATAATGATCAGTTGGAAAAAATATCACTGTGGCTGCCCGTCTGTGGTTTTCCTGGAAAAAATGCAGCCTGCTCTCCCTAATCAGTGAGCACTGTGGCCACCTCTTGCTCTGAAGGGGCCTCTCCATTGTGTTGCCTCTTATTCTGAGTTCAGGCCCAGCCCAGCTCCCACAGCAAGTGGCACATGCGTGGCAGCATTCCCATGGTCTGCCTGGACACAGCACTCGCCTGGCAGCCGGTGACCCGCTACTGAGGGGGTTGGCCAGCAGAAGGTGGAATACATGCCTTGTTCAAAGAGGGCACAAACCTTGAGGCTTTTTTAAACCAAGTTTAGCTGAGGGGCTTGGCACCTTTTGGTGACAGTAGTTGGTTCGGAGTACAAGAAGTGTATGGTCATTTTGGAAAGCAAGATTTCCCTTCAGCCATCCATGTCTGCTGATCTGTAGCAAGACCCGCCTCTTGTGGAGCACTGCAGAATCAGAGCACCCCACAAACCTACTTTGGCTTCGTAATAAATCTGCTTGTCACTTCAGCCCATGTGCATGTCTCCAGGGCTGCCCAGGAGATTGGGAGCCCAAAATAAGGTGAGCCTTGAGTTCTGAACTCTCGAGATACATGTGCCAAAAGTAGTACCTATTTGACTTAGGACCTTACTAGTTTTTTCATCAGGCAGGGAGATTCTCTTCATCACACTAAATATACAAAAACAGCACCCTCGCCTCAGCTTCGTGCCTGGGTTCCCCAGTGATTGGGGAAGACTTCCTGTTTCAGAAAGCAATGCGAATCTTCCAGAGGAGCTGCCTTCCCTCCTTGGTTGGTCTCCTTTTAGGATTGTTCATTATTGCTCCTTGCTCTGCTCTACTGTGTGTCACTTAAGAAAATATTTGGATGTTAAATTAACTCACTTGGGAACTGAACAAATTATGAACTAAAGGGCATTGACAGTTTGACTCAAAACTTATTTATCCTGAGAAGGACCTCCAACACAGGAGTCATCCTTGTCATTTCTTTGTGGCGTGGTACCACCTGATGGCACGGTGAAAGAGGAGCACGCGTCGACGAGCTGGCATTTGACAACTTTGGTCACCCAGACAAGACACCTGTGCTCATGGATGGAAAATGGAAAGGGGGGAAAGACAGCTGCTCCCTCCTTGGAGCTCAAGGATCGCTGGCTCCATGCTAACTTTCTTTTACAGCTGTTTACAGACAAGACAGGCCAGGGCAGACGGCCACTGCTCTTGTAACGTTTGCTCAGAGGAATATGACCATTTTATTTTTGAAAAGGGATGATGTGTTTTTGTGCCAGGTGTTTATAATTTAATCCTTTAATATTATGTTCATTAACCTCTTAAAATGAGTGACTTTTTGATTGTTTTAACACAGTACCTAAGACTGATGCTTTCTGTGGACACCACTGAGCTCTGCCTCAAACTCCACCCCCTGGGACCAGAGACCTCTGTCCCTGGTTAACTGCTATCCATGTGGAAACTGAGCTGGTTGTATATTCTAAAGGAGTAGAAGGACAGTTCCTGAGACAGGGTCGTTGTCTCTGCAGGAGGAACAGTGGCCTTGCTTCTAGACGGTCTTCACTGTGTGTTTTAAAATGACAACAACAACACAAAACTTTTGACCTGTAACTTAAAGATCATAAACTTCAGGCAATAATATTTTCTGTGTAAGCTTTTAAAATTATTTTTGGGGATCATAGCTTGTTTTATTTTGTGCTATAAAATTAACAGTATTAAATGACTTATATTCTTAGAACATTGAGTGTCTTTTCTTAACAGATTAGTGCCTTTTTATTTTTGTATTCATTTTACGCTACTGGTCCCGGCATCAGAACCCTTGTTTCCATGGCCTGTTTGTACGTTGTCTCAATAAAACTTGCATCAGCCGGTGGTGGCAGCGGCGGCTTTGGTGTTTCGGTGTGTCCTCAGTGCTG
Organism: Phoca vitulina; assembly: GCF_004348235.1. Classification (NCBI taxonomy): domain Eukaryota; kingdom Metazoa; phylum Chordata; class Mammalia; order Carnivora; family Phocidae; genus Phoca; species Phoca vitulina. The sequence goes on from NW_022589803.1 coordinate 1,976,127, forward strand.
CCTGCAGGCTCTCAGCCCACGGCAGCCTCCCGAGCAGTTCAGCACCTGGCGAACGCCTGTGAAACGCAGAAACAACTGGTGCTCCCCCCCGGGGTGCTGCGTCTTGCAGCCCAGCCCTGTCATTGCCCACCGCAAAATAGGTCTTGGCGTGGGTGCACTGGCCCTTCCCCACACCCGGGGCCCCCCTCCAGAAGAGAAGCAGCTGGCTCCCAGTGTGTGAGCACAGTGGGTGCTGCGGGGGGCTGGTGCTTGGTCTTGGCCTTCGGAAGATGAAGCAGTAGTTCTCACGCTTTACATCACCAAGGAAAACCTGGATGTTTTCCCTTCTAGGCACCTGTTTCTGAAGGCTTCTGTTAAATATTTGTCTAGCACAAGCTCCCCAGGGTTGAAATGGTTTGAAGTGAAAGTTCTGGAAAACAAGCAGCCTCATCCCAAGTTAGGGCATGATACCTGCTTTGTACGTTCTTTGCTGTTCCTCTCTCTATATTGCCTTCCTCGTGAACTCCAGGGACCTGCAGGTAGACAGCTGGGGGGTGAGGGGGGACAACACCGATTTTCCTGACATCCCCTCAGCCAGAGCCCCGTTCCCACACGTATTTATGCGTGTATTGAGAGGTCCACATTTCCTTGTAGTAAAACCTCTGGCAATGAGTTTCAGGAAGTGACACCAATCCCTATGTATATAGAACCATGCTGCTAAAATGTACTCCCTGGCTCCTACTTTCAGGATTCTGCAGAATTTGAAAGAAAAGTTTGTCTTGAAATACTAAAACCGTTAAACCATGCTGGAAGAAACCGTGCCCTAGAGACAGACACCTTTGAAGAATACTTTGAAAAGGTTGTATTTTGATCAGCAATACTGGGCTGGGTTCCTCCGTGGCAGGGAAACGCCTGGAAATGGGGCCTGGTGTGGGGGGCTGCTCCCCCACCTTCCTCTGCCCCGGTGGACTCAAGCCTCGCTCCTATCACAGGCAGAAGATAGACCACAGCTCCTTGGCCCAGGACTTATGAGCGCCGGAGGCGCAGGAGTGAGGGGTTTCACTGGCACAAGTAGTTCTCAAACTTGGCTGCATAATAGAACCCCCCGGAGAACTTAAAAAAAAAACAAACCCAGCATCCAGATCCATGAAATCAGAATCTGGGATGGGATCCCCAAGGTCTCCACTGTGCAGCACGGGTGGAGGGCCCTCGGAGTTGATGAGACCAGAGGGATCAAGGAAGGGCAGGTCACTCGAGGTCTCAAGTCAGCAAGGGATCACGGGCTAAGACAAAGCCAGGCACGCTCCAGCCCTGAGCTGCTCCCCTTGGCCTGGATTACGTTTGCTTACCCTCCCCCAGGCAGTCAGGAAGCCTTCCCGAACCTGCCCTGGGCTCCACAGCGGCTCCCACTGTCGGAAGCCATCTTTACATCTGCACCACGAGCTTTCCAGGACAGGATAGGGGTCCCCTCTGTGCTCCACCTCAGGTTGCCAACACCCGGGGAACCAGGGCGTGTGCGTAGACTGCAATAGCAGGGTCAGGTCTTGACGGGGCTGTGGCAGAGAGTCCATTGACTAGGCAAGAGAAAGGGCCTCCCAGGACACAGGCCAGGGAGGAGACTGCCTGCAGAGCCCAGCAATATCCCGGTTTTTGCTGTGGAGTGAGGTTTCAAGATCTGGGCAATGGCCTCTGCTGGCTGCATCAAGGCTAGCTTAGCAAAGGGGGGAAGGTGGGAGAGAAGCCCCCCACACCAGGCCCCATTTCCAGGAGTTTTCCTGCCACGGAGGAACCCAGCCCAGTATTGCTGATCAAAATACAACCTTTTCAAAGTATTCTTCAAAGGTGTCTGTCTCTAGGGCACGGTTTCTTCCAGCATGGTTTAACGGTTTAGTATTTCAAGACAAACTTTTCTTTCAAATTCTGCAGAATCCTGAAAGTAGGAGCCAGGGAGTACATTTTAGCAGCATGGTTCTATATGGATTGGTGTCACTTCCTGAAACTCATTGCCAGAGGTTTTACTACAAGGAAATGTGGACCTCTCAATACACGCATAAATACGTGTGGGAACGGGGCTCTGGCTGAGGGGATGTCAGGAAAATCGGTGTTGTCCCCCCTCACCCCCCAGCTGTCTACCTGCAGGTCCCTGGAGTTCACGAGGAAGGCAATATAGAGAGAGGAACAGCAAAGAACGTACAAAGCAGGTATCATGCCCTAACTTGGGATGAGGCTGCTTGTTTTCCAGAACTTTCACTTCAAACCATTTCAACCCTGGGGAGCCTCTGTGAGCACTCCCCGCCCCCGTTTTATGGGTAAGACCCTGGGGTGGAGGGCCCCGGGCGCCGTCCAGCAGTGCGCAGGCGCGGCCGCCACACACCTAGAACTTGAAGGCGTCCTGGACGCCAGGCCCGGCTGCAGCGCGTACCCAGGCGCAGCCGCGTCACTTAGACCCCCGTCCACCGCCTCGCTGGCCGGTTCTGGGGACCACTACCGCCGCGCCCTCAAGACCCCTTACATCCGGCCCCACCACTGTCCACGCCGAGCCGCTGCCGTCGGTCCCCGGGGCAGGCGGGCAATCACGCGGGGAGGGATGGAGAGAGGGAGGACCCTGCGCGGGGTGAAGGAGGACGTAGAGCTCTGGAGCCCCTGGAGCCCCTGGAGGCTCCTCCCCCTCCCTCAGGTCCCAGAAACGGTTTGCCCCTTCCCGGACGTTGTCCAGAGCGCATGGCTCCCGGGTGAGCCAGGTGAGTCCCGCTCTGCGGGGCCCCGGCGGCTGCCGAGATCGCGGGCTCCGGGGTCCGGGCGCTGGTCGGGGCTTCCTGGCGGCGGGGGCGAGGGTCGGGTAGGGTGGCGAGCTGGAGCGGGGAGACGGGCGTGAGGCCCGGTGGCCGTCAGCGCTGCCCGTTTCCGGACGGCTCCCAGGGCTCCTGGGCTCTGGGCCCTAGGTAACACCTGTGCCCTGGCGGCTCGGGAGGGGAGGGGCGGGAGCGTCTCAGCCCCGCCCCCGCTGGGATGGGGGCGGGCACTGGCGGAGGGGGCGGGCACTGGCGGAGGGGGCGGGCTGGGGGCGTGGCCGAGGCGGTGCGCTGGGAGGACAGCCCACACCCACCCGCCGGAGAGAGCCCTGCGGAACTTGCCGTGCAGGCTAAGGGTCTGAGGAAGTGGCTCACGGAAGGGCGAAGGCTCTCTGGGCGCCAGGAGCTGCCCAGCAGCCAAGTCCTGGAAGGAGGGCGGGAGAGAGTGGTCTGTCCAGTAACTGCGGCGAGGACGGGCACCAAGAGGAGGGGAGACCTGGGCAGGGGCTGCACCAGACCCAGTGAGCAGAGGAAAGGGACCCAAGCCCCAGTGCCAGCCCTTCGGGAATGGTGGTTTGCAGCCCACCTGAGCTCCCAAAAACAGCTCCAGGAGTTTGGGGAATTCCACTTTGGCATCAGGGTTGGAGGAAAAACATCCATAGGATGCAGCCTTCAAAAGATGGGTATCGGATGAAACGTATCCTTCCACTGTCCAGTCCATTCTCCAGCATCTCCCTGTTTCCAGTTTATTATATATTATATATATTTCCACAGTTATTCTGTAAGATACAAGCATACCGGAATACCTCTGTAAATATCCTTTCTAAATGTTTTCTCTACACAAATGTAGCATAGATTACTTACTGTTCCACACCTCGCTTTATTTCCCCAATCTGTTTTAAAGATTTTTGTGAATCCACATATGGAGGCTTTGTTCTTTTTCACTGCTGTATAGTACTCCATGATATGGATGAACTGCCACTCATTCAACAAGCTGCTAGTGATGGACATGGAGGTCCTTTCCAAGGTGGTCAGGTGCATTAAAATGAGCTGCTCCAAGTGGAACCGCTGGATCAAAGGCTCTGGGCATTTGCAATTTTGAGAAGTGTTCCCAAATTGCCCTCTGTAGGGATTACCTTAATTTACACTTTCGCCAGCGATGTATAAGAAAAATATTTATAACATTTTTACAAATGCTCTGTAGACACCTTTTATGGCTGAACAATATTCCTTCATGTGGCTGAGGGAGCTTAAACTAGCACATTTGTCTTTGAGGGTGTGGAGGTTGTTGCCAATCTTCTGATGATAGAAAACCCACAAGTCTAAGTTAGGGCGGCAGGGACATGGCCCACCTTCCAGCCCTCCAGCTTACTCTGGTCCAGTCTTCACTCCAGGTGTCTCCTGACCTCCTGGTCCCTCTGCCTCATTCCAGTCCAATGCCAGTCCTAGTTGCTGGTATGGTTTTTTACTAAAGACACCTGTGACGAAAATCTCTCACCCAACTCCTCTTTGGGCCTGTAACATACCTCCATGCTATCTGTGCCCCTGCCCAGAACTCAGCACTCATGCCACACAGGACAGAAGGATGCCCTTCTCTCTGGTGAACTCCTAAGGGCCTGTCTCTCCTCAGTCCTTGCCACCTCCTAGGAAAGCCCTTCTGAACTTTCCCTCCCTCCGTGAGGACTGGAATTAGGACTGGTTACCCCACAGCCTGGGAACAGGTCAGTGCTGACAGCAATTCAGCAGCAAGGTAGGGGCTGAAGAGGTCAGTAGGAGCTGAAGCTGGCCTCCCCAGAGTCAGAGAACCCAGAAGGAGCTGAGGACATGGTGTTCAGACACGGTTTGTGTAGACCAAACCGGGCTGGGGGGAGGATGGGTTGCAGTAGCCAGAGCAAGTCAAGAATGAGGTTGGGGTGCGGGGTTTGGTCCAGGCTCCCCAACCTGGGGATCCCCCAACTTCTGCTTCCATATGACTGAATCACTGTGAAGCTGTGGGCACAGCCTGCCTCAGCTCTGGCGTTAGCTGTGCTGTATCAGCCCCCCAATATTTCCTGGGAATCAGTTAGTTAAACTGAGGTCTCTGGATCTGAAAATCCACTTAAGTCTGGCAGGGAAGAGGGCTCTACTGTCTCAGCGGCTGCCCTCAGAATCCCAAAACTCCCAGAGGCCCTGCTGGCCCTCAGACTGGCCTCCAGGGGGCGCCAGTGTCAATCCCAATGTTAAGCGTGGTCGCTGTGTCACGTTCCAAAGGATCATCCTGCACGGGGCGCCCCGGCTTCCAGGCCCTAGGCTGAGGCGGAATGGCGAACAGGGGAAACTGACAGGAGGGGGTAGATGAAAGGAGAACAGAGAGTCTTGGGCAGGGATCTCTCTCTCTCTCTCTCTCTCTCTCTGACACACACACACACACACACACACAAACACACACACACCTGCTTCTCAAACCTTGGCAACTCCTTTCCATGCCTTTGGAGTGTCTGTTGGGTCTAGGGGTCTCTCAGCCACCTCAGGTCACCTCACTACATCTCAACCTGGGGCTCAGTTTCCCTCTTTAAGATTATCATCCCGGTGGGTATTCTCCAGACCAGATGTTATTGCCTTGTTAGAATCATCCTTGGGGCAAGATCGGGACCTCAGACTGCCCAAACACCCCAGAAACACCACCCCCAAATCTGAGGGCCCTCTATGAGGCAGCACTCCTTTTTTTTAATTTTTAAAATCTTTTTTGGGGGGCGCCTGGGTGGCTCAGTCGTTAAGCGTCTGCCTTCGGCTCAGGTCATGATCCCAGGGTCCTGGGATCGAGCCCCTCATCGGGCTCCCTGCTCAGCGGGAGGCTTGCTTCTCCCTCTCCCACTCCCCCCGCTTGTGTACCCTCTCTCGCTGTCTCTTTCTCTGTCAAATAAATAAATAAAATCTTTTAAAAAAAAACTTTTTTTTAACTTTAAAAACAGATTTTTATTTATTTGTTTGAGAGAGAGAGAGATCACAAGCACGGGGAGTAGCAGGCTCCCTGCTGAACAAGGAGCCCCATGCGAGACTCAATCCCAAGACCCTGGGATCATGACCTGAGCTGAAGGCTTTTGCACAGCCCCCACATTGACCTGTTCCCCAATCTCATCTCTGGCACCGCACACTCAGCAGCCCCCACCCCACTTCCTGAGCACCTTCTATTTCCTGTGGTTCTGCATGGTGACCTGGCAGCCTCATCAGGAGGGCACTGCAGTTACCCCCATGTTTTCTGGGGAGCCTGGGGCACAGGGGTTCACTGACACAAATGGGTCCCTGAGCAGGACTCGAACTCTGCCCTGGAGACTATGGGGCCTTGGCCAAGCTTGGCAGGCCTCACCCCTCCCACTGCTACCCCTCCACTTGTAAGCCCAGCGCAGCCTAGCCAGCCTGCCAGGATTCAAGTCTCTGCTCTGCCACTCACCAGCTGGTAGCCTGGGGGAGTCCCTAACCTCTCTAAACCTCAGTTTCCCCAACTGTAAAATGGAGATGATACACAGAGAAACTTCCTCCTCAGGCTGTTGTGAAGAAAAGGAACAAATCCATGGCACTGTCTTCCCGGCTAAGGGGGCTGGAGTTGCAAGGTCAGCAAGTGTGTGGAATGGGGGCTGGGTTTTGGAGGCCGAGGGCACCAGGCCCAATACACCATCTGTCCAGTGATGAGGCCTTTCCTGTGGCACTGGCAACAGTCACACTGTGGAAACCACACATGTGGCCACAGGGGGATGGTCTGAGCAGAACCACACGTTCCCTCCAAGGTCTGGGCCCCACATCCACCCGCATAAGTGTGACCCATGCAGGCCCCCCGATCCTGCCCCTGGGTAAGACTCCGCCTTCTGAACTTCTGCATCTGTAAAATGAGGGGGAGTTGTGTTTGTCCCCCTGGGGAGGGTGGGTCATAAAGGACTTCCTCTGAAGGCCAGATCTCCCTGGTGCAGGTGACTCTCTGCTGGCTTTGTCATCCTTACAGGAGAGCTAGGCCTAGAAAGGAGAGAAGTGGCAAAAAAGAGAAGCCAACAGGAGCCGCCAAAGGAGCACTAATAGGACAGAGTTGGTGGGCCCTGATGTGTTTGATGATAGATGTGACATCGCTTCCCTGGAAAGGGTCTTTCATTCATTTCCCACCTACTCACTGAGTCCAGGTTTGCCGCAGGTGCAAGCTCTACCTGAACACACTGCAAAGATCAGGACAATCAGGACAGTGAAACTCCAGGTAACCAGGAGCCAGGGTATTGGGGCCTGATCAACTCTGAGTCCAGGAAGGCTGGTCAGGGAGGGCTTCCTGGAAGAGGGGACACAACACCAGGGTGCATCATGATTTAGAGGGACCCAGGGAGTTCTGATATAATGACAGGTGGGAAAAAGAAAATGTAATAAAATATAATTTAAGATAGACCTTATGAAGTGCGGGGAGAGGGGAGGAAGCTAGGAGACCGAGGAGACTGAGACCCCAAAAGGAGTCAAGGTACCTATGGGGCAGTCGCGAGTGATTCGGGTTTTCCTTCTTGGGGAGGTTACTTCGGATGATTCAATTCCCACCCCCCACGTCACTCCGCCGCCCAGGATTCGAAGACTTCGGAAAGAAAGAACAGGAACAAGAATCAGACCCGGTGCGCAGCTCAGCTTGGCGCCCCTCTAGGGTCCAGAGGATCCCCGGGAACCCAGACCCCGCTGGGGGCGTCCACGACTAGAAGGGCCCCCAAATGCCTCCCCCACACCCCGCCACCCGCATGCGGACTCCGAGGCCACCGGCCCGGCCCCTGACCCGGGACCGACCCCCATCTACCAGCAGGGACCCGGCGGGGCGGTGCTGGGCGCCGCGGGCTCTCCGGCCGCAGTGTCGCCGCAGCGCCGGCCCCGCCCCCCCCCCCCCCCCCCCCCCCCCCCCCCCCCCCCCCCCCCCCCCCCGCGGCCGCGGCCCCGAGCGGCTCCAGAGCGGAGGCCCGCGCCGAGCCCAGGTGAGCGCCCGCCCCGGGGACCCCAGCCCGCAGGACCCCGGCCCCCGACCCCGCCACCCCCCTCGGCTGCCGGTTCCCGGCCCCGCTGCCTCCGTGCCCCGGGCCAGCGGGCGCGCTCGCACGTCTCGGACCCGGGGCCGGAGGGATGGGGGCTGGGGTAGGCAGCCGGAGAGGGAGAGAGACAGGCTGGGGGCCGAAGCGCCTCTCTACCTTCTCCCCTCCTCGGCCCGGGCCCTTCCCCGCTCGCCCTGGCGCCCTACTGTGTGCCTGGCCCCCTTCCGGGGCCGCCCGGTTTGGTGAGGACACCTGGACGAGCGGGAAGGCCGCTGGAAAGGTCTTCCCGGATAGAGGGGACTGCACGTGCAAAGACAGGGAGAGTGCGCGGGAGGCTTGCGCCTGAGCCCCGCGGGGGAGCCGGTGAGGGCGGACACCCCTCAAACTTGATTGCCATTCCGAGGAAGGCTGGAAGCCTCTGAGGGCTCCAACTGGACAGCACCCCCCCCCCCGTTTCTGCCCAGCCTGCACTGGCCTGGGGGGATGGTGTCCCCATGAATCAGGACACAGGCTCCTGGTGGGTAGTTAGCGCTTGGGCACGGTTACAGCTTTTCAGCACTGTGTCGCTTGTGGGCAAGAGACAGCACTCCACCAAATCTTGGGGGCGCCTCCAGCTGCTCCGCAGGCAAGAACCTTTGCCTTTGAGGCGGCAGGGCTCCAAGCCCGCCTGCACACAGTAGGCCTGGAGAAGGTTCAGTCCCCAGCAAATCTCTTTCCAGGCCCAAGGCCCTGGAGGGTCTAGGACCCCTGGGCACCTGGGAAGGGAGAAACTGCCCAGACAGGGACCTGACAGCAAGTGGGGGTCCCACATTTTCGGACATCTGTGGCCCAGCAGGTGAAGCCTGAGGCCAGGCAGGAAGGAGGTGGGCAGGGCTGAGCCCGAGGAGAAGCCGGGATCTGGGGAGGGCCCCCTTGTGCCCAGGGAGGGGCCAGGCAGGGCAGGGGTGGCCAAGTCTTACAGATCCGCCTTGGTGATGAGTGGGGGAAAGAGTATCGGGATGCCCAGGTGGCCTTTGGCTGTCACTGTCTCCTGAACTGTAATGGGTGCCTCTAGCGCAGGTAAGATCAGATGCCAGGCGGTAGATGGTCCTCCCCAACTTTTCCTCTTGGCCCCCTTGCGCTCAGGCACCCACTCAAAGCCCTTGCTGGGATCTGGGCAAGACCAAGTAGACCTCAGCCCCACCTCAAGTTAGACTTCAGGGACAACTTCCAGGGGACACAGGGGGGATGACAGTGGGATGGACTGGGGGGAGGTCATTTGTAAACAAGGCAGCTACACCTTTGTCCCAGGCCTTCCAAAGTCCAGTCTGTAAGCTGCATCTTCCGGAAGGCCCACCCTGTGGCCTTGAGGACTCTTTGGCTGCAGGGATCTCTTTGCTGATCTGGTGACCTCTCCCCCAGCCCTGTGGCTTGCAGGGTGATATGGGGGCTTCCTGGGTCCCTGCTCATCTTGAAACTAACCAAGGGGGGAGGGAGGGAGGAGGTCACCTGGACGCCCCTTCCTGCTGCTTGACCTTGGCAAGCCCTTGGCCTCTCAGTTTCTCCATCTGCTGTTGGATGTGATCGCAGCACCACAGGCCTGGAGGGCATTTGTGAAGTGGGGGCTGTGTACAGGGTGGGAGCTCATGGCTGTTGGGCATGGGCTGTGTGCCTGGCCTCCCTTTCCCCCAACCTCATCAGGCCTGGGCTGGCCGCCCACTTCCGTTCACCATGGAGCTGGGTTTCCCTGGGGACCAGTGGACTGGCCCAGCCCAACCCCACCCCACCCCCCAGCCTCTCCTGGCCTCACTCACACTGGGAGGAGGGGTGGAGGCTGGGCGGCCTCTTGGACCCCTGCCCCCTTTGCCCTGCCTTCCAGGGCTGGGAAGCCTCCATCCACTGCTGGGCTGGGAGGAAGAAGCAGTGGTTGCCCCTGGAGGAGGTGGGTATCTGGGGGCTGCCAGCCAGAGTGGGGGCCAGGGCCCAGGAGAACTAAATGTCACCCCCATTGTAGGAAGGAGAAACCCCAGGATCAGGAGGGCTCTGATCTGCCTGAGGGGACCTGGGTTTGGACCCCAGGCATGGTGGCCTCCCTGAAGAATGGAGGGTCCCAGAGCTCCCAGGCTGCTGGCTTTCCAGTGGGCTGCAGAAATCAGGATTTACCCCACAAGGCAGCTGTGGGGCTGGACCTAAAAGAGAGGCTGAGATCCGGAGCAGAGGGCCCCCTAGGCAGTAGGCACAGCCCACAGGTAAAAATGGGAGGGGAGAGTGAGGGCCTCAAAAGGGAGGTGACTCCAGGGTCCCCTACATGCAGTGGCTCCCAGCTCAAATGTGTGCATCTTCCGGAAGCCCCCCCCCCCGACCCACCCAGTCTGTCTCTATCTCTCTGTATCTTTCCCCACAACCCCCATCAAAGCCCTGGTCCCTACAGATGCCCCTTGTCTCTCCTGCAGGTCCTGGTGGCAGCTCCAGCCGGGATGGCAGCTCCAGAATCTCTAAGGGCCATGGGGAATCCAGCCCCACCTCCTGGGGCACCCTAGGCCTCCCACAGCCTACCATCTGTGTATCTGCCCCCCATTCATCTGTGGGCCACTCGCCATGGGTGGGTGCTTCTCCAAGCCCAAGCCAGGTACCTCCTCTCTTCTTGCCTCATTCTCCCCCCCACCCTTGCCTCATTCTCTCCTCCCTCCCTCCTCCCTCCCTCCCTCCTCCAGCCACCTTCCTCCTCCCCCTCCCCCCTCTGCCTCTGAAGTAGGTCAGGCTGGGCGGCAGGCTGCTCTGAATGTTAATTCCCTGCAGGCAGGAGGGGGTGGGGGGCCTGGAGCATTCTCTTGGCCCCCCTCCAATGGGCCCCCCTCTTTATTTGGGGCTTTGGGTGCTTCTGATGGGAATAGCAGCTGAACCTTTCTCAGAAAGTAGAAGTTAGGGTTCCTCCGGCTCCAGGATAGGGCAGGGGGGCCTTCCCCTTAGGACTGGGGAAGAGGGACTCCGAGGACACCCTCAGCCACTGGGTGACCCAGGGCATGCAAGTTACCTCTCTGAGCCTCAGTTTCCCTCTCTACAAAATGAGCCTGACCTCTCGAAGTTGCCATGAGGGTGGAGTGGACAGATCACAGCCCTCTTCACCTCTTCTGATGCCCTGTGTGACCTTGGGCCGAGTTTCCCCATTTGTGCAGGAAATCCTGCCCTGCCTGGCCCAAGCGGCTCCAGCCCGAGGTGGGGGCCTCCTGGGTGCTGAGGGAGGCCTGGGTCTGCTCTCCATGGAGACTTCTGTCTGTTGGGCTCTCTCTCCAGCCCCTATTTTCCCTCTTCTTTCTTCACAACCCTCAGGAAGGCAAAAGAATGGAGGCGTGTCACAGAGGAAGAAATGGAGGCCCAGAGAGGCCTCTCTAGTGCCCAGTCAGTGCCCCGCCCACCTGCCACCCGGGCCACCCTGCCCCGGCCAGCTCCCCTTATACCTGATACCCATCGGCTCCATTACCTTGAAACACATGAGCCTTTTCTCTTTTTCCTGGGTCTGAGGGAGAACTTGGGGGCAAGAGGAGACCTTTAATGCCCTGCCAGGCAGAGGGAATGCCCCGCACCTGCCTTGGGGGCCAGCTGTCCCTCCCCCCAGGCCCACGGCGTGGGTACCCAGCCCTGGGCCCGATCCTGCCACCCTTTCTGGCTCCACGTATGACTTGGGCAAGTGATGGCCATTGTCTTGACCTCAGCCTTCCCCCCCACCAGAAGTGGGCAGGAAAATGCTAGCTGGTCTGGGGAGACCAAGAGCAGAGGATACCACCTGCAGCTTCCTTTAAGGGACCTCAACAGGCTGGCCTGCCTGAGACCCCTGGCCCCCAGCTCTCAGGTCAGGAGTTGGCAGCTCTCACCGCCCCAGAGGCAGTGGTAAGAACTTGCATTCTTGAGCCCAAATCCAGCCCTGCCCCTTCCTGGCTGTGTGGCCTCGGGCGGCTGACTTCACCTCTCTGAGCCTCTGTGTTCTCATGTATAAGTGGGGCTAACAATTTTGCCCCCCGCCCCAGCCCCATGCGCTTGTCGTGCTTAGTTCAGGGCCTGGCACACAGGAAGGAGGCATGTGCAGAACGTTATTATCCCCTCTTTTGGGAGGTAGGCTCCCTGCTTTCAGGACTCCCCTGTAGGGCTATGACAGGAAGGCAGGAGCTTAGGCCCCAGGCACCCACACTGGGCAGGTCAAGGGTGAGGTTCAGGGAATTTCAGGGTGTGTGAGTGAGAACATTTGCACCATAAAAGTTCAGCTGGGGTCAAGAGGGGCTACAGGGAGACCAGAGCAAGCCAAAGCTCTTTGTGCAAACTCTTTACCTTCTATCTTGCTTGACTCTGGCTTGGAGCACATCAGCACACATTCCTGAGCTCACTCCCCATGTTCCATTGGCTCCGTGTTTGTGGTAACAAGTGTTCCGGGCCAGACCCTGGCCAAGCTCAGAACTAGGAAGAAGTGCAGCTCTCTTGGCATCTAGTCGCTTGCCTTTGATTAGGCCACAGGTGCCACTTAAAGGCTTTCCCTTTTTGCCATGGCTGCCAGGAGGCTCACAGCTAACCAATAAAATGCTACTACCCAGCGTCATCTGTTGAGCTTCTACTCTGAGTTACATATATTAAATCCTTTGGCATTCACTATCACCAAAGAGGTAGGCACTGTTCTCTCTGTTTTATAATGAAAGCATTTGAGGTCCAAAGGGGATAAGGCAGGGGCCCATGGTCACATGGGCTCCTGGGAATCATGAGGCTAGGGTTGATCTGGCTCTGTGGATCAGCAGAGACCCCCTCTCCATCCACCTTTGCACTATTGCATCTGACTTAATGGCTTCCTGTTAAGACTGCATCAGCGAGCTCCTTGGAGCCTTCTGGAAGGAGGTGGAGGATGCAAACAGTCTGGCTTGGCTGTTATCTGGGCCCCTGCCAGGCTGTTCCTGTGAGCTTCCTCTCTACAGTTCACATAGCTGGTGTCAGCTGAGTTGGGAGTATTTTCCTTTTGAATTCTTCTCAAAACATTCTAACACCATTACATAAAGTACGGAAAATGAAGGCAAAGAACCTACCCCACCCTCAACACCCCCTCCCAACCTGACGCAACAGCTTCAGCATGGTGGTGGGCTCTGGGGCCCTTCCTGCCCAGCTGGAATCATGGAGCTGACCTTCACCCCTGCCCCCTGCCGTGCCTGGGCCAGGCTAAGGGCTGGGACTTGAGGATCAGGGGGTGCGGGCCTGCCTTCCCGGGCTCCGGGCCAGGCCAGGGTGGGAGATTAGCACGGCACGAGATGAGGCACATGCCAGGAATGGGCAGCCGGAGGAGGCAGCAGCTGAGTTGTCCAGGTGGATGGGCAGGAGTGAGCCAGGGCTGGGAGGGATGGCAGGCCGAGGGAGCTGCATAGGCAGAGGCCCAGAGGTGTGACTCCGTGTTCTCTGTTTCTGGAGGGTCAGGTCTGGGGTGGAGGGGATCAGAGGTGAAATGGGGAGAGGCCTGGAGGCTCTGGTGCCTTGGGAGTTGGGAGAGGCACCTCTTGCTTCCTCACTGGGCCCATGCTGTGCCAGGGGCTTAGTGTCCATCACTCAGCCCAGGAGGCCGGATTATCGCTGCTAAAAATTCTGTTTATTGTTCCCTTCTAATTAGAAAAACACCCCAGGCACATTGTAGGGAATGTAGAAAATGCAGAAAAATATAAAGACAAAAATGACAGTCTCTGGCTAACTGCCTGCTAGAGTGGGCCCCATGGGCACTCTGGGGAAGTGTCTTCCGTGTGGAGGCTTCGAGAGGTGGGCCCCGCGCCCCCTCTGCACCTACCCCTTCAGGTGGGGTTCACGGCCAAGGCCCCAGACCCCTGCACATGAAAACATTTAAAACCCAGGGCTTGGCAAATGATGGATTCTTAAATTGGTGAGCATAGCTATTTTAAGAAGTTGAAAATATATTGTGTACATTTTTTTTTTTTTTAATTAAAAAAAAAAACAAAACCTCAAACCTACGGGAAAGCTGCAAACAGAACAGACTGTCTGTTTGCCGTCACCCAGATTCACTGGCCGGGAAATGAGCCGCACCCAGGTTTGGACGCCCTGTTCTCACTTGAGTCAGACTCTACACGTACCCTGATCCTTCACGGATGTCCCTGCCATCAGGGACCACGCTGTTGCAGTCCGAGCAGGGCTCAGGGCACCAGGGTTCTTTACCCCCACATAGATTCTTGGAGAAAAGGCAATGTCAGGGTCAGAGTGCCCCCCCTCACTCATTTGTTACTGAAAAAGAAAACATGCAGAGATGAACTCACCCCCCTGCTGCCTCTGTTCTGTTTCTCGCCTGTTTTAAGGCTCTCTGCTGATGGTGCAGGGGCTTTCTGGAAAGGTGGAGGCACGGAGGAGAGCTCACTCAAAGGGCCAGCGCCAGAGCTGGTGAGGTAGGGAAGGGGGTGGCCCGGGCGGGGGGCTCACGGTGCTGCGCTGCCCGCCCACAGTGGAGCTCAAGATCGAGGTGGTGCTACCCGAGAAGGAGCGGGGCAAGGAGGAGCTGCTGGCCGGCGGGAAGGGCAGCCCCCGGGCCTACCAGGGCAACGGCACAGCCCGCCACTTCCATGCCGATGAGCGCCTGCCCGCCCCTCACCCCTATCCCAGCGCTCAGGACTGTGTGGAGGCCGCCGTCTGCCATGTCAAGGACCTCGAGAATGGCCAGTGAGTGCTGGGCCTGGGGGAGGCGGGGGGCCGTCCGAGGGCCCAAGATAGGAAGGCAAGATGCAGGCCTTGGATGGGGTGGGCTGGGAGGCCTGGAAGGGGCCCTGACCGGCGCCCGCACCAGCCCCCACCATCGTGGCCTCTCCCGGTCTGGGCCTGCTCCCCAGAAAGCTGGACTCTGGGAAGGGGTGCCCACCAGAGGTCTGAGTGCAGCCCCTCCCCAGGATGCGGGAAGTGGAGCTGGGCTGGGGGAAGGTGTTGCTGGTGAAGGACAACGGGGAGTTCCACGCTCTGGGCCACAAGTGTCCGCACTATGGCGCACCCCTGGTGAAAGGTGAGCTGTCCCAGGACACACGGGAGGTGGGGCGGGACCTCCCTGAAGGGTGCTTGGGACCTCCTTGGACCCTCAGGGTCTCATCTATCAGTGGGGTCTCCTGGGCTGTGGGGAAGAGCCAGCAACTGCTGGGACACAGGAGAGAGGGACTGTTGCTGGTGGCCCCAGCCCAGCACCACCCTCCCCCAGGCGTGCTGTCCCGTGGCCGGGTGCGCTGCCCCTGGCATGGTGCCTGTTTCAACATCAGCACCGGTGACCTGGAGGACTTCCCTGGCCTGGACAGTCTGCACAAATTCCAGGTGGGGCCAGGCGGGCAGTGGGGTGGGAGCCGGGGAGTGCAGGGCCGGGGATGGAGTACCCCAAAACCTGGTCCTGAGCAACACAGTCCTTGCAGGTGAAGATTGAGAAGGAGAAGGTGTACGTCCGGGCCAGCAAGCAGGTGAGGGTGTGGCTTGGGGCTCAAGCAAAAGGGAGAAGTGAGGGGAGCATCTTGGCCCAGGGGTCAGCATGTGCAAAGGCCCTGTGGCTGGGGAACAGAGTAAAAGGCTACATGGTGGGGATGAGGCTGGACTGCAGCGGCAGGACCTGGCCTGCTGGGATGATGGCACAGGGAGGATGTCCACGACTCCAGCTCCCAGCTGCCTTCCACTCTCCGGCCACCCCCAGGCCTTGCAGCTACAGCGAAGAACCAAGGTGATGGCCAAGTGTATCTCTCCAAGTGCTGGCCACAGCAGCAGCACCAACGTGCTCATTGTAGGCGCAGGTTGGTGGTGGGGTTATGAGGGGCAGGGTGGGGTGGGGGAGAGGTGGTCCCTGACCCACAGCACCCTCCCCTCAGGTGCGGCTGGCTTAGTGTGTGCGGAGACCCTGCGGCAGGAGGGGTTCTCAGACAGGATCGTCTTGTGCACGCTGGACCGGCACCTCCCCTATGACCGACCTAAGCTCAGCAAGGTGGGAGGAGGGGCAAATGGGGCCCAGGCAGGGCCCAGACTCCGAGCCTTCTGGGCACAGTCAGGCCCTCTCAGCATTCTGCTTGTCGCCCCTTGGGGGTCCGGCCGGCTGCCCTCTCTGCTCGTGCCAGTCCTATCTGTGGTACCCCCAGAAAGATGCGGGCTTGTTGACTTCTATCCCGCAGCCCCTGTGTGAATGGGGCCCAGCCCTACCCTCCCTAGGCCTCGGGTCCTTTGTTGCAAAATGAAACAATGGCCACCTGGCCTTATCTCAAGATAGCTATCTCCTGCAGTCCCTGGACGCCCAGCCTGAGCAGCTGGCCCTGAGGCCCAAGGAGTTCTTCCGAGCCTATGGCATCGAGGTGCTCACCGAGGCCCAGGTACCGGGCCAAGGCTAGGAAATAAACCTGGGAAGGCTTAGTGGGAACCACAAGTGATGTGAGGCCATGTGGGTCCCTGGAGGTTTGGCACGGGGTGTCCTACCCTTTTGGCCCTGCTGTCCAGGCACCCCCGGGGCGCTCCAGGCCTGGAAGACCGCATTGGATCTTCTTCCCGGCAGGCTTATGGGCACATGCAGAGATCTGCTCAGGGCTGGGACGGGAGAGTGTAAAGATGGCTTTGAGGGGAAGGTGGTGTCTGAAGTGTCAAGAGGAGAAGCCAGGAGGAAGGACCACCCAGGTGGCAGGACCAGCCCCTGTGGAACCTTCTGTTCGGAGGGTCTGGCAGGAGCTGGGAGGGGCAGCCTGGTTCAAGTCCACGCCCAGGCCCACACTCTGCCCGGCGGGGTTACAGGTGGTCACAGTGGACGTGAGAAACAAGAAGGTCGTGTTCAAGGATGGCTTCAAGCTGGAGTACAGCAAGCTGCTGCTTGCACCAGGGAGCAGGTGGGAGGCTGTCTCCCCGTTGTCCCCTGCTGGACGCTCGGCAGGGCACCAGCCGGGATGGGAGGGCTTGGGGTGCCGGGAGCCCCTCACTGATGCTGGCCACGACTCAGCCCTAAGACGCTGAGCTGCAAAGGCAAAGAGGTGGAGAATGTGTTCACCATCCGGACCCCTGAAGATGCCAATCGTGTGGTGAGGCTGGCCCGGGGCCGCAACGCGGTGGTCGTGGGAGCTGGCTTCCTGGGTGAGCAGCCAGGGCTGGTGGGGGTGATGGTCTGTGATGGCTGGTCCCGGGGCACTAGTGGCCCTGGGAGGTGCAGGGTGCCAGCCTGCTGTCCACCACCCTGGCCCCAGGGATGGAGGTGGCTGCCTATCTGACCGAAAAGGCCCACTCAGTGTCTGTGGTGGAGCTGGAGGAGACGCCCTTCAGGAGATTTTTGGGGGAACGTGTCGGGCGTGCCCTCATGAAGGTGAGCCCACCCCGGCACCCAGCACCTTGGAACCCCAGGCACCCAGCCCAGCCCCGGCCATGCTCTCATCCATGGCCTTCTTGCCCACCTGCTCTGACAGATGTTTGAGAACAACCGGGTCAAGTTCTACATGCAGACAGAGGTGTCCGAGCTGCGGGCCCAGGAGGGAAAGGTGGGCCCTTCTTCCTGCCCCCCTCCCTCCCCTGTTCCCAGGAGCTGGGCTGACCTGCTCACCCATGCCCCCTCCCCACAGCTGAAGGAGGTCGTGCTGAAGAGCAGCAAGGTTGTGCGGGCTGACGTCTGTGTTGTGGGCATTGGTGAGTGGGTGGGCAGGCGGGTGCCAGCGAGCACCTGCACGTGCTCCAGAGTGGCCTTGGGCCAGTCCCTTCCCCTCCCTGAGCCTCGGTCTCCACATCTACAAAATAGTCCCCCCAAACCGTTCCCACTTCGCAGGGCTGTCGGGGAGTGGGTGTCGCACGTGTAGCCAGGGCTTGGCACGGACGACGTTCCCAATGACCGCTGCCCACAGATACCTGCACGGCCTGCCCCATGAGGGCTGCAGGACAGAAACAAGCCTCTAACTGGGCCCTGCTCCAGTTGAGGTGCCAGTCTGGGGAGGGACAAAGCTGGGAGGTGGCAGCATAGGAGCTGGGGAGGTTTGGCATGCCGACCCCCCCTTCCGGGGGGCTTCGTGGAGTCTCTCAGAGGAGGTGATAGCTGAGGCCGGGTGGGAGGCACGGCAGTCTGGGGCGGGGGATCCAGGCAGAGGGGACAGGACACATAAAGGCCACAGGGTGGGCAGCCTGTTGGACGATCGGTCTGGGGCTGGACCGCGGTGAGGGAAGGGTATGGGTCATGGAGGACAGTGAAGCGGGAGAAGGGAGGGACCAGGGAATGGACATGGTGGCCCCTGTCCTGTCAGGTGCGGTGCCCGCTACGGGCTTCCTGAGGCAGAGCAGCATCAATCTGGATTCCCGAGGCTTCATCCCTGTCAACAAGGTGGGGCTGGGCGGGGCGGGCAGGGTGCTGGGCTGGAGGTGGTGGCAGGTCCGGGCCAAGGCCCCTGTCCCACCCACAGAGCCCCGGGGCCTCTCCCCACAGATGATGCAGACCAACGTCCCAGGCGTGTTTGCAGCTGGTGATGCTGTCACTTTCCCCCTGGCCTGGAGGAACAATCGGAAAGTGAATATCCCACACTGGCAGATGGCTCATGCCCAGGGTATGATCAGCCCCCTGGCAGGATGGGGGCTGGGAGGCTGAGACCCTGGGGACAGCCTCCTCCAGGCCCACCCCCAGTTGTTGGCCTTGGGTCCTGGTCTCTGGGTAGCCTTTCAAGGCTCGGTGGTGGCCTGTCTGACCAGCTAGCTGACACAGCAAGCCCTGTGGCCCATCCATAGACAATCCCCCCGCTCCGTGCCCTCAGGACACCCCCTCCAACTAGCCACAGTGTCCCACCCACCCCATCCTTCCACCCGCCTCTCCTTTCCTTTTATCCTCACTAACCTGTGCAGTCACCCAGGGAGAGAAAGGGATTTAGTAGGATATGGGCCACCTTCCCATTCAATGTTTCTGTCTCCTTTGGGCCACTCGACTGGTTCTGTGAACCCAGTTGCTTCATGCTGGCCCTTGGGAGGCAGCCACCTGGGCCTGGAAACTGGGCTTAGTGGGGAACTGAGTGCCCCCACCACACACACACTTGGTGGTCACCAAGGCCTGAAGCCTCACTTACTGTGCATACCTGCTCTGGGTCCCTAAGATGTACATGCCAGCAAGTTGGCTGCCTCATGGGGAGAGCCAGCAGACTCCCCTCACTGACCTCTCCTCCCTGGCTTCACATTATCTGAGCATCTGCTACCTGAAATCCCATTCCTGGTACCGATTTCTGTTCAGGTCCAAGGCCTAAAGTTGTTGCTGGTTGTAAGGAACCAAAGGCCAAGTATAATTAAGGTTTAACTGGGAGGGTCTAGGCGACTCTCACAGACATCCAACTACCAGGTCCAGGGGGGCCTCATATGAACTGGGAAGCCACCCACGCTATTCTCTGGGGCCCTGGGTGTGGCTGTCATCCCTGCTTCCCTGGGTACTTGGGCCCCATTCTCCTGCCCCCCTCTTCATACCTGATGTGTCTGATTAGTTGTGTGCACACCCACAACCCCACAACCCCAGGGAGCAGACCATCCAGATCTGGGGCACTTCATCCAAATTCTCTGAGAAGCGATCTGAGTGACTGGCTTTGAGCCAGGTGTCCCCTCTGCACCGATCAACTGCAATCGAGGGTGGGCAGTGGGCTGAGCAATGATGCATTACTTGACCTCTGGGCAGGAGAAGGAGGGGGAGTAGCCCCACATGTCAGAGGTCCCCAGAGAGCTCTGGCAGGCAGCGTAGGGGTGGTGAGGGCTAGGATCGGGGCTCTCACAACCCTGGGTCCTACAGGGCGGGTGGCGGCCCAGAACATGCTGGCGCAGGAAGCGGAGATCAGCACCGTGCCCTACCTGTGGACAGCCATGTTCGGCAAGAGCCTGCGCTACGCGGGTAACGGAGGGGCGCCGGACAGGGGCGGGGCCAAGAGCATTTAGGGGTGTGGCTAAGGTGTTAGCGGAGTGCAGGGGTGGAGCTTGGAGGTTAGGGCGGGGCTATGAGCATCCTAGGGGCGTGGCCACGTCCGCCGTAGGAAGAGCAAAAACTGGTTGGGGGCGGCACTAAGGACCACCTAAAAGGACAAAGGGAGCGGGGTCTGGCAGGGGGGTTCAGGGAGGATTTAGGAGGGCACAGGGCGCTGACCTGGCGGAGCCCCACCCCCTCCCGTTCGGCCCACAGGGTACGGAGAAGGCTTCGACGACGTCATTATCCAGGGGGATCTGGAAGAGCTCAAGTTCGTGGCTTTTTACACCAAGTGAGAGCAACGGGGTGGAACGCGGCGCGAAGCAGCGGGAGCTCGGTCGGGAAGGGGAGCTCATCCCAGAGGAGCTCTGCTCCAGTGGAGGGGACCTACCTGAAAGGTGGACCGAGTGGCCAAGGGAGGCAGCTAGGCGGGAGACCCTCCAAGGACCAGTGAGGAGGCGGGGTAGTATTAAGTCCAACAGCCACACATTGAGGCAGGACATTTTATCTTCAGGACAGCTCTTTGAGGTGGGTGTTGTTGACTCCCACTTTTACACCGAGGGAAGTCACACAGGTAGAGAGTGGTGATCCCAGGACGGGAGCTCAGCCCTGAACTCCGCTGAGGAGGAAGGCTGGAGCCTCCGTGGCCTCTAGCAGGAACCCCAAGCCCATGTTGGGCCAAGCAAAGCAAGGAGCGCTGGGTGCTCAGGATATTCCTGTTGCCCTGGGTAAGATCCCTCTCTGGGCCCCAGCTGAAGAGGAGTGCGTCAGGGTCTCCAAGAAGGAAGGTCACTGCTGGGCAGTCCTCAGGCTCAGTTACTCTGTCCCTGCAGAGGCGATGAGGTGATTGCTGTGGCCAGCATGAATTACGATCCTATTGTCTCCAAGGTAGCTGAGGTGCTAGCCTCCGGCCGTGCCATCCGAAAGCGGGAGGTGGAGTGAGTGTGGGCTTCAGAGGTCTGGTGTGGGGGGGGGGGAGGTCCCCCAAGGGACTGGCCCTTGGTAGCCATCCACTCCTGTAGCCCTACAGAGCCTCCCCCTATTCTTGGTCCACACCAGTCTATGCGGCATCAGGACTATGGGGTGGTGTGGGACAAGGGTTGTGGTTTACGAATGGGCTGGTTATTTGTGCTCTTGGGGAGAAAGAAGGGGAAGAGGCTGTGTCCCAGGGCAGGGCCAGTGCTATGGGGAGGGGTCGAAGCCCTTGGTCAAAGCCACTGCTTGGGCAGTCACCTGGCCTGCGACACCCAACTGGATTTGGTTGTGTTGGGACTGGCAAAAGCTGGGGGTGGGGTGGGTTGGGGAGGCAGATAGTTATGCCTCTGGGGACACCCTGCACAGAGATGTTGGGTGGTTGTTTGGTGTTTGGGGGACACTGGATGTCAGCCATTACCCTCACCCCAGGATGGTGCCAATGGGAGTCACCCTGTGGGCTCGAACTGCCTACAGAGAGGCTCCTTCCCCTGCCCAGGGACTGGGGAAAGCTTGGAGGCCACAGTACAGGGGTAGGCCTCAGGCTGGAAACGAAAGAAAACCAAGAGGGAACATGATAAATGACATACTCTCTCCCCGGCCTTCTCTCTCTCTCTCTTGCCTTCGAAAAGGCTGTTTGTGCTGCACAGCAAGTACGTGGTCCTCTGTCCTTCCTTTTGACCATTCTGAGCCTTTCCCACCTCAGCCCAGAGCCTGTACCCCATGGACTTCCCCTCTCTGCCTAAGTACCCATTCCTGCTGGGCACCAGGGCCTGGCACAGAGCAGGCCCCCTGCTGTCCTCAGGGATCACCTGTTGATGGTGCCGAGTGGGTAACCTGCTGTCTTCTACCCTGACTCCTCCTCCCCTCATTCCTGCAGGACCGGCGACATGTCCTGGCTCACAGGGAAAGGATCCTGAGCTCGCATGCAGCAGACTTGGGCAGGCACGCTTGGGCACCAGGGACAGAGGCCAAGCCCTGGGGGCAGGTGCCAACCTCCAATTTCCCAGGATTCCCCAGGGCAGAACCTGAGCCTTCCCAGTGCTTGCCTTCGGTTGCCTGGCTCACCTCCAGAGAGGCTTCTGCTACCTCCAGGAGATGCTTACCCCCCAAGGCCTCAGCTGCCACTGATGGCTGGCAATGGAGGCAGGACAGGCCTATCCTCTTCTCCCTCTCTTGAGACTGGTCCCCTGCAGGACCCTGCAACATATTAGACCTTATCTTAAAATTAAAACGCACACATTTGCAGATCTGTGTGACTTCCATTGTAATTGGACAGACACTCACTCTTGAGGGAGAAAGCACAACCACACAACGCTCAGTGCCACACCAGTTTGGCCTATGAGCACTCAGCGGAGGTAGCAACTGATTCTGGCCCTGGGGTTAGGGAAAGCTTCTCTAACCAGTGTCTTGGATCTGGATTTTGAGAGAAGGGCACTCCAGGTAGAAGGGATAGCACGTGCCAAGGGTTTGAGATGGGAAGTGCTTCTTCAGAGGTCAGAGGCGGCTCGCGCTTGGCAGTTCGGGGGCATGTGCCTACTTACGGCTGGAGGGGCTGGGTCCTGAGACAGCCCATGCTTTTCATGGCAGCCACAGCTCCCTGAATCCCCATTTCGCAGGTAAAGAAAATGAGGCTCTGCTATTAAGTAAGAACGAGAATCTAGAGCCTCTGTGCCACTCTGCCTCCCAGTCAAGAGGAATGCCGAGGGGGAGACGCGGGGGGCAGAAGTGGGGGCGCAGGCAGGAAGGGGATAGTCGCGCTCCCTCCTAGGCCGCTGCAAGCCCGGAACCCTCCACCCGGGATCCCAAGAGCGGCGGACGGTGAAGGCCGAGTCTCCGGGTAAACAGGGCATGCCGGGAAGTGTGGCCCATCTCCGGGCGGCGTGGGCCTGGCCGGCGCCGGGGAAGTGCAGTCCGGACGGGGCTGGAGACTGGACACCGCCTTCACTGGAAGGGAAATCTGGCGCGCGTACTTGGTGGGACACACTTCCCAGAGGGTCACACGCTCCCCGCTTCCCAGAGGTTGCGCTGGCCCGCGGAGTCACGAGGAGCGCTAAGCTTGCCGGGGAGTGCGGCGCAGGCCGGAAGTGTGCCGCGGCGGCACAGGGCTCGCCGGGAAATGTAGTCCCTCGGCGCAGCCCGGGGCGGTGGCAGCACGTCCCGCGGACCCGGTGGCCGATCGGGCGTGGACCCGGGATGGCTGGGCCGGGGGTCTCGGGAGGCCCGATCGGGGCCGGGGCCCTGGCAGGCAGCGCGCGGTCCAAGGTAGCCCCGAGCGTGGACTTTGACCACAGCTGCTCGGACAGTGTTGAGTACCTGACACTCAACTTCGGGCCCTTCGAGACAGTGCATCGTTGGCGGCGCCTCCCGCCCTGCGACGAGTTCGTGGGGGCCCGGTACGGCGGAGTTCAGGGGCTCTTGGGGGAAGGGGGGGTGTCTGAGGAGGTCCCGGGGCGGGGTCCAGGGGCCGAGGCCGGGGCGTGGTGTCCAAGAGTGGAATCTGGTCATAGGGGGTGGGGAGGAAGTGGTGATGTCCAGGATGATGTCGAGGGCAGAGGAGGGGGTTCTGAGGGAGTCACGGAGCGGGGTGGCCTGGGGCAGGGTACTAGAGTTAAGTTGTGTTTGTGGGTCTGGGGCTGGGGTCCCAGGTGCCCTGCAGTGGGGTGGAGAGTCCAGAGAGTCCCAGGGTAATGTCAGGGTCCCCGTATACAGGTGGTCCTGGGGTACTTGTGGAATTTACGGATCTCTCTCGATCTTGGCAGTTGAGAGGTGTTACCTCATTTCTGCAGCAGCCTGGGTTCTTAGTGTCATTCCTCCCCCAGGAGGGTCCCGGCCTCACTGCCACCCATCCATTCGTTTTTTTCCAGGCGCAGCAAGCACACAGTGGTGGCCTATAAAGATGCCATCTATGTATTTGGTGGAGACAATGGGTGAGTGAGCATGAGCATCAGGGTATTTGGACCAGAGAGGGAGAAACATGGTGGCTCTGACTGGCTTAGCTAAGTACTCAGCCTCAGTTTCTCCATGTGAGAGTCCCTACCCTCAAGACCGTTGGCACAGCATTCAGTGGGTAGCACATGCTTGGGACACAGAAATGTGCCTCTTGTTCTGAGTGAGTGGACACAGCCTTGAAAGAAACACATCCGCCCTGGCTGCCACCCTCCCCAGACACTTTTCCTTCACTGCACTTCTCTGGGGGCTTTATCAACACGCTGCACATGGCAGCGTTTAGAGGACAGTTTTATTTATTTCCCATATTTTCCACTTTTTGTAAAGGTTTTCCCACATTGCTATAAATTCCTGGGAAACAACTTCCCTGACAATGACCTCGTGTTTTGTTGGTGGGCACACCTCCATCCCATGAACCATTCCCACTAAAGTTGTGGACGGTCTCCTTTGGTGAAAGATAATGGCTGAGCTAAACCTTTCGTTTGTGTAGCTGTTTCCTTCGGGTGGCGTTCCCCTAAGACCCATTCCCAGAGGGAAAGAGCTGTTTTAGCTCTTATCATGGGCTGGGCCATGTTAAGTACTGGGTGTGGGCATAGCAGACATGCTTGGAGAGGAGAAGGGGGCCTCGTCTGGGCAGGGAAGCCTTCCTGGAGGGGTTGATGACCTGAAAGATAAGTCGGAGTGAATCAGGTAAAAGAGGAAGAGTGTTCCAAGCACAGGGATCAGCATGGGCAATGGCCCGGAGGTTGGGGAATGCAGAACGGCACCAGGCCTGGAGTCTGGGTAGGGCTGCCCTCCCTCCATTCATTCATTGATGTGGTCAGGAAAGGCCAGTGTTGCCCACCAGGGCTCTGGGAGTCTTGGGAGCCTGCTAGATGTGGGGCTGAGGCTTGAACTCTGGTGTCCTGGATAGACCGGGCTCAGTTCAAGTTAGAGCTTTGTGATTTTGGGCTCGGGGATGTGGCTTAACCACACTAGCTGCACCCTGGTCTCCTCCTCTGTATGTGGGGTGGCCACATGCCCTGCTTTGGCAGCGTGCTCCTGGGGGTCAGCGAGCGCAAAGCTGGGAAGGGCTCAGGACGGAGGTTGGGCTGTACTGCGGATGCAGTATTTGCACGTGACCGATTCTGCCCATGAGTCCGTCGCTGCCTCTCACTACAGCACTTGGCCTGAAGCCCAGAAGGGCTGGCCTCTGATTGGTTCTGCAGCCTTGGTCTTTCAGGACTCCCTGGGGGGGCTGACGTGGAGCTGGTGGGCTATGCAGGACCCCATGAGGACCTGCAGACTGGGCAGGATGGTCTCCTCCGGCATGGACGCTGGCTTCCAGCCTGTCTCCCCCACAGCGTCTTTCCCCATGAGCAGTCAGAGGGATCCATTTGGAAATGCAAGTCTCAGTGTGTTCTTTCTCAGCACATAACCCCGGGATGGCTCCCCTCCCTCTGATTAGGAGCCCGAGCTGTCCTGGTGGTCCGCGGGGCCCTCTACACTTGTGCCCGTCCTGCTCCTCTGCCCTTGTTTTGCACGGCGCTGGGCCACACCAGCGCCTTGCTGTGTTCTGAGTGAACCAAGCGTCTCCTGCTCGGGCCCTTGTACTGGCTGTTCCGTCCTTCCCACCCCTTCCTGCCTCTCTTCGGAATTTGCTGTGAGTGAGGCCTTCCCGAACGCCGGGGCCAACTGGACCAACCGTCGGCCCTCCCCTCCCCTTCTGCACCTCTTGCTGGCTCCATGGTAAGAGCACAGATCGCACGGATCATCTCAGGGTTATCTCAGAGCACACGATGTTTGTTACCACCAGGGCAGGACCTGTACCCAGCACACGGACAAGTCAATAAATGCATGTCCCAGGAAGGAATGAACTAGGAAGAGGCATCTGCCCACAGATGTCCACTGCAGCCTTGATGACAATCCCCCAAACCAGGAAAGGCCGGGGGCCAGCCCAGGGCAGGAGGCGAGCATCCCTAGCAGTGTTCTGTAGCAGGTCCAGTTGGCATGTCAGCTGTACAGCAACAAAGCAGCAATACTTTGGCTACAATGTGGCGCCAAGAAACAGGATACAGATTTGTCTCACTCTGGGTGCAACTTCGTAAAGGTGGACTGCGTACAAAGAAAGATGGCTTCCTGCACTATCCGGGAGGGGGAGGGGGGACGGGGGCAGGGGGAGGAGGGGCAGATGGGAGAGGGGAGAAATTACAGTCACAGCTCTGCTTCCCAGCTCCTGGCTTCCTGACCGCATGGTCTTAGGCAGGCCCGTTATCTCTCGGGCCCCTTCCTCTTCTGTAAATGCAGGTGGGGAGCGCAGCCCCCTGATGCAGACTGAGGGAGAGGTGCGGGGGGCACCCCGTACAGGCCTGGCCTGTAAGGGGTGCTGGGCTCCTGTTGGTTCACTCCCTTCTTCCTTCTTACTGACAAGGGCCGGGTGGTAACATGCAGGTCCTGGTAGGTGGCCAGTGGAATTTGTTTTCCATTTTATTGTATCTTGAATGTAGTTACGTTGGCTTTGCAATAAAGAGGCGGAAGGAGGATCAGAGAGGAGGAAAGGAGCCTCCCCTGAGATGTGGGAAGCTCTGCATTGTGGTGGCAGAGCCTCAGAGAAGGGGGCGCTGAGACATGTGAGTGGGAGTGGGAGTAGCGGTTCTGGAGCCTGCCGTGAGGTGTGCGCCCTCAAGCAGCCAGGATCATGCTTTGGGCCCGACCCCAGGCAGGTGGGTCCCACGTGCGTTGCCGCCCTGGTACCCGCACCAGTTGGGGAGCGTCCTTTGTGGTCACTCCCTGGTCCCTCGGGCATCAGCGGGTTGCCTGGCCCTGGCTGAGTCCCCACAACCGCCCCACCCCCGGGCTGCAGTGTCTGTCTCCTGGGTCCTGGAGAGCAGACCGGGACCAGCCCAGGACCGACCCCACCTGTCCCTGGCTGTCTTTCAGGAAGACCATGCTCAATGACCTCCTACGGTTCGACGTGAAGGACTGCTCCTGGTGCAGGTGGGTGGCCTCTGAGCCCCAGCACCCCCCCTCCCCCCGTCCTCAGATTCTGCCTCTGGAGAGCCCTTCAGTCACCCAGCCAGTCTCCTGGGCCAGGAGCTGCTATGGGAGGTGACACGGGGGCCGGGGTGGGGGGGGCATCGGCTGATGGGTCCTTCCAGGACCGACCCTGTGCTGCTGCAGGGTGCTGCCCAGGGGCTGGCAACACTGTCTATCCTCCCCTCCGTGCCCCTGTGGGGCCCATCCTCTGCCCGGGTAGTACCCCACATGGGTAGTGGGCCGCGTGCGAGCCCTGGCCGCCTCCCACAGATGGCCCTCCCGGCTGTGTGGCCTTGGGCGAGACACCTGCCCTCTCTGAGCATGGCATATTTGTACCCATCTGCTCCAGTCTCCAGCCCTGCCCAGGGGGCAGCTCTCACTGAGGGGGAGAAAGGGATCCCAGGATTAGGAGGTACTGGGCTTCCTCCTGAGCTCTGCCATCTGCTTGTGCAGGAGGGGCGCAGAACCACCGAGTCACCTTGGGTGCCACACTCTGGGCAGGAGCTCTGTGTGCATCCGCCAGTCCCCTGAGTCCCCCGCTGTGGTGGGGTCTCACTGCCCCCCTTTGATGGAGGCGGACGTAACTGAGTGCTGGGATTGCCATAGAAGTTTATGTCTCATTCCTCTCATACTTGCTTTTTTTTTTTTTTTTAAGAGTTTATTTATTTATTTGACAGAGAGAGACACAGTGAGAGCAGGAACACAAGCAGGGGGAGTGGGAGAGGGAGAAGCAGGCTTCCCGCTGAGCAGGGAGCCTGATGCGGGGCTCGATCCCAGGACCCTGGGATCATGACCTGAGCCGAAGGCATACGCTTAACCGACTGAGCCACCTGGGCTCCCCTCACACTTGCTTTTATAATATAGACAGTAGTTACAGATTAATTTTAAACATCACCTTAAAGACTGTACAATCCTTTACTAATAATTGCTTAAGGACAAAACACTGAAAAGGAGCCGCTCCAGGAAAGCGGTATAAATGGGTTTTTAGTTCAATAAGGAAAGCATGTGGCCGGCTGCCGCAGGTGGGACCCAGCGCCGCTGAATGCGCCGTGGTGCGGCTCAGTCCAGAGCAGCGGGAGGCCCGAGTCCCTCTCTGCTGTTGAGTTCAAAAAGCAGATGTTACAAAATACCTACCGCATGACTCCATTTACAATACAGAGGCATCAGTATGCATAGGAGAGGTGTGTGTGTGTGTGTGTGGGGGGGGGGTGACCTAAAGGTATAGATGGTGCTTTCTGGCAAGTCTTAGTGCTGGTTTTGTGCTTTTTCCTTATCAGCAGTTTTTGTTCAAAGTTTCTATAACGAGGGGCGTCTGGGTGGCTCAGTCAGTTAAGCATCCGACTCTTGGTCTCAGCTCAGGTCTTGATTTCAGGGTCGTGAGGTCAAGCTCCATGTTGGGCTCCACACTGGACCCACGTGGAGCCTTTTAAAAAAAAATAAAAATAATATAAAGGTTAAAAAAAAACCCTTTCTAAAAAAATTTCTATAACGAGATAGATATTGCCTACAAAATACAAAAATGAAAGGAATCCTGGGGGTGGCAGGGGCTCCCCTGTGTGGCGTGGACTGCACAGCTAGCTGACCCCTGCTGACTGCCCCCCCCGTGCCTTGTTTCCCCCCGCAACCAGGGCCTTCACCACCGGCACCCCGCCGGCCCCCCGCTACCACCACTCAGCCGTTGTCTATGGGAGCAGCATGTTTGTCTTCGGTGAGCTGCCTCATCTCCAGGGCCTCTGGGTTCCTGCACTGGCCTGGGGACCCCTTTCCCTAACTGTCCCGATGTCGCAGGGTTGGAATGGTCCCCCGCCCCCGTGACTGGGCGGGAGGGTGGCGCACCTCCCTCCTCTGTCACTGCACCAGGGGCAGGGAACAGGGTTCTGCTCATTTCTGTGTCCCCAGAGCCTAGTACGGAGTCAGGCAGGCAGGAGGTGCTCCCCAGGGTTTATGGAGGGAGTCCCTGAATACATCTTAAATGAGGCCAGATTCTGCCCCCACCTCCTGGGGTTTGAAGCCTCTGAGATGCTACCTTTGGGTATGACAGTTTCTCCCTCTCTCTACCCAGGGGGCTACACTGGGGACATTTATTCCAATTCTAACTTGAAGAATAAAAACGACCTTTTTGAATATAAGTTTGCAACTGGCCAGTGGACGGAGTGGAAGATTGAAGGACGGTGAGAGGCTTCGCTGAAACCTTTGGGGGTGTCCCAATGGCTACTGCACTGGGTCCCCTGTAGCCTTACAGAAGAAGAGCCCGAGGCCCAGAGAGGCCTGAGTTGTGCTCACTCCCAGCTGTGCCTGTCTGAGGCGTCCTCCCTGCCCTTAGATTCTCTCTTTTCAAAGAGCAGAGGGGGCCCCAATGGACTGCTGATGGGTGCTTCTCTGGTCCTGTTTTGCCAGGACTCCCTCCCCCCCCACTGTTTGATATTTTGGTGTGGCTGGGAGGGGGCTTTACCCCGTGGACATCTGAATTCCTCATCCCCCGGCGCCGCCTTGCGAGCTCAGCCTCATGACGCCCAGCTGGCATCCCCAGAGCCCCGGTGTCAGCAGATGTAGACGCAGCAGCCCTGGGGTCCCGGCCGGCCTCGTGGGGCTGTGAGGCTCCCATCTGTGCTGGGTGGCCTCGCTCTTCACCCCCCACCTCGCGCTACAGGTTGCCAGTCGCCAGGTCCGCCCACGGCGCCACGGTGTATAGTGACAAGCTGTGGATCTTCGCTGGATATGATGGCAATGCCAGGTAGGTGGTGCCTGGCCCCAGCGCCCCCCCTCTGAGCAGCCCCGCCAGTGTCCTGAGGCCCGCAGCGGGCCTTCCTGGCGTGCACGGGAGTGAGGGGATGGAGGTGGAGGGCACCTGAGCAGAGCTCCCGCCCAGCCCCGCGGAGGTCAGAAGGATTGGCACCCCGGAGGCCCCTCCTGGGGGTGTCCGAGGGGGCGGCAGGCCTGGCCCACGTCCATGCAGCTCTCTACGGCTGTGCTGGTCTCCATGGCAACAGGTGTCATAGCTGGGTGTCGTCAGAGCTGTGGGGTGGGGGGTGGCCCCCTGAATTGCTGGGGTGAAAATACTCAGGCCCACAGTGAGGAGGGACCCTGAGGGGCTGTGTGAGCAGGTGGCGGCAGCCGCAGGTCTCAGACCCAGCCCCTCCCCTGTAGACGACAACCTAGGGCTCCTGCCCGTGTACCAGGCCTTCTCCTCATTTTAGGAAATCGGCTTTGCTGCATTTTTCTGATTATAAATTCCCCAACATCTCAGCAGCATAGAAACTTCAAGGGGTGGGGCGCCCGGCTGGCTCAGTCGAAAGAGCGTGCCACTCTTGATCTCGGGGTTGTGAGTTTGAGCCCCATGTTGGGTGTAGAGATTACTAAAAATAAATTAATTAAAAAAGCAGCAGCAGCAGCAGCAGCAGCTCCAAGCGGTGGCAATGTTAGTGGTGGTTTCTGCGAGTGTTGCCTCTTTGAAGTCCTCTCCGAGCCCCAGGGGTCAGCCGAGTGAGATGGACCCTGCCACACTGGCTGGACATTGGGAATGAGGCCATGCATTCCTGTCTGGGCTGGGGGGGCACATAGCAGGGATTCAGTGCAGCCCCCCTGCCCTGAAGCTCCCACCTCATGGCTGCTCCCTAGGCCCCTGATCAGAGTCATGTGTGATGTGTCCTTCCCTGGAGCCATCCCTCCTGGCTGGGCCCAGGCCCACCCTGCCACCAGCCCCAGCTGCAGAGCTCCTGACCCCCCCGTCCTAATGCAGGTTGAATGACATGTGGACCATTGGCCTCCAGGACCGGGAGCTCACATGCTGGGAGGAGGTGAGGGGTTGGGATGCCAAGGTGGGGCAGTGGAGACAAGGGAGGTGAGGGGTTTGGGGGTCAAGAGTGGGGTGGGGGAGGCAGGGAGGTGAGGGGCTTGGGGGGCTGGGGTGGGACAGGGGAGGCAGGGAGGTGAGGGGATTGGGGTCCCAGAGTGGGGTGGGGGAGGCAGGGAGGTGAGGGGTTTGGGGGTCCAGAGTGGGGTGGGGAGGCAGGGAGGTGAGGGGTTTGGGGGCCCAGAGGGGGGTGGGGAGCAGGGAGGTGAGAGGTTTGGGGGTCCAGAGTGGGGTAGGAGAGGCAGGGAGGGGAGGGTTTTAGGGGGCCGGGGTGGGGTAGGGGAGGCAGGAAGGTGAGGGTTTTGGGGGGCGGGGTGGGGCAGGGGAGGCAGGGAGATGAGGGTTTTGGGGGCCTGGGGTGGGGCAGGGGAGGCAGGGAGGTGAGGGGCTTGGGAGTCC
Organism: Phoca vitulina; assembly: GCF_004348235.1. Taxonomy (NCBI): domain Eukaryota; kingdom Metazoa; phylum Chordata; class Mammalia; order Carnivora; family Phocidae; genus Phoca; species Phoca vitulina. Next base: position 2,007,003 of record NW_022589803.1, read on the forward strand.
AGAGTGGGGTGGGGGAGGCAGGGAGATGAGGGGTTTGGGGGTCAAGAGTGGGACAGGGGAGGCAGGGAGGTGAGGGTTTGGGGGGCCAGGGTGGGATGGGGAGGCAGGGAGGTGAGGGGTTTGGGGGTCCAGAGTGGGGTGGAGAGGCAGGGAGGTGAGGGTTTCGGGGAGCCAGTGTGGGGTGAGGGAGGCAGGGAGGTGAGGGGTTTGGGGGTCCAGAGTGGGGCAGGGGAGGCAGGGAGGTGAGGAGTTTGGGGCGCCGGGATGGTGCAGGGGAGGCAGGAAGATGAGGGGCTTGGGGGGGGCCGGGGTAGGGACTGCTTTGTTCCCCTTGCCAAAGCCCAGCCTTGTCCTCAGCCTCACCCTCCCTGCCGACTTCCTGCCCGATTCCCGCAGCACTTACCTAGTGACTAAAGGCTCTGGGCTTCTGATGGCAGCATGTCTGGTGACTGGTGCAGCTTGGGTAGAATCCACCCTTATTTGAACACCGCGAGTTGAGCCTGCTGGCGGGTGTCCTGCTCGCTGCTCTTTCTGGGCAATCTGTCTGACTGCTCCATTGTCTCCCCCCTGGGGTGTCTTTCCCTTGTAGTGATGATTTTTAGCCTCAACTGTTAGAAACTGGGCCCATGTTAGTTGGGCAAGGTGGGGCTTTACGCTGTTCTACAGAAATTAATCTGTGAACCCTCACTCACGGAAGAAGTTTCAGGAGTGAAAGTAGTCCCGATTCAGCAGTGTAAGTCTCGGCCCCGAGCACCGGGTCCCGGGAGGCTCTGGCTGAGCTGCCTTCCCTACCGCAGGTGGCTCAGAGCGGCGAGATCCCGCCGTCCTGCTGCAACTTCCCGGTGGCCGTGTGCCGGGACAAGATGTTTGTGTTCTCGGGGCAGAGCGGAGCCAAGATAACCAACAACCTCTTCCAGTTCGAATTCAAGGACAAGACGTGAGCACCCTGGTGGTGGGACCCGTGGTGGGCACCCGCGTCTGTGGCACAGCAGGGCAGGCTGGGTTTGGGGGGCCGGGGAGCTAGGAGCGAGGAGATGTGGGTGCCCTCAAACTGCGCAAGCAGGCCCCTTGGGGTGTGGCTGCGGCTGAGCAAGATGGGGCTTGGCTGGCCTCTGTCCAGTGTGGAGGATGGCTCCTGCCCGGTGAATGGCCTGTTCAGTGCCACCGGTCACAAATGTGGCCGGTATAGATCTCATACCGTGGCAGAAGACGAGGGGGGTGCTCAGGCCCTGACAGCCTCCAGCCTGTGCTGTCCTTAGCTGCAGGCCAGCCCTCGTGATGGGGACCGAGCCCCAGCGGTGGCGCAGGCCGGGCATTGGCTCTGGGGAGGGAACAGGGAGCTTCTGCTGCAGGTCAGAGAGGCTCGGGAGGGGACTTGGAGGTGCCCTGGAGGCCAGAGGTGTGGGCTGGGAAGAGAAAGGTCAGGACATCCCAGGCAGGGGGAGTCCCGCTGCCACCCACCCACCTCTCCTGTCCCGGGCTGGCCGGGCCTGAGAGGAGAGCCACGCTGCATGCAGGTCTGCGTCTCCATCCTCGCCTCAGTGCTCACAGCGTTGGGCCAAAGAGGGCTCAGAGACAGCGGGAACAGATGTGGAGAGGTGGCGGACATTGGGCCACCGCTGCTGCCTGCTTTATGGCTGGGGGACAGAAGGGGGCTCAGGCAGGGCTGGTGCCAGAGTGAAAGGGGATGAGGGGCATTGGGCGTATGCACTCTGGCCCTCCTTTGAGCCGGCTGGTCGGCCCGGGGCCTGCTGTGGGGAGGCCTCAGGACCCAGGTGGAGGCCGTGGGGGAGCAGGAGCCCCCACCCTGGCACTGGTTCACTGTCACGGGCCCCCAGGTGGACGCGCATCCCCACGGAGCACCTGCTTCGTGGCTCCCCGCCCCCCCCACAGCGGCGCTACGGGCACACCATGGTGGCCTTTGACCGCCACCTGTACGTGTTTGGGGGCGCGGCGGACAACACGCTGCCTAATGAGCTGCACTGCTATGATGTGGACTTCCAGACCTGGGAGGTCGTCCAGCCCAGCTCCGACAGTGAGGTGCGTGCTGCCAGGCACGGTGGCCACCCTGGGCCCCGTTCTCCATTCTCGCAGCCTGCGGGCTTGTAACACTTCCCGTCATGTCTGCACGGTGCCGAGGATGTTCTCCCAGAAGCCCACCCTGTTCTCCCTGAAGCTCCCCCTCTGAGCCATGCCGCGAGGGCCCTCATCCTGTGGCTCCGCCCCTCCCAAACCTCTCGCTCTTGAACAGGGTCAGCAGGAGGTTGGTGTCTGCTGCCTTGCCTGGCCCTGGCGGACTGGTCCCACGCCCGCATGTCTCTCCCCTCCAGGTCGGCGGGGCTGAGGTGCCAGAGCGAGCATCTGCTTCCGAGGAGGCGCCTGCCCTGGCCTCTGAGGAGCGCGGTGGCTTCAAGAAGTCCCGAGATGTGTTTGGCCTGGACTTTGGCACCACCACAGCCAAGCAGCCTGCCCCGCCGGCCTCCGAGGTGAGGGTCGGCGCCCTGACTGCTCTCCATCACCCCCCCACCATGCCAGTCCTGTGGTCAGCCCCTCTCACAGATGGGGAGACTGAGGCTCAGAGAAGTACTTGTAGGGGTTACTTATCTGCCCCCCCTCCTTTCCGCCCAGCTGCCAAGCGGAAGGCTCTTCCATGCGGCCGCTGTGATCTCGGACGCCATGTACATCTTCGGGGGCACCGTGGACAACAACATTCGCAGTGGGGAGATGTACCGTTTCCAGGTGGGGCTCATGGGCTGAGTACAGGGGGGCCAGCCAGGGTGGACGGGTCCCAGATGATGGAAACTGAGGCCCAGTGGGGGTGGGGGGCTTGTCCGAGGCACCAGAGTCAGGGCTGTCTGGGCAGAGTCTGGGCAGCCCGCCCGAGGAGTCTGGCAGATGGGATGGGGGACTCTAGGCCGAGGGCAGTCTGAGGAACCTCCGTGCAGGGTGGGGGGGGGGGCGGCATTGGGGGCTCACAGTGGAGTCCGCGGAGGCCTGGGAGCAGGCTTGGGCCAGGGGTTGGAGTGGGGCTGAGCTGGGCTGGAGATGCGTGGCCCGGAGGAGGGCAGGGCCTGGGCCAGTGGTGGCTCCCCGTGGCAACACTGGGGTCTCCTCTGGCAGTTCTCCTGTTACCCCAAGTGCACGCTGCATGAGGACTACGGGCGTCTGTGGGAGAGCCGCCAGTTTTGCGACGTGGAGTTTGTGCTGGGCGAGGTGGGTGCCCTCCCCATGCCCAGCCTGCCCGCCATGCTGCAGGGTGGGGGCTGTGCACCGAGGCGCGCCGGCCTCCCGCTCGTGCCTGGAGCCCCGGACCCCCTCCGTGGGCTGGCCGGGCCTCTGTCCCTGCCAGGAGGAGGGTCCCGTGCTCCCCACCGAGGCGTCGTTCTTGCTACAGAAGGAGGAGTGTGTGCAGGGCCACGTGGCCATTGTCACAGCTCGAAGCCGCTGGCTCCGCAGGAAGATCGTGCAGGCGCGGGAACGGCTGGCCCAGGTGAGGTGCTGCCCAGCCCCCTCCGGCCAGGGCGGCGGCATCCACGGGGCGCCCCTGAGCTCCCCTTCCTCTCCCTGCAGAAACTGGAGGAGGAGGCAGCCCCGGCTCCCAGGGAGGTCCCTGGGGGGGCCGTGGGGGGGGCCCGGCCGCCCCTGCTGCACGTGGCCATCCGCGAGGCTGAGGCCCGGCCCTTCGAAGTGCTCATGCAGTTCCTCTACACGGACAAGATCAAGTACCCGCGGAAAGGTGCACTGAGGAGGGGGGAGCGGGGAGGGGGGCAGGTGGGCAGCCCGAGGCTCGGGGGCCACGACCACCCATGGCCACTCATGTGGTGGAGTTGCTGCCTGATGTCCCAGAGCCCCGGACCCTGTCCTCCCTCCTGCCCTGCACCTTGTCCCCCTCCCCACGTCCCCGAGGCTCAGGGAGCTCTTGGCTGCAGGCCACGTGGAGGACGTGCTGCTCATCATGGACGTGTACAAGCTGGCACTGAGCTTCCAGCTGTGCCGCCTGGAGCAGCTGTGCCGACAGTACATCGAGGCCTCCGTGGACCTGCAGAACGTGCTGGTTGTGTGCGAGAGCGCCGCCAGGCTGCAGCTGGGCCAGTTAAAGGTGCGGGCCCGGGGGGCACGGCCCGCCCCGCCTACCGCCGCCAGCCCCCGTCCCCCGCTGCCAAACTCCCCCCCCACCCCCCGCGGCGGCCCCGTGCCCCCTACCGCAAGCCATCCCAGCCAGGCCGCCGCCCCGTCGGCCAAGGCCTGACCCTGCCTGCCTGCTCCGGCTTGTGTGTCCCAGGAGCACTGCTTGAACTTCGTGGTGAAGGAGTCCCACTTCAACCAGGTGATCATGATGAAGGAGTTCGAGCGCCTCTCTTCCCCACTGATCGTGGAGATCGTGCGGCGGAAGCAGCAGCCGCCTGCCCGCGCCCCCTCAGAGCAGCCCGTGGACATCGGTAGGGACCCAGGCCCCATCCCTGGGGGCAGCACACGGGGATGGCATTCGTCTTGGGTGGAGACGGGAGCCACGGCAGTACCCGCCTGGCCTCCAGCGTGGGGTCTGGGCGCAGGGGACCCAGAGTGCTCCTGGGGCTCGGGCAGCCAGCCAGCTCACTGGAGGGAAGACGCCCCGCCCCACGGGCACCGACCGCGGCTGTGCGCCTGAGGGCGGGCAGTCTCCTGAGCCCGTTTCCGGAGGCCGGCACGGGGCCCCTGTCTGGCAAGGGTGGCTGCCCTGACTGACCTCAGCTTTGAGGGCTTCCGTCCGGAGCAGCGTGCTCAGGTCACAGTGACTAGTCGCTGAGCTGCTCTTCTAGGCGCGCCCGCCCTTGGGGGCCTGATGAGGGGTAAGCGCAGTCGGAAGACTTCAGACGTTCCTGGTGCCTCCCTTGTGCCCACCTAGCCCGGGAAGGGACAGCACTGTCTCCTTCATCCCCTGACTCCCCAGGCCCTGTGCTGCCTCTGGCCGTGGGCCCTGGGTGACACGTGGCGGGACACTGTTTGCCAGGCCCAGAGGGGGCTCAAGCGCAAGGGCGGGGAGGAGGGCTCACAGATCAGACTCTGGGGGGCGGGCCGGAGTAGGGCCTCTGGCCCCGGGGGCAGGTTTGTTCAGGGCAGCAACATGGGCAGATGTGCAAGCAGCAGTACGGTGGCTCAGGGTCTGCTGGGGGGCGGGAGGCATCTGCTCAAGGCCCCTCCACACTACCCCCTGGCCTCCCCACCAGGCACATCTCTGATCCAGGACATGAAGGCGTACCTGGAGGGAGCAGGTGCGGAGTTCTGTGACATCACTCTGCTGCTGGATGGGCACCCGAGACCGGCGCACAAGGCCATCCTGGCCGCCCGCTCCAGGTGGGTGGGTGGGGGGTGTGTGGTGGCGGGGCTGGCCAGGCCCCCGCCCTGCCTGCATTTGCTGAGAGCCAGGACTCCCCCGCCCCTGTCTGCAGCTACTTTGAGGCCATGTTCCGGTCCTTCATGCCGGAGGACGGCCAGGTGAACATCTCCATTGGGGAGATGGTGCCCAGCAGGCAGGCCTTCGAGTCCATGCTGCGCTACATCTACTACGGTGAGGTCAACATGCCGCCCGAGGACTCTCTGCATCCTCCCCGCCAGGGGCGCTCCCAGGGCCCACCTCAGGCAGCTCTGGAGACCGGCAGGCTGGTCCTGGCTTCCCTGGTGCCTGGTGCTCTCCCGGGGCTCCCTGAACAGATTGGTCGGCGGGCACAGAGGGGTCTGCAGCCAGGAGGGGTGGGTGGGTTCTTGACCCTCATCACTGCCCAGACGAAGGGGTTGGTTAGCGTTGTGTGTGACAGGTGAGTAGACCGCCATGGAGGGATTCCTGATCGTGTCACTTCTTGGGGGTCTGAACTGGTGCGAGATGCCTTTCCGAGCTCTGTGAGGCCATGGTCTGTCCTGCGAACGGGCACGTGGGTGTTTTCTTGGGAGAGGCTTCCTGCGTTTTCTTCGGGTCTGGACTAGGGTCTTCGACCCCGAGTACTTCAGAGTCTGTGTAGAGAGCGAGTTGGATTGGAGCCCCAGGCCAGTCCCTTGTGCTGGGGTGGGTTTCCTTGTTCTGAGCAAGCAGGAGGGGCTCAGGTTTCCTCGGCCCCTGCTGGGCCTGGGGCTCCAGCTGCACCCTCCCAGGGGAGATGGGCAGGTGGCGGGAGGACGAGCTCCTTGGGCCAGCAGCTCCTTAACCAGCCCCCAGCTACCTGTTTGCGGCCCCCTACTATTACGGCTTCTACAACAACCGGCTGCAGGCGTACTGCAAGCAGAACCTGGAGATGAACGTGACGGTGCAGAATGTACTTCAGGTAGCTCACTGGCGCCCACGGGCCTCCCTGAACCTGGGCGGGCGGGTGAGAGAGGGAGCAGTCCCTCAGGGAACCTGCCGTTGCAGATCCTGGAGGCGGCTGACAAGACGCAGGCGCTGGACATGAAGCGGCACTGCCTGCACATCATCGTGCACCAGTTCACCAAGGTCAGGGCCCTCCCAGCCCCGCGCTCGCCGCCCACCCCTCTTCCGGAGCCGCTTCCCCTTGGCCTTGCCTTGGCCAGGTGCGGGGTGGGGTGCGTGGAAGCTGCTCATCTCCTGCGGCAGGGGGCCCACCTCCTTCCACTCGGAGTCAGCCGTGCCCGGGCTTGGTGGAGCTCCGGGGAGACCCCGAAGCCCACCCCGGCCCTCCCATGAATCCGGTCCCATCCCGTTTGGGCCTTCTGCTTGCCTCCTGCAGGTTTCCAAGCTGCCCACACTGCGCTCGCTGAGCCAGCAGCTGCTGCTTGACATCATAGACTCCCTGGCTTCCCACATCTCCGACAAGCAGTGCGCGGAGCTGGGCGCCGACATCTGAGGGCCCACGCGGTGCTGGCCCACTTGAGAATAACCATGCCTGCCCTGCCCACTGCAGACTACGCTGGCCATGCTGAGGCCCGAGGCAGAGTGCTTGGACCTGCCGGCCAAGGGGCAGGCTGCCCAGAGCCTCCAGAGGGAAAGGGGACACGGGGGCTCTGCCCTATTTCACTGCTGAGGACACAGGTCCCACAAGGAGTGGATGGTGAAACAGGCCCCCCAGGTGGAACCCTCTCCTCGGGTGGAGGCATGGGTGGGAAGCCAGGGCCCAGCAGTGGGAAAGCCCACCACGGAGCTGGTGTGGGGCCGCCCATCCGGCAGGGACTGTGCATGGCTTGTAGATCTGGCCACTGGGTCCTAGTGCCAAGGTCCCTCTGACGGGAGGGGGGGGCTACACAGTACCCCCTCACCTTCACCGAGGTTGCTGTAAGGGCCCCTACTATCACCTGGAGCTTGTGGGTGGGCAACAGTAATGGGCACGTGGAATCTGACTCCAGATGAATTTTGGGGCGTGAAGGGCCCTGAGTCAGTCAGCTCCTAGCCTGAGGGGCCAGCCACTCTGGCCTGGGCCAGGCTTCTAGAGGGGCTGCAGGATCCCACCCCACTGTGTGCACATCAGGGGCCCCCGGCTGCGCCAGGGAGAAGTCAGTGAAGATGCCCCCAGGTCCCCATCTGTCCCTAAGTATTTATTCTTTGTCACAGACATGCCATTAAGACCACAGTAGTGCTAATCCACTACACACACCTCATGGGCATAGTCCCTCCCTGAGCTGAGGACGGATCAGGTGGCCCAAGTGCTTGGGACCGGCCAGTCCTGTCCAGTTCTCTACCCATGTCAGCAACTCCTGGCCCCATCTGGGGTGACCCAGTTGTGGGGGGGCGGGGGGAAGACTGGGGGGAATCCAGGCTAGCCCCTCCCCTTCGAGGGGAACCCTGGAGCCCCAAGGCTGCCTTGCCCCCGCATCCTTCCCCATCCCCCAACAGAAGGCCCTAGGAGTCCACCCTAACGCAGAAAGCACTGTTCTGCCTCCTTCCTGGCAACAAGAATCCCAGGGACCCTTCTACCCTGGCTACCAGTAGGCTACTTTGGGGGAAACAGTCCTTCACATCCTCCTCCCAGTTGTGCCCCCACGCAAACATGGCGCCTGCCTCTCCTCGGCCCTTGAACCCCAGGTGCTGTGTACAGACGGATGGGGAGCCCCAGTGGCAGGTGGGCACCCTCAGGCAAGGGGAGTCCATAAGGCCGCCAGCAAGCTAGGAAATGGCCCAGCGCAAGGTGAGCCTCTGTGAGCCTGGAAACCCCAGTGAATGATCTGCAAACCCTGCTCTACAGTGGACCCTTGTAACCGGTCGCTTGACTTTCTCTGATAAACATATGAATAAATGAACTTACACACCAAGGATCCTAGAAAGCCAATTTCAGAACATTGTGTGGCACTTTCCAGGACTACGGAGAATTCAGCTATGCTCTTGGGGCTACTGTGGCTGAAGCCCAGCAGGGAGGTTACGTGTGCAGTTAAAACCAGCCCACGCCCTGAGCCGTTTGCCACCATCACAGACGCAGGGAAGCCTACGTTCCAGTCAATTTGAAGACAGTGGGGACTCAGGGTGAGGCCAGGATTGCTGCCCCCAAGGCTGCCTCCAAGCTTCCCCACCTCTTCCCAGACCTCTGGGGACTAGAAGTGTCATTGCTGGGCCCTGACTACTTGCCAAGCATACAGCGCCAGGTCAAAAATTGCTGTCTTTGTCCATTTTTCAGATAAGCCAGGCCCAGGGGTAAGGGGTAGCTGGTCTGCAGGCTGGGGTTGAAGTGCCGTACCGTACTGACTTCTGGGCAGACCGGGCCAGTGGATGGAAGCCATGCAGGTGTCCTTGCAAACAGAGTCTAGCCTGGGTTTCACGAGTGTTTTCAAAAAGACGAGACTGCGGAAGTCTGGGCTGTTTCAGGTACCAAGGAGAGGAGGGTTCCTGGTGCTGCCCCTGGCCTCTGCTCACACCATCCTGTCCCTCAGAAAACCCTGTGGGGCCGAGAGTTGCATGAGGAGGGGCGGGCAAGAGCTGCACTTCTTGCTCTCCACAGCTGAGAGCTCAGACTCCAGGGGAGGGGCCCCAGCCGCAGCTAAGCCAGATAGCAGGGCCTCCTAGAATCCACTTTATTATGGCATCTGGCAGGTCTGGTGGACACAGCTCAGATTGAGTCCTTTTCCAGGCAGATTCCGAGGGAGGAAGAGGCCGACGCCCCGACAGGCAGCCCTTCAAGGGAGCCCTGGGGCCAGCAGCCCCTCCCTCACGCCATGCTGCTGCTCAGCTGCATGGCAAAGTCCTGCACGTGCTCCTTCAGAGTCTGGCGGGCATCTGCCTGTGCCCGCTTCTCCCGGGCGCGCTCCTGCTGCAGCTTGCTCAGCCGTAGCCGCAGGCGCTGCTCTCGCCGCTTGCAGGCCTGCAGCTGGCGCTGGGCCTTGTCCAGGGCATCGAGTGCGGCCTCAGCCCGCCGCTTCCAGAGCAGGGCGCTGCCCACCTGGTAGCTGTGCTCATTCTGGATGTAGGCGCCGGCCGGGGGGGGCAGGCGCAGCATGTAGGCTGAGGGTGAGACGGGCCGTGGCTCGAGGGGGGACGGCTGTCTGTCAGGCTCCCGCTCCGGCGAGGGCTGGGCGCTGCAGCCTGCTTCATCTGCCTGGGCACCCAGGGGCCCCAGGAGGTCTGCGAAGGGGCTGCTGAGGCCAGCCTCCAGCCTCCCAGTGGGGGAGGCAGGCAAAGCAGCAGGGGCTGAGGCCTCTTCCACGGGAAAGCAGGTGACATCAGCAGGTGGAGGTGGAGAAAATGGAGTCGTGGGCCCTCGGCCCTCAGAGCAGCTGAGAGAAGAGAGAGAAAGAGACTAATAGGCCAGGCCAAGGCCTTGCCAGACCCCACTTCACCAGCCCACTGAGCCCACTCTACCAGCTCAGAACCCTGTCCAGCAAGATTGCTGGCAGACACCCTAAATAAACCCCAGTCTCTCAGACCTGGGGTGGGAGCAAGGCACCCTCCACCCACAGCACACATACCGCTTCCTGCATCGCCGGAGCCGGCTGACGTCAGGGGGGCCAGGTGGATAACTGTGCCCCTTGGTCTTGGTTGTCCGACGTAACTTGGAGAAAGATTCAAATATCGTGGGAACTGCCCCCTCCTTCAGCCTGTGATACCCACTGTGGGGGAAAGCAGCCTGGATGAGATGGAGAACACATACTGCCACCCAGGGCAACCTGCAGGGCACAGAGCTAGCATGCCCCCAGCACCCTGGACCAGGCTCTCCCATGCTAGCATTGTGGGAGGTGGGTAGACATGCTGCAATCACTTAATTTAGGGAATACCAAGTTAGGTAGAGTTACACCCATTCTCTTCCCTGCAGGACTCCTCAAAGTGAAGGTGTGTAGAAAGGCTGCACCGGAACTAGGCTGACCAGCCAAAAAGAAAAATTTCATTGTGGACTTGCTGGGAGGACTTGGGTTCTAAGGAACAGCCTCTGAAAAAGCTAATGTTTGTCTCCCTTGTCACTGGCCCAGTTATCCTGAGGGGATGGGTCTTCCTGTCACTGAGGTACAAAGCTGGGAAGAGGCAGCAACGCTGGGAACCAGGTCTGTCTTGTCCCCCAGCCAGTGACTGCAGGACCCTCCTCCTCTGGTCCTACAGCTGCCCCAATCGGCCAGCTACTCTGATGCTTCAAACCCTGCCCCAGCGATGGCCGCCAACGGAGCTCACCTGATTCCCACCAGCTCAAAGCAGTTTTCCTCGAAGTGTTTGGAGCAGAAGTAGATGTACTCGGAAGCCGGGTCCCACAGGCCCTGGCCGCTGGGGTCCAGCCGCTGGCAGTTGGCCAGCCACAAGCCTCGCCTCGGGTTGTCCTTCTTGGGAAGTCTGCGGAGCCACAAACCAGTGAGCACCAGGGTGTCTGCAGCCCTGGGCTCCAGCTGCCCAAGCTCTCCAGGAGGCAAGGGCTGGTCCTGCACATGCCGCCACCAGACCTCCCTTCAACTCCGGGTAAACACCGTCCTCCCAAGCCCAGATGACGAAACTGAGGGCTCAGGGAGAGCAACTTCCTTAGTATCACCTAGTAGGTAAGAGTCACAGAACAGAAGGCCCCAGGCTCGTGGATCTCCCGCGCTTCCTCTCCCATCTAGACTCAGTCGCACCGGCACCGCCCCCTTCACCCTTTCCCACCTACAAGTACAAGCCTCGCGCCAAACAGAGGAAGGCGCACGCGCAATCGTGGCTCCACGGGAGGGGGGGAGGAGGGGGACGGGCGCATGCGCCCGTGAACCTTCGCGCGCCAGCACGCACGCGCGCTGACCTGTGGAAAGAGATGCCGCGGTTGCGCGTCTCGCGCGTGTCCCGTGTGCAGCAGCCGGCGGCGGAGCAGTGACGCGGCATCTGGGGAAGAAGCAGGAGCTTGTTCGTGGGCGGCTGTCCAGGCCCGCAGGGGCCTCACGCCCCCAGCCGCCGCTCCGCTCCAGGCGGCCTTGGCCTGCCGGGTCTGCCCCGGCCCGATCTCGCCCGAGCCCCGTCCCAGCCCGTTCTCCTGACTCCCGTCAGCGGCACTCACGATCTCGCCATTGCTGCGCCGCCGAAGTCTCGCGAGGAGTGGCGCGCGGTGGAAGTTGGTACCATAGAGACTCGGAAGAGTGAGGCGCTGGCCGGAGGGGCGGGGCGGGCCCCGGAAGCGGCGGGAGCGTAAGGTCGCCGCCGGGTCTGCGCGGTCCCAGCCTCCCTGAACGCCAGCGCCGTCGCACACGTGGGTCCCTCTTTGTCTTTCGGGGTAACTCCTGGCACCCAAGCAGCGGCCTCGCTTGGCGTCGCAGAGTCCCGGCCTGCGGGTCTGGCGGCGCGGCAGCGGGAAACCGGCAGGGTCCTGGGACCCATGCTGGCTCCCGGGAAAGACTAGACTGCAAGAAAGGAAACTCCAGCAAGAACAAAAAGGGGCCAGGGTGCGTGATCAAAAGAACCTGACAAAGTCCAGTGCTCACAGCTTACTCCGGGAGAGGTGCCTATAAATTGGATGGGTGGGCGGTGGGCACAGATCACATTTTGGGAAAATGTAATGGGCAGAAGGCTCTGTTGTAGTTCCTTCCGGCAGGGAGGCGGCCGAGTTAGGGATAAAAACAAAGGCCAAGGGCTGCCTGGGTGGCCCAGTCGGTTGAGCATTCCGCTCTTGGTTTTGGCTTAGGTCATGACCTCAGTCAGGGTCCTGAGATGGAGCTCCACCTCGGGCTCTGCGCTCAGCGCAGTTGACTTGGGATTCTCCTTCCCCCTTCCTCTGCCCTTTCTGCTTGTGATCAATTTTTCTCTAAAATGAAGATGAATAAATCTTTTTTAAAAAACCAAAGAGGGGCGCCTGGGTGGCTCAGTTAAAGCGTTTGCCTTCGGCTCAGTTCATGATCTCGGGGTCCTGGGTTGCCTCAGTTTGGGCTCCCTGCTCAGTAGGGAGCCTGCTTCTCCCTCTCCTTCTGCCCCCCACTCGTGCTCACTCCCTCGCTCTCTCTCAAATAAATAATAAAAGAAAAAATTAAAACAAACCAAAAAAACCCAAAAACAAAGGCCTTGCTGGAAACAGCCTCAGTAAAGGAGTTTGCACTAGGGTGGGGCTGCCTCCCTGGGCCCTCCCACAAGACTGGGTCAAAGTAGCCACTCCACATTTAGAAAAACAAACCAGATTTACTATTCCATTTTCCAAAGGAACATCAAGAATAAAAAGATTTAAGAATAACCAAAGCGTTTTTCCTAATTCCCTCAGCCATGCCTTTTGAAGCCGCCTTTCTAGAGGTAAAGTGGTAACTAAACATAGACAAACATGCTTGGCTTTTTCTGAGAGGAAACATGTTTTTCCCCCTGGAAATGCACTTGGAAAAAGCAGGTATCTGTATCGAGAATTCTGTCAAGGTGCAGCACAAGGGACACGATGCTTCAATACAGAAACTTTAATAGGTAAACATATCTTGTAATGTTACAGTGGGGGCAATGCGATACAAAGGGATGGTTGCCAGATGCACTCCCATTCAGTATTCTTCCCCTTCTTCGGCCTCTGCTTCCACAGAATCCACACCCACCTCTTCATAATCTTTCTCCAGAGCTGCCAGGTCCTCCCGGGCCTCAGAGAACTCCCCTTCCTCCATGCCTTCCCCCACGTACCAGTGCACAAAGGCCCGCTTTGCGTACATGAGGTCAAACTTATGGTCCAGGCGGGCCCAGGCCTCGGCAATGGCAGTAGTGTTGCTCAGCATGCACACAGCCCGCTGCACCTTGGCCAGGTCACCCCCGGGGACGACGGTGGGGGGCTGGTAGTTGATGCCCACCTGCGAGAGAAAGGGAACATGTGAAGATTATAATGTGACCTCAGAAATGGTAGTGTTTTTTTTTTTTAGATTTTATTTATTTATTTGACAGCACTAGCGGGGGAGCGGCAGGCAGCAGGAGAAGCAGACTCCCCGCTGAGCAGGGAGCCCGATGCGGGGCTCAATCCCAGGACCCTGGGACCACGACCTGAGCCAAAGGCAGATGCTTAACCAACTGAGCCACCCAGGCACCCCAGTAGCTTGTTTTTAAGTCACTTTAAACCCATCAATTTTATGCCCTCAGAGATGATCTGTGTCAAGGTATCCGACACAGACAAAAGTGGGGGCTGACAGGGCCAGACAGGTTCAACAACAACTGTGCAGTTACAGGTTAAGCTACAGCCATTCCAAATGGGACCAGATGACACACATTTCTTCTGCTTCTCATCATTTTCAATCTGGAATGACTGGAACATACAACTCTCCAAACACCTCAGGAAATCATCAGGACGTACAAATGCAGGGTCCAAACTTTGTCAAGTGCAGAAAACCAAGGGTGAACAACCACTTTTAACTAAAAAGAGGGCACAGAGTTCTCAAACTCAGGCGTGGTGAGGCACTTAGCTGCATAATCACAATAGGTCAAGAGCCTGACATTCTGTTATTTGGCTTCCAGTTTTTCTTGGCAGACGTTTCATTGTGACACTAAACATAGTTGAAGGAGCCACCTATTATCAATGTGATTTTATGTATGAGGCAGCATTCCCAGTGTGGTTTGGAGAAACAGGAGTGAACTCTTCAGCCCCTATAGTAAACACTGTGTGACCAATTTAAAATTCTGCTTACAGACATGTAAGTTTTGCCTAAACTGCAGTGAATAGAAATGTCTTAAGTTATGTAAAGTCGAAAAAACACTATTTCTAATACAAAACAACACCACAGACCTAACGAACTTACGTAAGCAATAGAGAAATGTGGAGAGACCAGGCCTACAGTCAGACTGTCTCTGTGCTCTCCATCACTTGCTGCCCATGGGGCCTTTAAGATACAAAGAGCTGTCTCAGCTCAGTCTTTAAACTGTAAGATGTTAGTAATACTACCCCGGGGAACTTTATAGGGTGTTTCTAAGAAATAAGGGTACACGAAGTAGTTGATAGGCCCTTAGCAAATTAATTACTTAACTTTTTTCCTTTCAGCCTAGCTGCCAAGAAACAGGGGTATTCTCCACGAAGGGCATTCTGTGCTTGGTCTGCTGCTGCTGACAGGTAAAACCACACCACATTACCCAGTCCTACCTTAAATCCAGTCGGGCACCAATCCACAAACTGGATGGTGCGCTTGGTCTTGATGGTGGCGATGGCCGCGTTGACATCTTTCGGGACCACGTCCCCCCTGTACAACATGCAGCAGGCCATGTACTTGCCGTGCCGAGGGTCACACTTGACCATCTGGTTGGCCGGCTCGAAGCAGGCATTGGTGATCTCGGCCACGGACAGCTGCTCGTGGTAGGCCTTCTCGGCAGAGATGACCGGGGCGTACGTGGCCAGGGGAAAGTGGATGCGGGGGTACGGGACCAGGTTGGTCTGGAATTCCGTCAAATCCACGTTCAGGGCCCCATCGAATCGCAGGGAGGCCGTGATGGAGGACACAATCTGCCCGATCAGACGATTGAGGTTGGTGTATGTGGGCCGCTCGATATCCAGGTTGCGCCGACATATGTCGTAGATGGCTTCGTTGTCCACCATGAAGGCACAGTCGGAATGCTCCAGGGTCGTGTGGGTGGTCAGGATGGAGTTGTAGGGCTCCACCACGGCCGTGGACACCTGGGGGGCTGGGTAAATGGCAAATTCCAGCTTGGACTTCTTGCCGTAGTCCACCGACAGCCGCTCCATGAGCAGAGACGCGAAGCCAGAGCCGGTGCCGCCCCCGAAACTGTGGAAGATGAGGAAGCCCTGCAGCCCCGTGCACAGATCCGCCTGAGAGAAAGCACAGACCGTGAGTCAGTGCCTGCAGAAGCCACACCGCCGACCTCCAGCGAGCCACGGTCACTCCTCTTTTCCTCTGCAGGACGCTACGCGTTCGAATCGGCCGCAGCGCACACACGTGACACTCAGAAGCAAAGCAAGGCAGACGTGAAGATGGGTGGACGACGGATGCACTGAAGCCACCCGTGAAGGAAGACGTGGACTCAAGATTCTGGCCTGGGGTTTGGCCAAAATGACCTCCCGGTCCCCATCCCCGCCACCCTCCCGTCCAGGGCAGCGTCCACAGGAAGCCCTCTCGGCGCCCCCTTACCAGTTTCCGGATCCGGTCCAGGACCAGGTCGACGATCTCCTTGCCGATGGTATAATGGCCTCTGGCATAATTATTGGCTGCGTCCTCCTTCCCGGTGATCAGCTGCTCTGGGTGGAAGAGCTGCCTGTAGGTCCCCGTGCGCACTTCATCTACAAAGAGGACGCATGGGCCGCGGGTCTTTAAGGCCTGTTGTTAACTCACCGACGGGGAGGGATTTGGGGACCCTTCGGGGATCTACCACGCACGGGCTGTGCCTTGGGGGTCGGCAGCATCGGTGTCTCACAGGAAACGTCTCTGTGTGACATGCAGACCACAACTGCGGTCTGTGGCTCTAGCAGGGCAAGTCCACTGGAGGTACAAAGTCCAATCTGACTGGTTCCCAAAGAAGGGAAAAAGCTCACACCTGCACACACGCGATTATTTCTTCCCATCTGTAGCTACACACAAGGAGTGTGACTAAAAAGCCCTGACATACTAGACAGTCACCAGGTCAGCATGACTTCTGCCAGGCAGTCCCGTCAGGGCACCCTAGGTGGCCTGCGGCTCACACGCTTCAGGCTGACGTTCTGTCTTCTCCCGGGTGGCCCCTGAAAGGTGCCCTCTCTTGGCAGCTCTCCCTGGCCACCCCCTCAGGCTTCTCAGCTGGAGGATCCCAAGGAATGTTCTCTATTTACCTTCCGTGTCTAAGACTCAGGTCACGACTCTCGTGCACCAACATCACCACGTGGGCAGCGTTAAGGAGGGACCCGAGACCCGGCACCGGGTCCACACAACCACCTGCCTGGGTCTGAGGCGGCCACGAGTGAATCTATTACCAGCCCCTCTTTTCTGCACATTAGGTTCTCCTAAATGAGGAGCCTCGGTGCCAAAGACACTTGAAGCACTAACCCTGTAGTTTCTCACCTAACACAGCCACAGGCATATACTTGCACGTCCCATCCTTTCTGTGGAAGGAGTCAAAGGAGCACAGGGAGGCCCTCCCACTGTCCCAGGAAAGCCGCCCAAGTGCCCCAGGACCTACCGACCACGGTGGGTTCCAGGTCCACAAACACCGCTCTGGGCACATGCTTGCCAGCCCCAGTCTCGCTGAAGAACGTGTTGAACGAGTCATCCCCACCGCCGATGGTTTTGTCACTTGGCATCTGACCATCAGGCTGAATTCCATGTTCAAGGCAGTACAGTTCCCAGCAGGCATTGCCGATCTGGACACCTGCCTGCCCCACGTGGATAGAGATGCACTCGCGCTGGGAACCAGAACATAAACGTTGAGACCTCCTTGTTTTCAAGGCAATCAACACTATATAGCATGCAAAACATAACATATATATGTATGTTTCAGTGTCTAAAGCTTTTACAAGTCTTTCCCAGAAGGCTTATGTGACTCTTTTGTCACTGTGAAAACTGAGGTGCTCTAAACCACCCTAGCTACTAAGTGCCAGACTTAGCCCCTGTACAAAAGCATTTGCTACTATATATGTACTGTCAATAGTAAACTCCGCATTATGGCTAGTCATAGTTATTCTCTAAAGAATACTAGCTTTTGATGGTGTCCTGTCCAAAAACAGGGTAACAGGTAATATAGACTCAGGGAAGGAAAAGTGTACTAGGACACAGGTCACCACGGCTCAGGTGTCACTGTATGTGTGTCTTCTATCTACCCATCTACCTCTACCGTCTATTTTTCTCCATCTAGGTTTGTGTTCACAGAGGCTGACCCATGTGGACTGCATTAAAAGGGCTTCCTCACCCCTGGCTTCTGGTTGCTTTAGCCAATGGCAGGCATCAGCAGGAGACTGGGAGGTTGGAGGACAGTGTGGTCAGCGTGCTCACTCCTTGGCTACCCCCTGCCATACTGCCATGGGTTCCTTGAGTGTAAACACAAAGCCACAAACTTTCAGCAGTCAGTGCTCTTCATAAAACTACCTTCTCAACTTCTAGTAACTACTCCCTCACTTCACCTTCAAAGCTAGGAGTTAAAGGCTACCAGACATCACAAATGCTACAACACCGCACTGTCCTTTGGTGGTTTCCTTAGACCCGACCCTGCCCATAGCTTTATACATAGTACCTTTTTAAAAATTTCCCTCAAAGTACATATTTTGCATCATACCTTTCCTGCCCAGTCATCAATCATTTGTTCTATTTTAGACACATTATCCTTACAAATACATAGAGGAAATCAAATGAAATTCAAGGTGTCCCATCTACCCTAAATCCTAATGTGTATAATACACCAAGAACTTGAAGTCCTGTTTTCTATTACACAAGCATCAAGTCTCAAATCAGGGGCACAGAGATTCACACTATGCTGCAATCCCCCAAGAATCTACCCCAGAAAGAGGCATTCAGTTCCAGAAAGAACTTCTCCAATGACAAGGAACTCACTCCTTCAGAGAATGATGTCAACACTCTGGGAAGTCTTGGAATCCACCCAATCACACCATTTGCAAATCCATATTGTTCAGTTTTCCTTACTTAAATCCAAGCAGCCTGTACTTCACAAAATGCCTGATTTGGTTTTCTACTCACTCAGTCCCACTATGATCTCTGTAAGCTCTGTATCCTGAGCAAATCCCTCAATTTCTTCTTTTACAAAATTGGGACTGACGTGGGATGCCTGTGAGGTTCAGTCAGTTAAGTGGCTGCCTTCGGCTCAGGTCATGATCCCAGGGTGCTGGGATTGAGTTCCACATCAAGCAGGGAGCCTGCTTCTCTCTCTCTCCCTCTGCTGCTCCCCCTGCTTGTGCTCACACTCTCTCTGACAAATAAATAAATAAAATCTTTAAAAAAAATGGGGACTGACGTGCTAGGTGATCTGCAAGGCCACTTTCATCTGATTATCTAACCAATGAAACAAATCAAAAGCAGTCAGGAAAATCATTCCTAGCTTTCAACAGAAAGCCATTATAAATTCATGGCCAACCTCACCTGGGTCATTAAAATCTTGCATTTCTGGGTAGGAGGATGGGTTAGCCTGGTGAAGGGTATTAAAGAGGGCATGTTCTGCATGGAGCACTGGGTGTTGTGCACAAACAATGAATCATGGAACACTACATCAAAAACTAATGATGTAATGTATGGTGATTAACATAACAATAAAAATTTTAAAAAATCTTACATTTCTTTAGTCAGGTTTATCTCCTCTCTGAAAAATTATCTGAAACTTCCTCTGTTCTTTTCAAGCTCCAGCCCAACTGCTCTCTTCATATTTGTGGCAGATAACCTTGTTCCCTAGTTACCAAGAAGTTTCAACTTCCAACCAGCAAATGTGCAGACTTTCTGCTCTCCTCATTCTTTTACAATAAAGCTATGCTTCCTGTCAATGATCTAATGTTTCTATTGATCCCCTACCCAGCAACAGTCCTCAAAGTTATCTGGAGTTCCCAAGCCACTAGAGATCCATACACCTGTTCAGGATACATGGAAATTAAAGCAATTTCATAGTCAGGACTGCTGAGGTGACCAGTCCTTCTCACCATGTTCACAATTGCATTGATGGTGAATAATTAGAGATGGGTAAAACTGCTGGTGCTTGAGCACAAATCAAGGTAGTGGCACCAAACTGTACCAGTGTTCATTAGATTCTTCACATTTATGCACTCACAGTAAAAAGACAAAAGGAAAAAAACGTCAATTTCATTTAAGAATGTTCATAATGAAGCAAAAGTGATTATTGATTTTATAAAATCTCCAACCTCGGGGCACCTGGGTGGCTCAGTCAGTTAAGCGTATGACTTTTTTTTTTTTTTCAAGATTTTATTTATTCATTTGAGACACAGAGATACACAGAGAGAGAGAGCATGAGCAGGGAGAGAGGCAGAGGGAGAGGGAGAGGGAGAAGCAGGCTCCCCGCTGAGCCAGGAGCCCGATGCGGGGCTCTATCCCAGGACCCTGGGATCATGACCTGAGCCGAAGGCAGACGCTTAACCATCTGAGCCACCCAGGTGCCCCCGTATGGCTTTTTTTTAAGCAGTTTTTAAATTTTTTTAAATTTGTTTTAAAAGATTTTATTTATTTGTCAGAGAGAGAAAGAGCACAAAAACAGGGGGAGTGGCAGGCAGAGCTGGCAGAGGAAGAAGTAGGCTCCCCGCTGAGCAAGGAGCCCAATGCGGGACTCAATCCCCGGACCCTGGGATCATGACCTGCGCCAAAGGCAGCCGCTTAACCGAATGAGCCACCCAGTTGTCCCAAGTGTCTCTCTCTCTTTTTTAAAGATTTTATTTATTTGACAGAGACACAGCGAGAGAGAGGGAACACGAGCGGGGGAGTGGGAGAGGGAGAAGCAGGCTTCCCGAGGAGCAGGGAGCCTGATGCAGGGCTCGATCCCAGGACCCCAGGATCATGGCCTGAGCCGAAGGCCGACTCTTAATGACTGAGCCACCCAGGTGCCGCCCAAGCATCTGACTCTTGATTCCAACTCAGGTCATGATCTCAGGGTCCTGGGATCAAGTCCTGCGTTCATCGGGGAGTCTGTCTGAGGATTCTCTCTCCCTCTCCCGCCCCAACCCGCTCACACGTTCTCTAAAATTAAATAAATATATCTTAAAAAAAATAAAATCTCCATCCTCAAGAACTGTGACAAAATGGAAAATATTCATAAAGTACTTGTGTACCTGCTAAAATACAGCTGTCTTGAGAAACGGCACTTGTGTGTTTTGAGTTGCCAACTGAACTAGCTGCTTTTGTCATGGCATGTTATTTTCCTACAAAGAGTTGACAAACTATGGCTATTCTGACTTGGATATTTGTTATTTATATAACATGTGTTGCCTTAAAGTGAACAAATATTTTTAAAGTTTCTCGTTTTAAATTTCTAACATGACAAATGCCTATAGATGTAACCCACATAAACAGAAGCTTCTTGGAGTCCTGGATAATTTGTAATACTGTAGGGATGTCCTGGGACCCGAAAGTTTGAGAACCACCCTCGCCTTCAGGAACCCAACACTAGGGCTGGTCTTCTCAGAGACTGAGTCGAGGCCACCCAACAACCCAGTTGCCAGCCTGGATCGTTAAAGGCACAATTTCTGAGGAGCCGCCTGCACCTGCCAACCCCCCACCCCCTTCACCCCAGAGACTCCCATGATGCAGGTCGCCACACACCCAGAGGACAAGCGAGAGGACGACCATCTGCTCGTCCCCGCAGCCCCGGGCCTCCCGTGCCCACCCCGGCCCCCTCTTCCAGCTGATGCCTGCCCCCCACGGAACCCTGGTCCCGGCGTCCGTCCCAGTCTTGCCCCATCCTGTCGCCTCACGTGGCGGGCTTCGCCCACCCTCCCGCCTGGGCGTCCACGGAGCAAGAGTGGCCGGGGTCCTGCCAATGCGGGCCAGGCCCCGGGGCCTTACCATGGTGAGCTCAGCTGCTGCCCAACGCCGCTACTTGACCTCAACTGCCGCCACAGACGCCACGCGCCCAACTGCCGCCGCTGCACTGCGCACACTGCCAGCGATTGGCCCGCTGCTGCCCAGGCACCTATTGGTCCTCAGTGCCTCGGGGCGGACCAAGGCCTGGAATCCCGCTTCCGATTGGCCATTGCTTGACTCTCGGAGTATGGCGCTTTCTGATTGGATGGGGCTTTGGCGGGAAGGCGGCCGCCTAGCCAAAGGCGGAGCGTTTTGGGCCATCCTCGGCCTTTAGAAAGCTGTAGCGGTCGCGGTTTTCCCTGCACGGGGCACAGGACATTTTCATGCATGTAAGTCCCCAGTGTGCGAATGGCTTCAAGTCAAGATTGTGTCACCTTCTCGCTTGGAGCCTCAAGCCCACTCATCTGCCTGTTCCTGATTTAGGTCTTTGCAAACATGACCACCTCTCAGAGGTCTGCCAATCTTCTACCTGTAACCCATCCAAAGGAGAGTTGCTCCACCCCATGTCCAGCAAGCCAGTAAAAGACTGGCACCGAGCTTTTGCCGCGAAGGTAGAATATTTATTGGTGTGGTGCCACACAGGAGAATGGGAAACGAATGCTCAAAGTCCCGAACTTCCTGATGCCTTATAAGTGAGGACTTTTAAGGGCAAAATTTGGGTCAGGGGTCTCCTGACGCTGTTGATCGGAGGCCCATGAAATCATGTGCACAGATGCTACTTTGTTACTTGAGGTGGCTTCCTCTGGTCCATGGAATTGTGCTCTATCTTGGGAGACTTGGAATCTGAAAAACATATTTCTTAGGTTAGAGATTTCATTAGGTACATCTGGTGATTGTGTGTTTGGAATAGTGCTGATCAGCTGCTTTTAAGTGCCTGTTTGTTCCGTGGGTAAACTAGTGGGGTCATGATCCTTTGAATAAGTACGCATTCCTATCTCTTGGGCCTACTCCATTCCCTAGCAGGTCGAGCTGTGCTTGCGGAAGGTATGACCTCTAGTGTTCATTCTTTCATCTGAACTAACAAGATGGATGCCAGCTTTATGCCTAAAGTCTGCACCCCCTTTCTTGTCCACCCCTTTTCTGGTGCAGAAAGGCCTTTGCCATCCAGCACCTGAGAACCAGGCAGGATTTGATTACTTCTTTAATGTGAACTGGGTTTCTGGAGATAAGGGAGTGGAAGGGTATACCCCAGCCTCCCCCCACCCCCCAAGAGCTGGGTCGGAGCTCAGTGTCCATTTTGGGGGACTTTGGAACAATTACCCGATTCTTCCATTCTGTAAAGATTGACTCAACTTTCTTTAGGATCCAATGTGTATTTATTTCTGAGAAAAGCAGGGTAAGAGGAATTCTGGCATACCCCCAGTTTATCACCCCAAAGCAACACCCTTTCTGGTGATTCCCTAGAGTGTGTTGGAGCAGACTCTTACCTTCTTCTTAGAGAAGAATGGAGAACTCAAGCCCTGCAATGGGACACACCAGATAGAGGCGCTGGAATTTTTCTGTAGGCCTTGGGAACATATGAATAGTATGATTAGGTCTGCCCTTAGGCAGCTTTGGCAGCAGGGAGGAGGGAGATGGAAGTTAGGTCAGGGGAGAGCCAGGAAAACCAGGAGAAACCTTCCCTGCTTCTTCTCTCCAGGAGAGTGAATCCTTCTATCTTAGCTAACCTACCATAACAAAACACCACAGACTGGGTAGCTTAAGCACAGTTTATTTTTTTCACAGTTCTGAAGGCTAGAAGTGCAAGGTCAAGTTCTGGATGGGTCGGTTTCAAGCGAGGGCTCTCTTCCTGACTTGCAGAAGGCCTCCTTCTTGCTGTGTCTGCCTATAGGGGTAGGAGGAGAGAGCAAGTTCTCTGGTGTCTCTTCATATAAGGACACTCATCCTATCAGATCAGGGCCCCACTCTTATGATCTCATTTAACCTCAATTACCTCCTGTCTCCAAATACAGTCACATTGGTGGTTAGGGCTTCAACATAGGAGTTGGGGGGGCACCCAATTCAGTCTGTAGCACCCTCCTTTCTCAGGGCTCAAAACATACCACACACATAATTTAATTGAAGCCTGCATCACATTTTATTTTTATTTTTCAAAGAGATTTATTATTTTAGAGAGAGAGAGAGAACACAAGCAGGGGGAGGGAGACAAGCAGACTTCCCACTGAGCAGGAGTCTGACGTGGGGCTTGATCCCAGGACCCTGAGATCATGACCTGAGCCAAAATCAAGAGTCAGATGTTCAACTGACTGAGCCACCCGGGCACCTCTCACATTTTAAAGTACTATTTATTTTTCTGGTTATGAAAGTAACACATATTCAGAGTAGAAAGTGTGGAAAATGAAGAATAATAGGAAAAAAATTAAAATCATTCCCAAACTCACAACTTAGAGCTAAACATTATTAATATGTCAGGGTTTTTTTAGTCCTTTCTCCTGCATACATATACTTATACATGTTTTTTTACACAATTTGGATCCAACAATATGATTTGTTTTGGTAACAGCTTTCTTGAGATATAATTCACATACTATACAATTCACCATTTAAAAACATTTTTTTTTTTAATTTTTAAGTAATCTCTACACCCGATGTGGCGCTTGAACTCACAACCCAGAAATCAAGAGTCACATGTTCTACCGACTGAGCCAGCCAGTCACCCCACAATTCACCCATTTAAAGTGGTATACAATCCACTGGCTTGTAGTTTATTCACAGAGTTGTGCAACAATCACCATAATCAATTTTAGAACATTTTTGTCACCTCCCAAAGAAAACCATGCTCTTTTGCTGTCAACTCCCAGTCCCTCCCATCTCCTCAGCCCTAGGCAACTTCTTTATTTATTTTTTTATTCTTTTTATTTTTTTAAGTAATCTCTACACCCAAGATGGGGCTCAAACCTACAACCTCGAGATCAAGAGTCACATACTCTACGGACTGAGCCAGCCATGCGCCCCTGCCCTAGGCAACTTCTAATCTACTTTCTGTCTCTATAGATTTGCCTATTCTGGACATTTCATATACACAGAATCATACAATATGTGGTCTTTTGGGAATGCTTCTTTCACTTAGCATAATGTTTTCAAGGTTCCTTCATGTTGTAGCATGATACATTCCTCCTGATACATGGGACATTCCTGTAGTAGCATGATACCTTATTCCTTTTTCTTTTTTTTAATTTCTTTTTTTTTCTTTTTAAAGATTTTATTTATTTGAGAGAGAGAGAATGAGAGACAGAGCATGAGAGTGGGGAGGGTCAGAGGGAGAAGCAGACTCCCCGCTGAGCAGGGAGCCAAATGCGGGACTCGATCCAGGGACTCCAGGATCATGACCTGAGCCGAAGGCAGTCGCTTAACCAACTGAGCCACCCAGGCGCTCCCTTATTCCTTTTTCTTGTAAACAGCTTTATTGAGCTATAATTCACATACTATACAGTTCACCTATTTAAAGTGTACAATTCAGGGGCACCTGGGTGGCTCAGTCAGTTGAGCGTTTGACTCTTGTTTTTAGTTCAGGTCATGATCTCAAGGTCGTGAGATCAAGCCCCATGCCCGGCTCCGTGCTCAGCAGAGAGTCTGCTTGAGATTCTCTCTCCCTCTTCCTGTGTCCCTCCCCACCTCTAAAATAAATAAACAAATCTTTAAAAAAAAACAGTGCACAATAACTACTTTTGGTATAATCAGAGTTGTACAACCATTACCACAATCAATTTTAGAACACTTTCATCACCCCAAATTTCATGCCTTTTTATGGACAAATTGTAGGGGTGTTCCATTGTATGGGTATACCATATTTTATTTATCCATTTATCAGTTGGTGGACATTTGTACTTTGTGGATATTATGAATAAAGCTGTGAACATCTGTGTGCAAGTTTTTGTGTGAACATATGTTTTCATTTCTCTATGACTGGAATTGCTGGGTCTATGATAAAGTACATGTTTAATCTTTTGAGGAACTACTAACCAAATCATGTGATTTTTTTATCTGATTTTCTCACTTAACATTAATCATGTGCATTTTCATAAATTATTAAATGTTCTTTGAACACTTGGCTTTTAATGTTTGCAGACTTCCAAATCTTAGTTAACCCCTGTTAGTGGGCATTTAGATTATTTCCAATTTTCATATTATAAACAGCATTTCAGTGAACATCTTTTTTTTTTATTAAGATTTTATTTATTTATTTGAGAGAGAGAATGAGATAGAGAGCATGAGAGGGTCAGAGGGAGAAGCAGACTCCCTGCTGAGCAGGGAGCCCAATGCGGGACTCGATCCCGGGACTCCAGGATCATGACCTGAGCCGAAGGCAGTCGCTTAACCAACTGAGCCACCCAGGCGCCCCTCAGTGAACATCTTTGGGCATTAATCTTTTTATGCAGCTCTGGTTATTTCTGCAGAGCAGATTAATTAGACCACTGAATCAAAGAGCACAGGCAGTTTTAAGGCTTTTGGTGCATAATGATAAATTGCCTCCCAGAAAAGTTGTGTCAGTTTGCATTCTGGCAAGTTGAGTTCGTACTTTCATTGTCTCCTGAGGTCACCAAAGCTGGGACTTTGGACATCTCTGACTCCATACCCAGCTCAATATGTAGCACATAGTACAAGTTACACAAGTTAGTGTGAGCGAAGGAAGACCCAGTCTCTGCATTAACAGAAGCCATGGGATGGAGAGGAGGGTACAGGTGTCTGAGACTCCATTAGGACAGGCTCCATAGGACTTACCACCCGGTTGACATGGGGACTCACTGCAGACTCAAGTGGTAATAAGGCATCGTGAGGCCAAGAACCCTCGACGTTGAAGTGGCCAATGTGAGATGAGGAAGCCACCCACCGCAGTCACTTAGGGACAGACGCTGGTAGGGATGGGGTGAAGACTGGCAGTAACTCTTTTTTGTACTCTACTCTGTGGGCAGCAGTCTTTACATGGAGTGCTGGAAGAAGTACCTTCACTGAGCAGGCGAGGTCATCAAACTCTCTGTCCACTTGGATCTCCTGAGGAGAAACCCGTTACAAGGCAGTACGTTATCACTGTCAGAACGTCAGTTTTTCACTTACACAAGGTTTTGAAGAAACACCTTAGGGCCGCTTCTCTCCTATGGATGACAATGTCATTACTCCCCAAACCATTAAAATAGAGAAGAGAAGTGGCTCCAGGGGAGCTCCTTGGGGCCTGCACTATTTCTTGATCTGGGGGCTGGTTGCGTAGGTGTGTTCTGTCCGTGGAAATTCACAGCCCTAACCCACGTGCACTTTTCAGCATAGACGTTATTCCTCAATAACGGGAGTCAGGGGAAGAATACTAGCACTAATGGGGTCTTTCTCTACACAGGCCTTTCCTGTGGGGTGTGCTAGCTCATCCCCTCTTCTCAATGAGCCTGGCTGGAAGATTTTAGCCCCGTTTCACCTGAAGACAAGGCTGAAACCTGGGAAGGGTTTTACATGAACTGTCAGGATTCAAAGGCATTTCTCTTAGGGGCGCCTGGGTGGCTCAGTCGGTTAAGCGTTTGCTTTCAGCTCAGGTCATGATCCCAGAGTCCTGGATCAAACCCTGAGTTGGGCTCCCTGCTCAGCGGAGAGCCTGCTTCTCCCTCTCCCTCTGTCTGCTGCTCCGCCTGCTTGTACTTGCTCTCTCTCTCTCTGTCAAATAAATAAACAAAATCTTAAAAAAAAAAAAAGAAAAAGAAGTATTTCCCTTAAAGCTGAGGAGAAAATCTAGGCTGGGGAGATTAGACTAATAACAGTAAGGAACAGGAAATTAGTACATTGCATCTAGACTAGTGTTATTCTTCAATTCAGAAGATGCCATGTTGATGACTCAGGATTTGGTCCCAGGCCTGTCTGATTCTCACCTCTGTTTCCACTACATTAAAAGCTCCTGATAATAACCATAGGTTATATTGAATAAGCACATAGTTTTGCAGAAGAGTTTCATATATCATTCCTTTATTTTTTAAAAAATACTTATTTAAGTAATTTCTGCACCCAGTGTGGGACTCAAACCCACAACTCTGAGATCAAGAGTCACATGCTCTTCCCACTGAGCCAGCCAGGTGGCCCCCCCTCCTTTTTTAATGATAAAAGCTAATGCTAACAGGAATTCTCAGAGCAGGAAGAACATGGTCAAGGCAAGTTAATCTCTGGTTTTGGAGCTGTAGAAGCTGGGCAGGCAGAAGGAAGCAATAAGCCTGAAGGATTGGAACTGTAAAAACACGTCTCTGGAAGGGTTTTGACTTAAATCTGGGTTGACATTGACCAGGGTTAGAATAAGCAGTGATTTGTGACTAGACTTCCTTTCAATAACTCATATTTGGGGATTCTCTCCTTAATGTTTAATTTTTGCTTTTAATTTTCTTTTTTTAAATTTTTAAAATTATTTATTTATTTATTTGACAGAGAGAGAGAAAGCGAGAGAGGGAACACAAGCAGGGGGAGTGAGAGAGGGAGAAGCAGGCTTCCTGCTGAGCAGGGAGCCCGATGCGGGGCTCGATCCCAGGACCCTGGGATTATGACCTGAGCTGAAGGCAGACGCTTAACGACTGAGCCACCCAGGCGCCCCTGCTTTTAATTTTCTATATCAAAAAGGCACAATTGAATGAAAAGGAGTCTTAATCTCCCTCAAGGCCACATGAGTGAATCTTCCAGCACCATGATCCACCTGCAGACAGAACAGGCCAGGGGGTGGGGCAGGGCCACCTTGCAAGTACTGAACCTGCAAATCCAAACATCAGTGAACAGCGAGCTTTGTGTCCTCTGAGCCACCTAGTCTCTCTCAGCCAATGAAGAACCCAGGCAGGGGTTGGAGGTGAGACCATGGCGGGACCCCCCAATCAGGAGTGGGAATAGAGCCAGAGTGGCACTGTGACCTTACAGTCCGGCCTGGGGTGGGACTCAGATTCAGCCACACTAAGTATCTGGGCAGGGCACTCTATTTCTCTGATCCCCACTTTCTTCCTCTAAATGATAACTCATGGGGCTGTGGGGAGGATCACAGATGAGATTTATGAAAAGCTCTTACAGAGAAATCTAGGAGTTCTAGGGCAGACATTGGATTATCCCGGACAGATTTTAGAACTCCAAAGCAGCCTTCGCCTCGCATGGGATTCCTGGACATCTGAGAAACACACACACAATTGAGAAAAACCGAGCCCAGGGAGGCTCGTGGAGCATCTCCAAAGGGAGGGAGGGATTCTTCATATCTGCTGAGTGGCTCAGGACAGCCCCACTGTCTCAGCTCAGAAGTTGTCTCCACTGACAGAATGCCCTTGGTGAGCCTGTGGGGCCAGGGAAGAGAGGAAGAGAATAAACACTGACTGAGCACCCCACCACCACCATGCCCAACTCTGTGCTGGGTGCCAAAGATACAGACACACAGGGCACATCCCTGTCTTTAAAGAGCCCACCCATCGTGGGGAAGACAGGGAAAGGAAACATGATGAAAATGCAGTGCAATGACAGTGTGCATCAGCTCTCCTTGGGAGGTAAAGGTTAGGCAGGGGATAAAACACCAGCCCTGAGCTTTACAGGTGAGGTGCGCAGAGCTGGGTATTTCAGCAAGAAGGGCAGGAGGAGCAAAACAGAGGAGAGAGAATGCACCATGTGCAAAAAATTCAGAGCAGCTTGGGGTGAGAGAATGAGCTTCACAGGTGGAAGGCAGAAGGGTTATGGCAGAGCCCGGAGCCCAATGTATAGTGAATGACGTAATACTAAGCTTGGATTTATCCAGAGGGGAGTCACTGACAGGTTTAAAGCAAGGAGGGACAGGAGCATGTTTCTGGTTTAGAAAGATCACCTGGTAGGTAGGAAGGAAGGGCCAGAGATGGGAAATTAGCAGGTCCACAGAACTTGAGGGGAAGTGAAAAGGAGGAGCAGGAAGCGGGAGCACTCTGCAGGAAGTAAGATGAAGGATGGAAGGCATGGGAAAGAGAGGGAGGGGTGACTCCATGAGGAGGCCCCTCTACCCCCCGCCCACGGGGACAGCCCTTAGAGAGAGATGATGTTTTCAGGTTGTGCTTTGTGCCCATGGGACATCCAGGGGACCATCCAGCAGGTGGCTGGAAATGGGGATCCAGAGCTTAAGAGAGGTCTGGGTTGCAGCGAGGGGCGGGGGTGGAGGAGTGGGTGGGAGAGGAGCGAGCCTCAGGCTGGGGATGGGAGGGCTACACGAGGCTCCTCTGCCAGTTGAAGGAGCTGAGAGCCAGGCAGGGCTGGATGCCCCCTGGACCTGGCAGTGCTGTCCTCTGAGCACTTGCTGTTGGCCCAGTGGCCCTCACGGGCCTGCTCCACCCCCGGTTGCACACTCCCTTCTCTGTCCTCTGCTCTCAGCCCTGCCTAGCCACTCCTAGCCCACTGGCAACCCTGAAGGAAGGGAACCCTGGTGTGCACCCGAGGCCTCGGGTAGGTCTGAGCATGGCCAACAGTACACCTGTGCTGACCGGGTGGGCTGAGAAAGAGGAAGGACAGCTGGGAGGTGGGGTGACACTGCTGGGAGGGAAGGAAGGGTAAGGGAGGAGTCTGAAGTGTATGGGTCGGGCCAGAGATGGGTGAGTGAATGGCAAGGGAAAGAAGTGGTCACAAGAGGAAGCCAGGAGACCCCTGCCCTTATCTGGGCTCCAGAACCTGTGTACCCCACTGCCACTGGAGTGGAGACATGTGGCAGGGGAGGGATCTGTGTGGATACGTGCAGGGGGGTCTCTCCCAACAGGCTAGCACTCACAACAAGAATCCTCAGCGTCTGGTTGACCCCGAGGCCCAGGCCCAGGCTCAAGGCTCCCACTGCAGAGATGCGGTTGTTGCTGCAACAGAAAGACAGGAGCATTTCGCTACCTTCCGAGCAGCTGTGCAGGTGCATCCACCTGGTTGAGCTTCATGTTCCAGCCTCCACTGATGCTCCAGGGACCCTAGGCAGGTCAGTATGTAAAGGCTGGATAGTGACCCTGGGGGGTCCCGGTGTTCAGGGAGAACACTCAGCAAACATACCTAGAGCACCCCTACCCCCAGTGGAGGCCAGCTGCTGTTCCCAGGCCCTCCGAGCTCTGCAGGTCCTCCCACATGTTCCGCGCCAGCAGCACCCCATTCCTATCACCATGACAGCATCTGTTCTGGAAACCACCCAGCTCCATCCTCACGTCCTCTCCTCCTGCTTCTCTAGACGGACCTAAACTCTGGCCCCAGCACCTCTCTTGGCCACTTTATCTCGGAGCCAGTCCCATTTCCCTCTGACCTCTCAGACCCCAGCTCTGGCCTTGAATTCCAGCACATCTCGTAGCCTCTTCTGGCCTTAGTTCCTTCCACGGGAAGGACAGAATTGCAGCAGGCAGACCCTGATCACTCCAGCAGGCCCCCAGGGGAAGTGCTCAGCCACAGCAGTCCAAGACCTGTTGGGCTTCTGCCTCTTTCTTTCCCTGTGGTTTGTGGCCTCTGCTCTGGTTACTTGCTGAGGGCTGGGATGCTGCCTGAGCTTGGAACAGCAAATCACACACGGCAAGCACCCAGCAGTCATATGCTGAGCAGAGCATGAGCACTCACCCCACACCAGGCTCTGCTGAAGATGTTTTTTGTTTGTTTGTTTTGTTTTGTTTTGTTTTGTTTTGTTTGGAAGTAGGCTCTACGTCCAGCAAGGAGCCCAATGTGGGGCTTGAACTCACCACCCTGAGATCGAGACCTGAGCCGAGCTGAGATCAAGAATCAGACACTTAACCGACTGAGCCACCTAGGCATCCTTCTACTGAAGATGTTTTACATATGTGTTTTCAATTCCCAGCCCCCGTCTATGCAGCAGGAATTATGAGATTCAAGGTATAATGCTGAAGTTGAGTGAGGAGGACACTCTTGGATTGTGGCTCAAGCCCCATCATTGGTGAGTGTGGTAGGTTTGGGAGTTAAGGTGGTAAACAGCAGGAGGATCGTGGAGTCCCTGATCCCTCAGGTGACTTTGGACGTGGAGGCTGTGACCCACCCTATGCCCCTCACCTCATGTTGAGTTCCTCCAACACGTTGTTGGTCTTAAGTGCCTCACCCACCGCGGCTGCTCCAGGATCTCCAAAGCCATTGTATGAGATGTCCAGGACTCTGAGGAAGATGTTTGCCTGGAATGCAAAAGAGTGAAGCCAGGAGACCTCCCGTGAAGGTGGCCAGGGACCACAGCCTCAGAGCCCAGGAGGCTCGAGGTGCAAAAAACACAGACTGAGAGCAGAAGGTCAGAGGTTCCAGGTAAGAATTTTGTGGCTTGGGGCACCTGGGTGGCTCAGTCGTTAAGCGTCTGCCTTCGGCTCAGGTCGTGATCCTGGGGTCCTGGGATCGAGCCCCACATCGGGCTCCCTGCTCAGTGGGAAGCCTGCTTCTCCCTCTCCCATTCCCCCTGCTTGTATTCCCTCTCTCGCTGTGTGTGTGTCTCTCTCTCTCTGCCAAATCAATCAATCAATCAATCTTTAAAAAAAAGAAAAGAATCTTGTGGCTTGAATGATGGCAACCAGGAGAACTGAATGAGTGGAAGCATAGCACCAAGGGTGGGTGTGGTTGTGGATGACCCTCAGAGACTGATGCAGTGATCTGGCTCACACCCACTTGGGGACCCAAAGGCAGGTACTCTGAGGCACAGAGCAGGACTCCAAAGGGTTGTTGGGAGACTATGATGGGGAGAAGGGCAGGAGCTTGTGGCTGCACTGGGAAGAAAAAGGCTGACCTACGACTTGTGGAGCAGGATCCCTAGGTCAGCCTCGGGGGAGTGGGCCAAGCAAGGCAGCTGCTGACGTTTCCTGAGGAGAACCCCACAAAGGTAGCCGGCACCAGGGGCATCCTGGCAGGGGCTAGGAGCCACCCATTCCCGAGGCCTACGAACCACAATATCCAAGGAAGCAAGTGGGATGTTTGAGAGTATGTGCTGGGACCCAAGGGTGCAGGGTGTCACCTCAGGGAAAAAAATCTGCATACGCCCATTTAGTGAGCATGTTTCACCAAACCACATGATGTCCCCCACCAGCCATATGCCTATAATATCTATAATATCTGGAGAAGTTATGCAACATTCAACTGTAGACCCTTCAGGAAGTGTCTCGAGAGTGAGCATGGTGTTTTAGTCATGAAATGGGGCTGGGGAAATTAAAGTCACCAAACAAAATATTTTTTAAGCTCTTCTTAAAAGATCCAAGGCTCATTTCTGAAGAGCTGTAAAGTCAGGGAGCTGGCACCTGGGAGACCTGTCCCCACAGGTCAAGCTGGATGGGTAGACAGGCTGCAGGGCTGTTCATACCTCCAGTCCCCTGGCAAAGGCTACAGCTCCTGGTCCTCGAAGGTGATTCCAGCTTATATTAAGCTCGGTGAGTCCTGTATTTTCTGCCAGGGCTGGTCCAAGGATCTCCCCTTCAGAAACACCAAGACAAGCCTTATTTATTCTGTTCATTCCTTCAAAAAATGATACTATGACCACAGTGTGCCAGGGTCTCTGCTGGGCGCCAGGATCACCAAGTTGAACCCAATATGGGTCTGCCCTGTCCTCAAGGGATTCACATTTAATGGGGGAGATACAGTTGATCTGTGAACAACATGGGGGTTAGGGGCACCAAACCCTGGTGCAGTCGAAAATCTGCTTGTAACTTTGACTCCCCCAAACTTCAACGACTGATAGCCTACTGTTGACCAGAAAGAAGACCTTATCAAGAACATAAAGTGTTGATTAACACATTTTGTAAGTTATATATATTAGATACTGTATTTTTTATTTCTAATTTAATTTAATTTTTAAATTTAAATTCAATTAGATACTGTATTCTTACAATAAAGTAAGCTAAAGAAAATATTATTGAGAAAATCATGGGGCACCTGGGTGGCTCAGTGGGTTGAGTGTCCGACCCTTGATTTCGGCTCAGGTCATGATCTTGGGGTCGTGAGATCAAGCTCCACCACTGTGGAGCCTGCTTGAGATTCTCTCTCTCCCTCTCCCTCTGCCCCTCCCCCTCTGTGTGCTCCCAATTTCTCTCTCTCTCTCAAATAAATAAATCTTAAAAAGAGAAAATCATAAGAGAAAATATACATATAACGACTGTACTGTATTTATTTTAAAAATTACATATAAGTGGACCCATGCAGTTCAAATCCATGTCCAACTGTAAACACAAATTAATGGGATATGAGCTATTATAGATTACAAGCAGGGATGTGTTGGAACAGGGTAGGGACAAACCCTGCCTTAGGAGGGGTGCCAGGAAAGTGAGGACAGAGAGATAACCTTGAAGACTGAAGGTCTCACCACCTGTATATGCACGCACAGCGGAGAACACACACAGGAAGGAGCAAATGTGCGGAGGCATGAGGGAGCATGGAGCACTTGTGGAAATGCCCACAGGCCTGGTGAGTGGGGGAAAGCCACTGAAATGAGGTAGGAGTGATGGGCACTGGAGAGATGCTGAGAGGGCTTCAATGCTGGGCCAAGGCTTTGGGGCACCAACCAGTTAGTGGTGAGTAGGCAGGGAGGGCTTTAAGAAATGGCAAAGCTGGGCTCCTTAGCGACAGGTGTAGGGTATGGACTGAGGTGAGCAGGGGCATAGATGAGAACCCAGGGGACCAGTTGGAAGGCTTGTGCCATAGTTTATAGGCAAGAGGTGACGAGGCTGGTGCAGCTGTGTGGAGAGAAGGCACCTGTGGCAGAGAAAGGAAGGAGGGAGCAGTGCAGGGTAAGAAACCTGGAGAGATCTTTAGCATGCAAAAATGGACAGAAGCCCTACCCACCCATCATGTTCTCCACTCTGTCAGCATTCAGCCAGTCTGATCTACTCCCAGTGCTCAAAAGCACCAGCACCAACATGACTCTGGGCTGTCCCCCTGGGTAGAACTGTTGACCCCCTTCTTCACCTGGCTAACAGCTCCTCATCCTTCTAACCTGGGTTCACAGCATCAGAAAGTCTTGCCTGCCCAGCTGGGCTGTGCTGCCTCCGGCCCCATGTCCACTGTACTTCCATCCTTCCAGGCCCTGGTCTAATGACCTCTCTTTGCCTGGTCAGTCTCTCCCACCAGCCCAGGAGTACCTCAAGAATCTGAATTTGATCCCTCTCCATGGTGTCAACTCCTCATGTGGTTTAGTAAGGGTAGTTTGAAGAAAGGCACAGAGGAAAAACAGATGCTCTAACTGAGCAGAACTAGCTTGCTTGGGAGCACCTGGCTGGCTCAGTCAGGGGAGCATGCCACTCTTGATCTTGGGGTTGTGAGTTCAAGCCCCACCTTGGATGCAGAGATTACTTAAAAATAAATTCTTTAGGGAAAAAAAAAGAAGGAAAGAGAGAGAGAAGGAAGGAAGGAAGGAAGGAAGGAAGGAAGGAAGGAAGAAAGGAAGAAAGAAAAAGAAAGAAAGAAAGAAAGAAAGAAAAAGAAAGAAAGAAAGAAAGAAAGAAAGAAAGGAAAGAAAGAAGAGAAAGAAAAGAAAGAAGAGAAAGAAAAGAAAGAAAGAAAGAAAAGAAAGAACGAACGAACTAGCCTGCTTGGCCAGAACCCACTGCAGCAGGATGCTTTTAGCACCTTGGAGAGCTCCCTGCAAGGCAGCTGGGACTCCCTGTGCTGCCTTCCCTCTGGATTCCAAACCCTGCACTGGGTCTGACACCCAAAGATTCTCAGGTACAGGTATGCACTTTCCCCCTTCCTCAGACACTTCTAGGGCTGGGAGGAGAGGGTGGTGGTCCCCACTTTGTAGGGAAGCCCCTTCTTTGCTGAACAACTTGAGGGTGAGAAGGTTTCTCTACGTACATGAATTGGCCTATTGAAATTCCAATGCTTGGACTTTACGACCTCTGTGGCCAACTATGAGGTAGGTGCTACCTTCACCTTGGGTCAGATGGGGAGAATGAAACCCAAGCTCTTCACCCTTCAAGGGAGTCAGGCCCACCCACAGATTCCCACTTGAGGAAACAAAATGATCCTGCTGAGTTTGTCCTTTTCTGAGCTGAAGACCTCCCTACCACATATTTGCGCAGCTTTCACAGGGCCTTAGCTTCCTGCCCTCTCCATCCTGGCTGCCTCTCTAGTGTTTGCCTTTTCACCGTGAAGGCCCAGGGGGACATCTATACTCAGTTTGTTGGAAGTCTGAAATGATTTTATTTATTTATTAGAGAGAGAGACAGAGAGAATGAGCAGAGCGAGGAGCAGAGGGAGAGGGAGAAGCAGACTCCCCACTGAGCAGGGAGCCTGACAAGGGGCTCTATCCCAGGACCCTGGGATCGTGACTGAGCCGAAGTCGGGTGCTTAACTGACTGAGCCACCCAGGCGCCCCTGAACTTCTCTTTTAATTTCACAGTCTTCTCATAATAATTTTCTTAGAAGGTAAACAGGTTCTCTGGCAGTTAAATTCTAAGGCTGATCCTCAAAGACCAAGGTTGGTACCACCCCCACTCTAAGCTGCTTGAGACAGGACAGCGATTCCCAAACTTCCTTGATCAGACAAATCTCCTAGGGCACCCATTAAAATGTAGATGCATGGGCCTCGCTCCACCAAGATTCTGGTTCAGCAGGTCCAGGGCCCAGGAATCTGTGTTCCTAACCCAGGGTCCCAGGTGATTCCTGTAATTGATTGGAGTGGTTGAGGTCAGACAGGTAGAAGTGCATGCTCCTAGCAAAGCAGATAGCCTGTGCAAAGGTCCTGGGACAAGAAAGTGGTGAGATCAAGGAATCCCATCAATGTCTTCCACAGTGCTTGCAATAAAATCTTCATGCCTTTTGCCAAGATTTGTAGGCCTGCAGCCCTCCGCTGCCTCTTCAGCTCACAGCATAGCCCCTCTCTCCTGGCTCACTAGCCCAGCCACACTGGTGTCTATCAGTCTGGGAAATAAGCCTGCATGTTCACTGTTCCTCTGCTTGAAATGCTCTCTCCCTGGTCTTGCTATGGCTGATTCCTTCCCACCCTGCACATTTCAGCTTAAATGTCATCTCACAGAGCCCTCCCCAGCCACCCATCTAAGGCAAGGGTCCCCATTCATCTCTAGAATCATGCCCTGTTTGTTTATTTTGTTGCACCAATAATTATGGAGAATTATCTTGTTAAAAGGTGTTCCTTGAGGCCAGGGACTCTGTTTTGTTCACAACCAGGTCACTAGTGGCTAAATGAGCACCCAGCACATGCAGTAACAGGCAATGGCAATCTGTGGAAGAAATTAAGAGTTCTGTGTGGAGGGAGTGGGAGAGGGGCAGGCCGAAGTGGGACATGGGAAACAGGAGCCAGAGTACGAATGTTCAGAGCGGTGCTGCCATCCTCCACCCACCCCTGCCCCAGGAAGATGGGCTTGAGTGCCCCATGGTGACCCTGGCCGGATGTTACCTGCGTGGTCAGTCAGCTGGTTATAGCTCAGGTCCAGGGATTTCAGTCCCGTGTGGGCCAGCAGGAGTTCAGCAAGGTACTGGGCTGCATGCTCCTCCAGGCCGTTCCCTGCCAGTTGTACCTTCTGCATGGTTGGGTTCACCGTGAGGGCAGCACAGATCGCCTGCGCTCCCACCACTCCCATCTGGTTCTCTGACAGGTCCACATCTAGGGGTTGGCAGCACTCCTCCATCAGTGGGATCCAAAGCCAGGCACCACCCTCTTCCACCTTCCTCTATCCCCCAAACCTCCAGACCTGAGGCAGTGGAGGAGGCAATACAGCTGGACTATCCCGGGGTTGCACGGTGACTCTGCCTCTCATCAGCTGCATCCATCCCCTCAGGCCCCAGGCAGCTTCTCTGATGCCCACACCCTCTCCATGCATCCACAAGCTTCTTTGTCTAGGGGCTCAAACCGCCTACTTCATGGTGCTGTATAGGATACCTGTGATGGCGAGGCAGCCACCCCGTGGATGATTCATGCCTGGCAGCAATATAGCACACCCACAGAAGTCTTCACCGATGAATTTCTGGGAACTAGCAATGACAGCCCAGGTGGCCGTGCACAGAGCACGTACATGAGCCAGGCACCTTGGTGAGCCCTTCATATGCGGTTTCATTTCATACTTAGCACAGCCCCAAGGGCTAAGTGCTACTGTTGGGACCATTTCACAGATTGAAAACTAAGGCACAGCAAGGTGGAGCAGCTTGCCTGGGGCCCCCTCGCTCATCAGTGGTAGAGGTGGCATTTGCATCCAGCCCCACTTCATATCCACCCAGCCTTCCGCTGTCTCACATCGCCCATCCCCTGCCTCTCTGTTGGAGGACTCTCTCATCCAGCATTTAGGCAATAGGAGGCCACTATATGCACGGGGTTGCTGGCCAGAAGAGAAGGGGAGTGGGGGGCGGGCCAGGTTAGGAGAGGAGTAGTATCCAGCATTGGGGGCACCACAGAGAGTCTACCTCCACCCGCACCACCCCACCCTGTGATGAGGCCCCTGCCCCAGCAACGCCAACAGGCCCCGGGTGAGAAGGCCCAGCTGTGGGGGAGCCCACACCCCCCAGGAAAGGGAGGACTCAAATCTGCCCACCTGCTCCACGCTCAGCACCTACCACAGATAGTGCTGCTTTTGCTCAGGGCACCTGCCAGGGCCTCCACGCCGGCCCCACAGAGCCCATTGTCTCGAAGGTCCAGCCGCTTGACATAGGGATTGGAGGTCAATGCTGAAGCCAGAGCCCGGGCACCCTGGGACAAAAAGGGACCTGAGGGACCTGGTCCTTCCCAGAGGTGAAGGCCCCAGACACAGCTGGCCAGTACCCTGGCTCATTTCCAGGATTCAGCCCACCCAGTGCCCTCCAACTAGAAGGCCCTCCCCTTCCCACATGCCCAGGGGACACCTTCTTATCTTTCTAGGCTCCACCCAGATCTTACCTCCTGGAACCTTCCCTGACCGCCCCCTCCCCAGCAGGTTAGGGGCCCCCTGCAGACCCTCCAACCCTTACACTGGATTCTGTCATAGCCCTGATCTCACCTGTCACCCAGAAGTGGGGATGGGACATGTCTGACACAGAGCAAGGCCAGGGAGTATATGGTATGGGCTCAGGAAGGGGCCACTCCCATGGCTGCTGCCTCCCAGGTCCTGTCACTCCAAGCCTGGCCCCAGGGTCTCTCCAGGGTTACCTGGGGCCCCAGGCCATGGTGCCTCAGGTTCAGCTCTGGGGTGCTCCCTTGGCGCAGAAAGCAGGAGGCAGGCACAGCACTATGGGCCTGGCAAGACCTCAGGTAGAGGGTGTCCTTGACCAGTCCTCCAGGCTCACGGATACCTGATAGGAGAAAGGGAGATGATGAATGTGGATCCCTCTCCAGACACAGTCGCCTACTCCCCTGCCCTGTGTCACCATGCAGCCTATGTTCCCCTCTAGAGGCATCTCTTCCTGTGCTAGGAGGGACACTGAAAGTCAGAGAAAGCAAATCCTTTCCCTAAAGTCACACAGCTAGTAGTAGTTAATCCTGGCATAGAACCTTTCCTGTCTGACGCCAAAGGGCATGCTGTGTCTTTTCCACTGGATTGCAGAACACATGTTTTGTGACTATTTTATGGGGGAAGAAATTGAAACAATTCTAAGTTCTATACATTTATTAGCTTAGTTGTTCCTGTGGGTTGGGAAAACCCAGCCCTGATCCTATTTCGGGGTGGGACACCCCTTCTTACATTGTTTGGCGGGGTTTAACATCGCTCACTTTGGAGGCGTTTTCTAAGGTGCAACTCCTGATGCCCCCAGGAGCATTGTGGGGAGGGCACGGGGTTGGCTGGAGGGGCCGCCCGCTGTCCCGAAGGTGTCCCACGGAGGGGTGCGCTCCCTGCTGGACAGGGTTCCCTTGCCCGCTTGGCCCCAGCCTGCCCCCTCCAGCCCTGCGGGAGAAGGGCCCTAGGTGAGGAGACAGCACCTTCCATCTCCCGGTCGGAGTCTGAATCAACGTCCGAACACTCCTCGGCCTCCGGGGCCCCTGCAAGACGCCCAGCGGCCGCTGCCACCTCTTCCTCCTGCACTTCCTTCTCCCCGGACCTCTTGCAGGGAGCCCTCATGGTTACGCCCATTTCTCAGTCGCTGGCACTGAGGCGGCAACAGGGCGGCCAGCACCTAGAGCGTTGCCCGGGGATATGGGCGGACCCTCCGGCTGCGTTGACCAATCGAATGTGGCGCACAGCGAACAGGCGCCCGCTGCAACCAATAGAAACGCGCCTCCCCGCAGCCGTCGCCCGGGCAACCCGGTGTTGTTGGTTGCTGCAGAAACCGCCGCTGGCGTGGGCCGACCTTTCGTCTACTCAGTCTGGGCAGATGAGAGCGTGCGCCAGGGTTCC
This sequence comes from Phoca vitulina, assembly GCF_004348235.1. Taxonomy (NCBI): domain Eukaryota; kingdom Metazoa; phylum Chordata; class Mammalia; order Carnivora; family Phocidae; genus Phoca; species Phoca vitulina. Next base: position 2,045,996 of record NW_022589803.1, read on the forward strand.
AGCATCGCCCCCACACCTTCCACGGACTAGGGAACATGGCTGACTCCAAAGCCTGTGCTTTTTGTCCCTATGGCCTGCGGGCGCGCTGCGCAAGAGAGCCTGGGGAACCTTGCAAAGCCCGGTCACCCTCCCCTCTGGAACCAGAGTCACGCTCTCACTCCGTGGCTGCCAATTCTCTCTCATGCTCTAGCGTCGCATATGCTGCTTGCTCCACCAGGAACATTCCTCTCCAACTGTGCTTGTTGAACTTCAGAATCTGCAAGTGTCAGCTCAGAGGTCACTTCTTCTTGAAGCTTTCCTTGACCCCTCCTCCGGGCTCCTGCAGCCCCCAAGCTGCCCTCTCACTGTACCTACTGATGAGGGAACAGAAGGCAAGCTGAGGACCAAGCCGAAGCTGGCACCCTACAACCCCCCACCCCTCTTTGGGGTATATGTGACATTCCTCAGGCACTCCTGGCTGCCCAAAAGGGAAAACAAATGGTTAACTGATAGAGATCACAGTCTTGCAAGACAGGAGTCTCCCTCAGTTTACAAAAGTCCTAGTGATTTACAAGGAAGAGGCTTTCAATAGCCTAACTTCCAAGAGACCCATAACTCAGTTTCCTGAAGCCCTAACATCACCCTCCCCTCCATAAACTGAAGGGAGACTGAGATGCAAGGAAATGTAAATAAAATTGAATTTCTTTTGAACCTAAAGCCCACTGACAAGGACTTGTGATAGGAGGAATGTAACATTCCTCCAGGAAACTCCCAACTGTCTTCATGTTAGTGCCTCATTAGAGGGAAAAACAGCAGTGGCTTGACAATAACCAGGCCTCCAGTATCCTGAGAGTCTTTAGCAAATGACAGTCCTTCTGGGCACCCCCTTTGTCCTCACCTCCCCAACTCCTGAGTATGTAATCAGCCCCTCTTCAAGACCACAGGGCAGCCCCTCTCTCTGCCCACGGGGCCTGTCCTTGTGCTTTAATAAACCACCATTTTGCACCAAAGACTCCTCAAGAATTCTTTCTTGGTTGTCAGCTCCGGACTCCACCCCACTGAACCTCACCTATACTCCCAAACTGCATCACCTATGACACTTGTCATGTCCTCCTCCCTCCCTCCCCAGGGAAGTGAGGCCAGAGTGGAGTGGACCCTACCGGGTTGCAGAGGCTTCTCCTCTCTGCGGGGGCCCTGGGCCCCCTCAGAAGGAGAGGGTGGGAGGTCCTGGGCAGCCAGGGGTTGGGACTGAACCCAGGGCTGGGGGGTGGCGGCTGGATCCTGTCCCCAGTGGAAGTGTCCCTTTAATAGCTTGCTGGCCTGGGCCAGCTAGGGCGCCTGCTTTACTTCCCATTCAGCGGTGTGTGCAGCTGCTGTGCTGACTCATGCACCCCAGCAGCCCACAGGAGCTGGAAGCATGGGCTCCCCAGGGGCCTTGGCAGGCTGGGGGCTTCTGGATTACAAAACGGAGAAGTATGTGATAACCAGGAATTGGCGGGTGGGCGCCCTGCAGAGGCTGCTGCAGCTTGGGGTCATGGCCTACGTGATAGGGTAAGAGAAAGACTCCTGGGCCACACTTGGCTGGGGGGATAATGACTGGGCCTGCTGGGCTGAGGGTTGACGGTTTGACTCTTCAGGGGCTGAGCTGGTGGTAGCAGAGGGGAGCAGGTTGGGACAGGGAGGAAGTAGGCAGAGGGAGGATCTTTGTCTGTCTAGAAGCCAGGGGATACAAGAGCAAGCTGTGGGCCTGGGTCCTCCTGTGTGCCCACCTCCTTCCTTTCCTGGGCCTTGTTTCCAGGCCCATATTGATCTCTGGGCACAGAGCAAGATGCGTCCCTATCTGTACCAGGAGGCCCCTGGCGGGGCAGGAGGTATAGTCCTTGATGCTTGGGAGAGCTGGGAGACCATCAGTTTTAGCTGGGTCAGGGGAGTCTTTAAGGAGGACTTGGGCCTAGCCAGGGCAGGGGGAGGGTGTTGGCTGGTGAAAGAGGTGGTGGTGGGCATCTCCAAGCCCATGAGTGCCTGACAGGGGACACCCATGAAAGGCACTGGCTGTCTGATCATGGTTGGAGCTTCTGGCCTGTGCAGGGTGTTTGGGGTGGGAAATGAGGCTGGAGGGGAGGCAGGGGCCCCGCATGCTGGGCTGGGAGCCTGGAGGGTGTGTGAGGAGAGAGGCCGAGAGGGTGGGGCCCGCTCTGCCACTGCTCACCATGGACCAGAGACAGGCCACACTGCCCATCGCTTCTTCCTAAGGTGGGCTCTCCTCGCCAAAAAAGGATACCAGGAGCGAGATCCAGACCCGCAGATTTCCGTCATCACCAAACTCAAAGGGGTTTCGGTGACCCAGATCAAGGAGCTGGGTCACCAGCTGTGGGACGCGGCGGACTTTGTGAAGCCACCACAGGTAGGGGCCTTGGTCCTGCTGCCAGGCAGTGGCAGCCCTGACACCACCCTTGTGGCGAGTGTGTGCGTGAGGGGCACGTGAGGCCCGAGCGGGGTGCTGGCACCGCATAGGGTCGGGCCTGGGAAGGGCCTTACAGAGGAGCGGTGCCTGGACGGGGCTTTCCGGGAGGTGTAAGAGGTTTCCGGGTGGACAGAAGCCAGGCCAGAGGAACTGTCTTTATAAAGGCTGCCCCTGGAAGAGTGCAATGTTTAGGAACTCAAGGCTGGAGCTTGAGGATGGGGCGGGAGAAGCGGAGGGGACCAGGGTCTGAGCTTCCTGAATGCTCCCCTCCCTGACCTGGGGCACGGCTCTCAGGTGCTCCTCCTCTGCCCCTCCCATGCAGCATTTCCAGCTCCTTCTTCCCCCACCCAGATTGTCCACAGCTTCGGTTTCTACCTTTATCCTGCCAATGCCAAAACTGTAGCCCCAGTGACTGCCTGCCCCAAGTGCCACCTGCCTCCTGGGTGCACACCCACCACGTCCAAAGAGGAATCATCTCCCTCTCCCGGCGTGGCCTCTTTTCATCCAGTGAGGGCCAAAGCTGGGCCTGTGCCTCCCTTCTGTGCATATTCCGTCTCCTAGCAGTGTTCACTGCTGCCTGGGTCATACCTGGATGAGGCCGTGAGCTTCTAGTGGGTCCCCGGTGCACGCCGCCCAGCAGCCAGCCTGAGCTTTCCTATGTGATATCAATCAGAGCCTGCCAAACCTTGTTTCCACTCTGGGAAGGCTCCTTTTCCATGGTGGTGGCCACCAAGTCCAGATCTTGACCACTGTCACACCCGCTGCCTTCTCTCCTTCCTGGGTGTGCATTGCCTCAAGCTTGCAGAGCTCACACACGCAGCACTTGGGTGTCAGCCACCCGGCCTGTCCTTAGCCACCCTTTGCCCAGGTGGAACTCATCACCTGCTCCACTCGGCCCTGACCATGCGTGCAATTGAGGGGTCCACCTCCCCTTTACCTTGGGCAGGTCCCCAGTCCCACTCAGCTCTGGATCTTCAGTGCCTAGAAGCAGGAGGCGCTTGGACAATTCTGGTTGAGAGAATGAGTATGAACATGAAAAATACATTTGTCTCAAAGAGGCAGCTGTGGGCTTCTCGAAATGGCCAGAAACCCAGCCAGCTTCTTATCTCTACTTCAGCTGGCTTCACTGGAGCTACTTTCCTGACTTGATCAGGCCAGGACCCTTTTCCCCACCAGCCAAGCTGCCAGTTCTGGCCTCTCCCTTTGGGGGAGGGAAGCAGGGACCAACCCTGACACTTGCTTTCTAGGGAGAGAACGTGTTCTTCCTGGTGACCAATTTTCTCGTGACACCAGAACAAGTTCAGGACAGATGCCCAGAGGTAAGCCTGCCCAGGAGCTTCCCAGCAGGTCCCTAGTTCCTCTGCCAGCCCTGGGTCACCAGCCATGTCCCCCGTTCTCCTTCCCACGTAACTGAGGGTTCAGTATGTGCTCCTGTATCTCAGGCACTGAGCTAAAACCTTTTCGTGAATCATTCCACTTAATCTTCACAAATACCCTGCTGGTAGGAATTACTGCGATCCCATTTAAGATGAGAAGACAGGGTCTCAGCAAGGTAGACTCTCGTGCTCAAGGCTGTCCAGCCTCTGGACCTCTGAGCTGTCTTCTGGAGCCTTCCACCGTAGCCCTCTGTGAGATGTCCTGGCCCTTCCCGCCCTGGTCCCACCTCTGGGCACCCTTCAGGTTGTCAATGTAACACCCAGAATTGGGTACAAGGCTCAGGTGAGCTCTAATAGCAAGAGGCTAGATCACCTTCTCTTTTCTTCTTTTTTGGTAAGATTTATTTATTTATTTTTAGCAAGAAAGAGAGTGGGCAAGCGTGAGCAGGGGTGTGTGTGGGGGTAACTGGTGCAGAGGGAGAGAAAGAATCCTGAAGCAGACTCCCTGCTGAGCGAGGAGCCCCATGTGGGGCTCGATTCAAGGACCCTGAGATCATGACCTGAGCCAAAAGCAAGAGCCAGCCTCTTAACAAACTGAGCCACCCAGGCGCCCTAATCACCTCCTCTTTTCTATGCGCAGTCTCTATTAATGTGTCCCAAGTCAGCTTCCATTTTTGTGGCCAAACACAGCACACTCCTGCTGATGCTGAGCTCAGGGTCACTTATGATCTCTGGATATTTTTCACTACAACTGTGGTCACACCAGAGTCTCTCACCCCCTATTCTTGTCTATTTCTCATCCAGAATCACAGGTTTTCCGCCTGAAATCTCACCTTTTCCCCTTGCCTGAGGATGTCCCACAGATCCAGTGTATGTCACAGAGCACACTTACTCTTCTCTCCAGCTGTGGGGTTTTTTCCAAAAATTTTTTTACTGTGATAAACTACATGTGACATAAAATTTACCTTCTTACCCATTTTTACGTGTATGGTTTCCAGCTGTGGATTTTGTTTGAGCAGTTGGCACCCGACACATAGCCCTGGAAGCCTACCTCCATGGTGACCTCTTTTTAAAATCCAGCCTAACATTTAATTGCTTACGGGGCTGGAGAATAACTGTGTGGTCACCTGTCCCCTATGTCCTGGTTGTTGGCGCCACCACAGATGCCGGGGGTGTCACATGTCCCAGGCTGGCCCCGTCCGCAAAGGAGGTAAAGCATGTGTACAAAGGATGTGCAAATGCACATGATGTCTTTCTTTTACTAAATGTTCAGAAGACATCTAATTAATGTTGAGTGTGTAGGCTGTCCTGAAATTTCGCTGAAGCCATCATTCTGCGTTTTCTGGAATCCATGTGATTCCTCTTTGCCTCATGTCCCGGCTTTGAGCTCTTCCCATGAAACTTCCGGGGCTGGGAAGGAATTCATCAGATCTGACAACATGACTTCCTGAGACTAGCCAGCGTTCCTGCCATCTCCTCTCGGGGGTCCTGGTCATCCGGTCCCTCCCAACACATGCACTGTTCTTCTTGGAGAGTCCAGCCTCCAGCAAACACCTGCTGAGCCTCGGGGCGGGTTGTGTGTGTGTGTGGGTGGGTGGGTGGGGGGCAGGCCCGATGCTGGGGATGCAAAACTCCGCCGCTTGTATCTCAAGCAGCTCCTGCATAGGCAGCCCAGCCAAGGAGGCAGTTCCTGGGATGTGGGCAGAGCCCATAGCTGGAGACGCAGGGAGGCATGTCTGCCGGCCCAGGGCCTCAGGAAGGCTTTCCCACAGGACTGGAGACTCAAGTGGGATCTTGAGAATGTCCAAGCAGAGGGAGCTATGTGAGCAAAGGCCCCAAGCTCTGTGAGATGAGGCACCTCCGGGGTCACCTGCTTCAGAGTGGGGTTGGAGCCTAGATTTGGATTGAGGTGGCGAGGGGGTAACCCGAGATCTCAGGGGCCCTGTGAATTCTGCTAAGGAGCTGAACTTGATCACAGGAGTGTGGCGGAGGCCGAGATGGTCTCTGCTGAATGAATGGAGGCAGATGACGCAGAGACCAGGCCCTGTGGTGGTCATCATGGGGTCCGACTGGAGGAGATGGCAGCCCAGCCGGGGGGGGGGGGAGAGGAGGGGCGGACTCAGGACACAGGTGGCCCTACTCTGTCCTCTGCCTCCATCACAGTCCCCACCCCTCACGGTTCCACTGTCTCATTTGGCCTAGAGTCCCCGAACCCTTCTTGCCACCGTGGCACTGGGCTCGTGAGCCAGGTGACCCGATCCATGGCGTTCATTGTCAGCCTAGGGCGGAATGTATCTGTGAGAGTGTGCTTTCCTCTCCAGGCTCTAGGGCCCCCAGAAAGCTTGCCATCTCCCCCTTCTGACTGACCCCTAGAATAGTGTGAGCATGCAGGCGCTAATATCCCTGTTTTACGGAAGAACAAACAGTGCGTGTGGTCCTACCCACTTCCCTACCCAGACCCCTCCAACCAGGGCCCTGCCCTTTGTTCCCCACACCCGGTGCCTCCACCCTGGCATGAACTTGCCCTTCGCAGAGTCCCTTCACCTTCCCTGTTCTGTCATCTGAGTTGGACCAGAGGATCTGGGCCTCCGGCGGGGAGAGAACTATCAGGAAGGAAGGAAGCTTGCTCTGCCTTGGAATACAGCACCTGAATCCCTAGCTGGCCGGGGGGCTGCTCGCTACCCTCCTCTGACCACCTCCTTTTATTTGTACCCTCCAGCTTTCCCATGTGCCCCCCAAACTCAGGCATCTCTATGGGGCTAAGGCAGTGGGGGCCGCACCTGCAGGCTTCAAGGCTGGGTCATAGAGGGGAGCCATACCCCGGGCCCTTGGCAACTCTGCTTTCCCCACCTCAGCACCCCTCCATCCCGCTGGCTAATTGCTGGGCCGATGAGGACTGTCCCGAAGGGGAGACAGGGACGCACAGCCACGGTAACTGTGGGCCCTGTCTTCCAGTGCCTCCCCTGGGTGGGGGCTCCAGGGGCTGGGCTGGGACCCTGGGTGGCTCTTGAGGGCAGGCCTGGTGGTGCCTCTGCGTCTCTCCTTTCTGTCAACAGCCCCCTGGCCCTACCCCCGCCCCTCCCCTGGCCCTGTGGAAATTTGAGGGCCTGGAGTTTGTCTTGTTTTTTCAAGGCATAAAAACGGGCCAATGTGTGGAATTCAACGGGACCCACAGGACCTGTGAGATCCAGGGCTGGTGCCCTGTGGAGAGCAGCACTGTGCCCGAGTAAGTGTGTCTCCCCCGCCCCACCCCCGCCCAGGACAGGGCCCCAGAACCGCAGAGCCTGCCCTTCACTTCCCCTCTGCCCGCAGGAAGCCCCTACTGTTCCAGGCAGAGAACTTCACCCTGTTCATCAAGAACACTGTCACCTTCAGCAAGTTCAACTTCTCCAAGTAAGCGTGGGTGGGTCCTGCTGGCCCCAGACCCTCCTGGTCTCCTACCTGGCCTGACCCCCCCGTCCCATCCCCCACCCCCCCAGGTCCAATGCCTTGGACACCTGGGACGCCACTTACTTCAAGCGCTGCCGCTATGACTCACGCTACAGCCCCTTCTGCCCTGTGTTCCGCATTGGGGACCTCGTGGCTGCAGCTGGAGGGGTCTTTGAGGACCTGGCACTGCTGGTGGGTCCATGGGGGGCAGGGTTCCAGGAGGGCTCAGGGAGAGGGTCCGGAGCCTATGTGCCAGTGAAGCAGCGATATGCCGTGTGCAGGGAGGTGCCGTGGGCGTCCGAGTCCACTGGGATTGTGACCTGGATGCTGGGGGTTCCGATTGCCGGCCCCACTACTCCTTCCAGCTTCAGGAGAGGAGCTACAACTTCAGGTGCGGCCCCCACTGCCCTCTAGCTGCTCCTTGGCCAGGTCACCCCTCCACCTGTCCTCCTGTGGCAGCCAGGACTCACCAAACAGCGGCCCACCCGTCCGGGCACTCCACTGTGTGTGCAAGGAGGGCCCCAGGCCCAGGAGGGGTGTTCTCAGCCTCTCTCCTGATCCAGTCCCCCCTCTGTCCTCTGGGACTCCTCACCCCCAGCCCCCCCCCCCCCGCACTTCCCCCCCCCCAGCATCTCCCTCCTCAGCACAGGGGCGTTTCTTTTTTACTTTTGCCTTAGGTCTTATCTAAAAATTCTCAAAAACCTATAGAAAAGTTCAAAGATTAGTACTGTGCACACCCATACCCATACACCCTTTATCTGGGTTCTCTAGGGTTTTTTTGTTTTGTTTTGTTTTGGGTTTTATTTTTTACCATTTTGCCACATTTGCTTTCTCTCTCCCTCTCTAGAGTAAGCTGGATTTATTTATTTATTTATTTATTTAGATTCATTAAAATATGTATTGAGCAGCTAGGGAGATACAAAAGTGATTAAAACATTGTCACAGAGGTGAGGCAAATGCCCATATCATAGAAAGCCAGTGTAAGGGGTCACTGAATCACAGCAGTCAAAAGAAAAGTGCTTTAGGAGATCAAGAATGAGATTGCTTCCAGCCGGATATATGTAGATAGATTTCAAAGGGAACTATTTGAAAGTGAGTGGCAGAAGAATGAGGACCTCCCCCACGTGACTGCTGTCCCCTTGTCACACTCAAGAAATTTAACATTGGCAGAGGATATTTAAATTTCCCCAACTGTGCCAGTAATAGTCTTGTATCTTTTTATCTTCCAATCCGGGATGCACTCAGGGATCTTGCATTGCATCTCTGAGTCTGCTAAACAGACCTCCCCCCCCCCACCCTGCCAGTATCCTCCTGTCACTTCCTGGTCATTGTCACGAATATGCACACAACAGCCACCAGGCCTGGAGGTGATGCCCCTTGACGTCCCCTTCACCCTTTAGACTCACACAGCCCAGGGCTTGCCTCCCTACCTGCCCTCACCCCCACGACCAGTGCCTGTGTAGGGACACTTCTGTCCCCTCTGTCCCCTCAGCAGGCAAGGAGCTTCCAAAAGGCAGGTAGGTCCCAGTTTGCCTTTCCCCTGTGTTCCCAGCAATGACACAGGGTTGAGACAGCTGGGGCTGGGGGTTTATAGAGTCAGTGGATGTTACCCATCCAGGCAGGAGGCCTGGAAGGGCCGGGCCAGCCCAGGAGTGACAGCAGCGCAAGCCACCACACTTTCTTTCCTGCTCTCAGGACAGCCACTCACTGGTGGAAGGCCTCAGGTGTGGAGGCCCGGAGTCTGCTCAAGCTCTATGGGATCCGCTTCGACATCCTCGTCACTGGGCAGGTAAGAGGTGCTAAGTGAAGGCAATGGGGGGTGGGGGTGGGAGGGGGAGATAGTCACAGCCCCAGAGGCTCAGTCCAGGTCGGTCTCAGGCAGGGAAGTTCGGGCTCATCCCCACGATCATCACTCTGGGCACCGGAGCAGCTTGGCTGGGTGTGGTGAGTCTGGCCAATGTGGGCTCCCTCTGGCTACAGCGACTGTGTACCCAGGCCGGCCCAAGTGCACACTGAGCACCCCGACCCCCACCGTGCATGATGTTGAGTCTGGGGGTGAGAGCTGGGGAGGTGGCCGAAGGGCAGCCTGAGGGCCGAGACACAGGTCTGCCCCGCCTCTCCCAGATCACCTTCTTCTGTGACCTGCTACTGTTGTATGTGGATGAAGAAGCCCATTTCTACTGGAGTACCAAGTATGAGGAGGTGAGCTGCGGGCCTGTCCGGGCCCTGGGCTCTGCTACACTTTGGAGGATAATGACCAGAGCCCTGATCTGATGTTCTCATCTGCAGGCAAAGGCCCCGAAGGTGACCACCAACTCTGAGCAGACAGAGCCAGCTTCTACACCCCCGCACGTGGCTGCCCAGGTGTCTTAGAGGGGGCCCAGTCTGGGAATCAGACACCAACACCAGAGTGGCCCATGCCCAGGCTCCGGCCCCCACTCACTGGCCTGTTCCTGAGGCTGTTTCCTGCTGGTTGCTGGGTGGGGACCCCGTCTTGGGGACCTGCTGGATAAAGCCCCAGCCGGACCAGGGTGGGAGGTTGGGGGAGAATTCCACCCTTCCACTCCCAGACAGACTGACCCTCTCCTGACTCCAGCTTCAGCAGGGTGCTGCCTGGGGGGCCAGAGAAGCCAGTTTTGTATAGAGACCCACAGCAGAACAGGAACCGCGGAGAAGGGGAGATCCTGGGGCACCCACGTGGCAGGGTAGTGGGCCAGTGGGGCTCTTCCTGTGTCTAGGTCTAGAGAACTCTCTCCTAGTCTCCGTCAGCAGTGTTCCCAGCGGTGGCCTGCTCACCAGCTGTCAGCACCGGCCCTCCCACTGGCTGTGGCAGACTCCAGCCCTCCTCCATCTGCCAGCACCCCTATTGTAGGTAGAGCCCCTCCCTCTCAGCTGCGCTGCTCTGGGGGCCGTGCAACCAGAGTCTGAAGCAAGGTAGAAAGAAGCCTGACAAGAGGGGTCAGGCTGCTCTGGTGTTGGGTTGCCTGGGGCAGGTTCCTACCCAACTCTGAATGAAGAGTGGGTAGGCAGATAATCCAACCCCTAGGGACACCCAGGCAAGGACACAGGCACCCTTTCGTCTCACACCGGCCCAGTTAATGAGCATCAGCCCCTCCCTGGTGGTGGCCCTCAGGCTATGGGCTTTGGGATAGGGAGGAGAGGGGGGAGGGCCTGAGATGGTGGTCACTGGGTCCTTTGGGATCTTCTATAAGGCTCCTCATTAACCACCCCCCTCCCCAGCCCAACCCCTAGAACCTGCTCACTGGAGCCATGGGGGTAGGGAGGCTGTACATTTGGAATTCACTGCTACTCAAGGTCATAGCCAAGAACCTGTCAGGGCATCTGCTTGTCCCAGACTGAGGCAACTGCATGCAGGAGACCTTGACTATAACCCCAGGTAGAGCCCAGTGGCTGGAAGGAATTTCCCTCACAAAGGACACAAAGGTGCCCCTCAGGCTGGCTTGGCATCTTTCTGGAGTCTGATTCCTGACTGCTGGAGAATTTCCCCTGCCCCAGAGTCCCACAGTCAGGAGGGGAGGAACAGGGGCTGCAAGAGCCAAACTCCCTGTGGTCCCAGGGCAGAGGCAGGAATTTGGGAGTACCCACCCGAGGGAGGCAAGGGGCTTCTCTCTCATGGGTCCCTGGTGACCAGGAGTGAGCTGGCAGCTTGGCGGCGGAGCCACAAAGACCAGTTGGGGAGGGCCAGGGCTGGGGGCTCAGGCTGGGCTAGCATCTGGAATCATCTGGCACCTGGAGCCTCAGCAAAGCCTTGGGGTCTCTGCTGCTTCTCAATCCCCAGAGCCGTGTCCATGGGGAGGCAGGTTCAGGAGAGCCAAGGTGAGAGAACATGGCTCTGAGGCCTGGTTATTGGAGTGGGGTCACATGTACCTGGTTGTGCTCAGGGCTCAGAGAAAGCGGTCATAGCTGCAGAAAGTCAAGGAGTAAAGCCTGCTCAAACCAGCAGCTTCCTGTGTAGTCCTTATAGGCAAGAACGGGGAGTTGGAAGCATCTATGATGGACATAGCGTGGCTTCAGGGAGACCAGTGGGGAACGGGGAAGTGTGGGCCTGGGGACCCCCCAAGGACTGGGGCCTCACAGCCACCAGCTGGGCTCGGCGGTACTTGGAGCAGGCCCAGGCCTTGTGCATCCATACGCAGGAGTGTATACCATACATGTGTGTAATATCCTGAGCCTTTATCGCAAAGCCCTTGAGGGAAGGGGGAGAGTACCAGCTGTGACAGCCAGACAGCTGTGGCCAGGGCCTGAGGCTGGAAGCAGCTGTTGCCTCAGTCTGCATGTGGGTGTGCATCGTCAAGGTAGCCATGCAGGCCATGCGGGCACATGCCCCAGAGGAGCCCTGGGCAGGCTTCGGGGATATGCTATGCTTTCTGGGAGCCTTGGGAACCCAGGAGGACCCTGCAACTTCACTGCCCTTTCTAGGCGACCTTTTTGGGGCCCAGGTTCTGCTCTCTGGATCTGCCCCCTCCAAGGGACATGTGGGGAGCCTGTGGTGGGGGCAGCCTGACTCTGCCCTTTTCATGGACCCCTCCTCTCCTGGTGTGTGTAGGGGTGTATATAGCTCCCCTCTGAGCTGGGCAGAGGGCACCAGCCTGAGGGCAGGACTCCAGGACCCAGGCCGGGTGGTGTCTCTGATTCAGGGTTGTCCCAGAGCTGGTACCTCCCTCTTGCCAAACCTCGGCATCTTTGCTGTGGTTTGGGGACAATCTCCTGGTTCTTGGGATGGGGGGCAGGAAAGCACTCAGCTCCACAAGGAATGAAATGGTGGACACAGCAGCAGGGCACGTGGCTGGCCAAGACGTTATTATTGTGGATATCTGGGGGCTGCGGGCCTCTCCCCCGCCCACCCTCACCCACCCCAGCCCACCCCACCTGCCCAAATAGCTGGAGTTGCTCATGAACAGGAAGGCGCTGGACAAAATATTCACCCACCACCAGCACTGGCCATGGCCCACTCCCCCAAACCCAAAACTAGGCACTTGGGCTAAGGCCCCCAGGTCTCGAGGACCCCTCAGCATGAGCAGGCCTGCAAACCTGAGCTGGCTCAGACAGAAGGGACTCCCAGCCCCTCTGGGCTCCTGAGGACGTGGGGGAGGGCAGAAGGCGCATGGACAGGCCTCCAGCTCGATTCACGGACTGGCGGACTGCTCTGTGGGGCTGGGCTCCCGGGCGGGCACCTGGCTGGTGGGCTGCACCGTTTGTACCGTCTCCTCCAGGCTGGTGCTGGGGAACACCACGTAGCGTGTGGTGGTCAGCTCGGGCGCCTCCCGCTGGTTCTCTTTGCTGTGCCAGATGCCATAGCCAAAATACACGGCAAGGCCTGCAGGAGTTGCGAGAGACTGAGGGCCAGGTCCCAGCCCTGCTTGCCCTCCTTGCTTGCCTTCTTCCTGTGGCCCACCCAGGGCCCCCAGCCTGGCCCCCACTCACCGATCAGCAGCCAGATGGAGAAGCGCAGCCAGGTCAGGTAGCTTAGCTTCAGCATGAGGCAGATGTTGAGGAGGATGCTCAGGGCTGGAGTCAGGGGCACCATGGGGATCTGAGGGGGCAAGAACGGGGGCTGGGCGGGGCTGCAGGGAAGGTTGGCTGGCTCAGGGTCTGATTTCTCAAGAGTCCACAGAGCCTTTCTCCATCTCTGGAGATTTGGGAAATAAGAGCCCACTTGCCATGCAGGAAGAGAGAGGGATGGGTGTGTGGGCCTCCCCCCACCCTGTGAACCCTGGTTCATCCTGGCACAGCAGAGGAGGAAAGGGCAAAGAGAGCTAGCTGGGCTGAGAGCCAGGGGGCACTGGCTGGGGGAGGTACCTGGAAGGTGTCTTGCTGGCGCTGTTGCTGGTGGGCCCCCAGGACGAGGAGGCTGAGCAGAAATGCGACGGAGCCGAGCAGAAGCAGCAGGATGTAGCCCCAGTATGGGAGGTGCAGGGCCGAGTCCCCGAAGACCAGTACACAGGCCAGGGTGATGGCCGAGGCCACCAGGATGCTTAGTGCCCAAGCCACAGCAGCTCCAGGGCTGCCCCTACCTAGGAAGCCCAGGTAGGGCCTCAGAGCTGGCCGCAGCTGCCCGGGCTCAGGGCCTGAGGCCTGCTCGGTGCCCACCAGCTGTATGTGGTCTGAGAAAGAGTGGTACTCTTTGACCCTGGAGCCAGGGCTGGCTGGGCCTGGGGAACTGGATGCAGGGGCCTTCTGGAAGCGTAGCACAAGAATACTGGTGGCCACGAAAGTGTAGGCCAGCAGCGTGCCAATGGACAGGAACTGGACCAGTGCCTCGAGGTCCAGCAGCAGCGCCAGTAAACTCATGAGCCCCCCGAACACAACGATGCCCGCCAAGGGCACCTGCGTCCGGGGGTGCACTCGGGCAAACACCTGGAAGAAGAGCCCGTCGACGGCCATGGCATAGACGATGCGTGGCAGGGAGAAGAGGCTGCTGAGCAGGACAGTGTTCATGGCTGTGGCAGAGGGTGGGGGACTGGTCAGCATGGTGGAGAGGCCCATCAGGGGCCCCTGCTGGGAGCCAGGGCATGCACAACCCCTTGGGAACACGGGCATGAGTTTGGGATCTCAGAGTAAGCCTGAGTGTATGTGGGGTGCTGGATTGTTACCCCACCACTCCCACCCCCGCCACCAGGAATGGGACACCCCAGTTTAGGTGACAGGCCCATCAGAGAATCTGATGAGGGCTGAGTCCTTCTCCCAGGAAAGGACCTGGAAGTGCACGCTCAGAACTGACATTTCTGGGAAGGGGCAGTGAGTAGGGCCCTTCCAACTGGAGGAACTGGGAGGGGGCAGTGAGTAGGGCCCTTCCAACAAGCCTGGGTGGAGAGTCAAATGATTAGCACCTTCCTGGACCCATTGTGCAACTGGTAACAGACCCAGATGGAGACATGTTCCCCGGGAAGCTTCGGGCAGGGCCCCGCTGCCCTGTTCACTCCCACCACGCGTGAAAGGCGCCTTACCGCAGATGGAGCCGGCCGCCACGATGAAGCCAGCCCAGCTGTAGCCCCGCCGGTAGAAGGCGTCGGCGAGTGCGGAGTCAGGGTTCAGGCTGTGCCACGGCACCATGAGGGTGAGCACGGTGGAGACGAGGATGTAGGCACCAGCTGCCAGGCCGAGCGAGATGGAAATGGCTATCGGCACAGCCCGCTTCGGGTTCCTGGCCTCCTCGCTGGAGGCGGCAATGACGTCAAAGCCCACGAAGGCGTAGAAGCAGGTGGCGGTGCCAGCCATGATGCCGGAGAGGCCAAAAGGCGCGAAGCCCCCCTCCTCGGCACTCCAGTTGTGCGGGCGGGCCAGGATAAAACCCAGGATGATGATGAAGAGGATGAGGACAAGGCTGACCACGGAGAACGTGTGGTTGAGCCAGGAGGAAACTCGGGCTCCGCAGGAGATGAAGGCGGAGGCCAGAAGTATGATCCCAGCAGCCAGGAAGTCTGGGTAGTGGGCCAGCAGCGGCACCTGCCAGGTTCCAATGTGGGCCTGGGTGAAGTTGTGGATGCGGTGGTTGAACATGGAGTCCAGGTAGCCACTCCAGGCACGGGCCACAGCCGCACCACCAATGAGGTACTCGAGCAGCACGTTCCAGCCGATGAGGAAGGCCCACAGCTCACCCATGGACACATAGGTGAACAGGTAGGCAGAGCCCGTGCGGGGCAACCGGGCCCCAAACTCTGCATAGCACAGGGCTGACAGCAGGGAGGCCACGGCGGCCACCGCGAAGGACAAGAGCACCGCAGGGCCGGCCATCTCCTTTGCCACAGTGCCTGTGAGCACATAGAGGCCGGAGCCCACCATGCCACCCACGCCCAGCAGGGTCAGGTCCAGCGTGGACAGGCAGCGCCGCAGTGACGTCTCCATGGTAGACTCCTCCAGTGGCTTCAGCCGGTTCAGCCTCTGGCAGAAGCGTGCCAGGCTGGCAGGGCTGGGCAGCCCCCTGACCATGATGGGCAGCTGAGAGGAGCACCACGCCAGCTGCCAGCACCTACCGGGGCCAGAGGGGAATGACAGGTTGCCCAACCAGGTATTGACCAGGCTTCAGTCTGCTCTGTTTATCCCCCTGGGGACCCAAGTGCCTGCATAGCTAGCTTTGCCTGAGGGCTGGGATCAGTCAGGAGTGGGCAGGAGGTCACAGGGAAGAATGGGAATCCTGTCTGCCTCTGGGCAGGTGAGGGAGCCTTGTGCAGCTGGACCTGGGCGCTTCTGGGGAAGGGGGGGTGGTAGTTGAGGGTGAAAAGGGTGCAGCTCCAAGAAGCGCGGTTGGGAAACGCTCCTTGGTCTGGCATCCAAGAGCAAGGTGGAAAGCCCAGGCTTCCCGGGAGCTGGGCCAGGCCTCCAGGACCCGGAACAGGAGGGGCTCTGCTGTCCTGGGCGTGAACCAGGTGGCCACCTGGCCTCAGACAGTGGCACTCACCACCACACACACACACACGCACACACGCACACACGCACACATCGCCCCAGGGCCTTGGGTATCTGCCTACCCGGCGGCCAGGAGGCGGGGCGCTCTTGGCCCGGCACCCCGAAGCCAAAGCTCCGTGCCCTGCCCCCGCCCCGACAGGCCACCGCCGCCACCGTCACCGCCACCCTCCGGCCGGGGATCCGAGGCTTTGCCTCCTCTCCGGCTGGAGCACGTCCCTGCAGGAGTCGCTGAGACTCACCTGCTGTCACTGCGGCCGCCGCTGCGCACGCTGTGGCTGCGCTGCCTGGCTGACGCCGCCCGCGCGCAGAGCCCGCCCCCAGCCCTTCTGCGCCGGAGCCAGCGCGAGGCCCCACCCACCTCGCTGTCACACAAGCACCCAGATCGCCCACCGTACCCATACCTCACACGACGGAGACCTGAACGTTTCCCAGATCTAGGGAAGTCCTGTTACTGTGTCTGGTTCACAGATGAGGAAGCCCAGGCCACCAGGTAAGTGACTAATCCAGATCACTGGGGTGGCCTTGGAAGGCAGGCAAGTTTAAGGACGGGGTCTGGAAGGATCTGGAGCCCACCCGCTTGCCACTGCTGCAGTAACCCTCCTTGATTCTTCACCTCCGCACAGCTGGTCACCATCCAAGTTCCCCTCCCCCAACATTGGGGCGTTTGGGGGGCTGCAGGGAGTCAGGCAAACCTCTGGTAAGATGAGGGTGTGGGTCTGGCTGAGAGGCCCCAGGCAATCCCTGACCTGTCCTGTACAGGTGGGGGTAAGCCACTCTCATACATTGGTGAGGGAGTGCAGAGCTTTTGGGAGTGTTCTGTGAGTTGGAAAAATTCATACTGGCTGCTCTGAGCCTTGTCCTAAAAGGCGGCAATCCAAAGCCTTCCAGCTCAGGGCACCCCTGGGGCCCTTCAGATGCCAGTGACAGCCCCTCCTGGCCTAGGAGCTCCTGTCAGGCTTAGAGAATCCTGGGGGACCCCAACAGCAGCTTCCCACTTGTGGGTATCCATGAGAGGTCATATGCTGAGCACCTACTCCATGCCACTCCCCACACCACAGACAGTCCCCATGTCCCATCATATAGCCATTGCAAATTCCCCTCAGGCTTACTTATTCCTGGGGCTTCTTCTGCTCTTTCTACTTTTTGAAAGTGAAAAAGTTGGGTGTGACATGGTGTTAACTTGTCAGCGAAATGATGACAATCCATGCAAGCAAAGCAAAACCAAAATGGATTTTAGGGGTACCTGCAGCCACTCTGGATCAATGAGCTAGCGACAGGATGGTGGACTCCCAGACAAGATGGTGCCACTTGGAACACTCTGCCTTGGCCAGCCCCCTTGATCCCTTCTGATATTCGGCTGATGTTGTCTTGAAGAGCTTCAGATGGGCTCCCACTTCCTACAGGGATGACATCTCCCTTACCTTGCTCCCCCTTGGCCTGAACATAACCGAGCAGATGTTTCTTGTCCTGAGATGCCTCCACAAAAATCTAGGAAAATGCATTTCAACCCAAGAGACTGGGGCAGGTTTGTAACAGAAGCTCCCCCAAGGCCTTGAGGGAGGCCTGAGAGCTGGTATGCAGTGTTTCAGAGAACTGACTTTTAATCCATCCAGAGAAGGCTCTCGCCACATATATGAGTACATATTTGAGGGCAGACATGGTTGACACAGTGAATTGTAACTTTCGGGGATATGACTGGGCCAAGTTCTGGGACCCCATTGAACAAGGCAGTTACAAAGAGCAACCTGATGAAGATGCAGTGAAGCTAAAGCACCAAAAAGAAAAAAGAAGGAAGAGGAGGAGGAGGGGGAGCACAGGAGGGAATACCTCCTAACTTATTCTACAAAGCCAAAGGCATCACAAGAAAGAAGAACTACAGACTACTACCTGTTATGTATATAGATGCAGACTTCCTCAACAAAATACTAGCAGATTGAATCCAGCAACATATAAAAAGGGCCAAGTGGAATTTATCCCAGGAATGCAAGTTAACATAGGAAAATCAAGCAATGTAACATGCCATACTAATAGAATAAAGAACCAAACCACATGATCATCTTAACATATACAGAAAAAAAGCACTCAACACATGAGGAATAAAAGGGAACATCCGCAGCCTGCTATGAAAAACCTTTGGTGGGGCGCCTGGGTGGCTCAGTCGTTAAGTGTCTGCCTTCGGCTGGGGTCATGATCCCAGGGTCCTGGGATTGAGCCCCTCATAGGGCTCCCTGCTCTGTGGGAAGCCTGCTTCTCTCTCTCCCACTCCCCCTGCTCGTGTTCCTTCTCTCGCTGTGTCTCTCTGTCAAATAAATAAATCTTAAAAAAAAACAAACAACCTTTGGCTTATATACTCAATGGTGAAAAACTGAAAGCTTTCCTTTATGATAAAAAAACAACATAAGGATATTGGGGTGCCTGGGTGGCTCAGTTGTTAAGCGTCTACCTTCGGCTCAGGTCATGATCCCAGGATCCTGGGATCAAGCCCTGCATCGGGCTCCCTGCTCGGCGGGAAGCCTGCTTCTCCCTCTCCCACTCCCCCTGCTTGTGTTCCCTCTCTCGTTGTGTCTCTCTCTGTCAAATAAATAAATAAAATCTTAAAAAAAAAAAAAAAAGAACAACATAAGGATGTCTACTCTCACCACTTGTACTCAACATTTTACTGGAGGTAGTAGCCATAGCAATTAGGCAAGGACATGCAATTAAAGGAATCCAAATTGGAAAAGAAGTAAAACTATCTCTAGTCACAGATGACATGATCTCATGTATAGAAAATCCTAAGGAATCTACCCAATGAAATAACTAATAAACAAGTCCAGGAAAAGTGCAGGATACAAGAGCAATATACGGGCGCCTGGGTGGCTCAGTCGTTAAGCGTCTGCCTTCGGCTCAGGTCATGATCCCGGGGTCCCGGGATCGAGTCCCACATCGGGCTCCCTGCTCGGCGGGAAGCCTGCTTCTCCCTCCCCCACTCCCCCTGCTTGTGTTCCTGCTCTCGCTATCTCTCTCTCTGTCAAATAAATAAAATCTTTAAAAAAAAAAAAAAAAAGAGCAATATACATAAATCAGAGGATCTAATGTATAACATGGTAACTATATTTGACAGCACTGTATTACATAATTGAAATTTTCTAAGAGAGTGGACCTTAAATGTTCTCACACAAAAAAAGTAAATATGTGATGTGATGGATGTGTTAATGAACTAGATGGGAAGAATCCTTTCACAGTGTTTAAGGAAATCAAATCATTGTGATGTCTGCCTTAAATATCTTACATTTTTGTTAATTATATCTCAATAAAGCTGGAAAAAAATTCCAAAGTCAATTGTATTCCTATACACTAGCAATGAATCTCCAGAATGAAATTAAGAAAATAACTCTGCTTACATAGTCTCAAAAAGAATAAATATATTTAGGGGCGCCTGTGTGGCTCAGTCGTTAAGTGTCTGCCTTCAGCTCAGGTCATGGTCCCAGGGTCCTGGGATCGAGCCCCACGTCGGTCTCCCTGCTCGGCGGGAAGCCTGCTTCTCCCTCTCCCACTCCCCCTGCTTGTGTTCCCTCTCTCGCTGTGTCTCTCTCTGTCAAATAAATAAATAAAATCTTAAAAAAATATATATATTTATAAAGACATTTAGAATAATATGTCAATTATATCTCAAAAAAGTTGGGAAAAAGGATGCTTAGAATAAATTTAACAAAAGAAATGCAAGACTTGGACACTGAGAACTACTAAACGTCATTGAAAGAAAGTAAAGAAGACCTAAATAAGTGGAAAGACATCCAATGTTCATAGACTGGAAAACAATATATATATATTTTTTTCTTTTTTTTTTTTTAAAGATTTTATTTATTTGACAGAGAGAGACACAGCAAGAGAGGGAACACAAGCAGGGGGAGTGGGAGAGGGAGAAGCAGGCTTCCTGCTGAGCAGGGAGCCTGAGGCGGGGCTCAATCCCAGGACTTTGGGATCATGACCTGAGCTGAAGGCAGTTGCTTAACGACTGAGCCACCCAGGTGCCCCAATATATATATATATTTAAAGATTTTATTTATTCATTTGAGAGAGAGAGAGAGAGCACAAGCAGGGGGAGAGGCAGAGGGAGAGGGAGAAGCAAACCCCCCGCCGAGCTGGGAGCCCGACATGGGGCTCAATTCCAGGACCTGGAGACCATGACCCAAGCCAAAGGCAGATGCCCAACCATCTGAGCCACCCAGGTGCCCCTGGAAGACAGTATTGTTAAGATGACAGTACTCCTCAAATCTGTCTGCAGATGCAATGTAATGCCTATCAAAAGCCCAACTGCCTGTTTTGCAGAAATTATCAAGCTGATCCTAAAATTTATATGGAAATGCAAGGGACCCAGAATAGCCAAAACAATTCTGAAAAAGAACAAAGTTGGAGGGGCGCTTGGCTGGTTCAGTTTGTGGGGCATGTGACTCTTAATCTCAGGGTTGTGAATTGAAGCCCCATGTTGGGTGGAGAGATCACTTAAAAAAATAAAACAATCTGGGGCACTTGGGTGGCTCATTCGGTTAAGTGTCTGCCTTCTGCTCAGGTCATGATCTCAGGGTCCTGGGATGGAGCCCCGAATTTGACTCCCTGCTCAGTGGGGAACCTGTTTCTCCCTTTCCCCCTGCCTGCCCCTCCCCCTGCTTGAACTCTCTCTCTTTCTGTCAAATAAATAAAATCTAAAAAATAATAAAATAAAATAATCTTTAAAAAAGAGAACAAAGTTGGAGTTCTCACACTTCTTGATTTCTAAACTGACTACAAAGCTACAGTATTCAATACAGTGTATTACAGAAAAAAGGGTAGACCTATGAATCAATGGAATACGATTGAGAATCCAGAAACACGACTAATTAATTTTTAAAAATTTCTGTCTAATTTAAATCTATGGCAAATTGATTTTTAAAAAATAGACTTTATTTTTTAGAGCAGTTTTAGGTTCATAACAAAATTGAGCAGATGGTGGAGTTCCCATTCACCCCATATCATCACACATGCACAACCCACCCCCCAACAATCCATACCCCCTACAGGGTGGTACATGTGTTATAATCGGTGAGCCTACATTGACACACCATTATCACTCAGGGTCCATAGTCTACATTAGGGTTCACCCTTGATGTCCTACATTCTATGGGTTTTGACAAATGTAAATGTGTATCCACCGTTATTGTATCATACACAATTGTTTCACTGTCCTAAAAATCCTCTGTGCTTTGCCTATTCCCCCTTTGCTCCACCCTAACCCCTGGCAACCACTGATTGTTTCTGTCTCCATGGTTTTGCCTTTCCCAGAATGTCATGTACTTGGAATCATACGGTATGCAGCCTTTTTAGATTATTATTTTTTTCATTTAGTACTATGCATTTAAGATTCCTCCATATCTTTTCATGGCTTGATAACTCATTTCTTTTCAGTGCTGAGTAATATTACATTATCTATTTATAAATAATGTAATATTACATTACATTATTTATAAATAAACCATAGTTTATTTATCCGTGCATGTACTGAAGGACATCTTGGTTGCTTCCAAGTTTTGGCAATTATGAATAAAGCTACTATAAACATCCATGACCAAGTTTTGGTGTGGACATAAGCTGTCAACTCATTTGGGTAAATATGGGCATATCTTGGAGATATTGCAGGTTGATTCCACTGAATAAAGCAAATAGTGCAATAAAGCAAGTCAAATGAAATTTTTGGTTTCCCAGTGCATATAAAAGTTATGTTTACACTATACTGTAGTCTATTAAGTGTGTAGCAGCATTATGAAAAACAATGTACATACCTTAATGAAAAAGTACTAGGGGTGCCTGGGTGGCTCAGTTGGTTAAGTGTCTGCCTTTGGCTCAGGTCATGATCCCAGGGTTCTGGGATTGAGCCCCACATTGGGCTCCTTGTTTGGTGGGGGGGGGTCTGCTTCTCCCTCTGCCTGCTGCTCCCCCTGCTTGTGCTTTCTCTCTGTCAGTTAAATAAATAAAATCTTTTTAAAAAATGAAAAAAAGAAAAAGTACTTTATTGCTAAAAAATGCTAAGTATCATATGAACTTTCAGTGAGTCAATCTTTTTGCTGGAGGAGAGGGTCTTGCCTTGATGTTGATGGCTGCTGACTGACCAGGGTGGTGGTTGCTGAAGGTTGGGGTGGCTGTGGCAATTTCTTAAAATAAGACATGAAGTTTGCCACATCGATAGACTCTTCCTTCCACAAACAATTTATCTGTAATGTGCGATGCTGTTTGACAGCATTTTATCCCCACTAGAACTTCTTTCAAAATTGGAGTCAATCCTTTCAAACCCTGCCACTGTTTTATCAACTAAGTTAATGATATATTCTTTATCATTTTGTTGTTATTTCAACAATTTCTTTATTTTTTATTTTTTAAATTTAATTTTTTAAAAAGATTTTATTTATTTATTTGACAGAGAGAGAGAGATAGCGAGAGCAGGAACACAGCACGGGGAGTGGGAGAGGGAGAAGCAGGCTTCCCGCCGAGCAGGCAGCCCGATGCGGGGCTTGATCCCAGGACCCTGGGATCATGACCTGAGCCGAAGGCAGACGCTTAACAACTGAGCCACCCAGGCGCCCCAGTTTCTTTTTTTTTTTTTTTAAGATTTTATTTATTTATTTGAGAGAGTGAGAGAGTTGGAGGGGGGAGCAGAGGGAGAGGGACAAGCAGATTCCAAACTGAGCTTGGAGCCCAACGTGGTGTTCGATCCCATGACCTGGAGATCATGACCCCAGCCAAAATCAAGAGTCCGCCACCCAACCAACTGAGCCACCCAGGCGCCCTGTCATTTCAACAATTTTCACAACATCTTCACCAGGAGTAGATTCCATCTCAAGAAATCACTTTCTTTGCTTATCCATAAGTAGCAACTCCTCATCCATTCAAGTTCTATCATGAAATTGTAGCAATTTAGTCATGTCTTCAGGCTCCACTTCTAATTCTAGTTCTGTTGTTATTTCTACCACATCTACAATTACTTCCTCCACTGAAGTCTCGGACCCCTCAATGTTGTGCATGAAGGTTGGAATGTACTTCTTCTAAACTACTGTTGATATTTTGACCTCTTCCCATGAATCAGAAATGTTCTTAATGATATCTAGGATGGTGGGTCCTTTCCACAAGGTTTTCCATTTACTTCACATAGGTCCATCAAAGGACTCACTATCTATGGCAGTTATAGCCTTATGAAATGTATTTCTTTTTTTTTTAAGATTTTATTTATTTATTTGAGAGAAAGCATGAGCAGGGAGAGAGGCAGAGGGAGAGGGGGAGGGACAAGCAGGCTCCCCACTGAGCGGGGAGCCCAATGCAGGGCTTAATCCCAGGACGCTGAGATCATGACCTGAGCCAAAGTCAGATGCTTAACCAACTGAGCCACCCAGTCTCCCTTATGAAATGTATTCTTAAATAAGACTTGAAAGTTGAAATGACTCCTTGATCCATGGGTTGCAGAATGGATGTTGTGTTAGCAGGCGTGAAACCAACATTAATCTCATTGTACATCTCCATCAGAGCTGTTGGGTTACCAGGTGCATTGTCAATGAGCAGTAATATTTTGAAAGGAATTCTTTTTTCTGAGCAGGAGGTCTCAACTGTAAGCTTAAAGTATTCAGTAAACCACCGTTTAAATAGCTGTGCTGTTACTGAGTGCAGAACCCGATGTGGGGCCCGATCTCACAACTTGTGAGACCACGACCTGAGCCGAAACCAAGAGTCAGATGCTTAACTGACTAAGCCACCCAAGCGCTCCACTTCTTTCTTTCTTTTTCTTTCTTTCTTTCTTTTCCTTCCTTTCTTTTCTTTCTTTCTTTCTTTCTTTCTTTCTTTCTTTCTTTCTTTCTTTCTTTCTTTCTTTCTTTCTTTCTTTCTTTTAATGTAATTCTTAAGGGCCGTAGGATTTCTGGAATAGTAAATGAGCAATGGCTTCCATTTTTTTTTAATTTTTTTATTGTTATATTAATCCCCATACATTACATCATTAGTTTTAGATATAGTGTTCCATGATTCATTGTTTGTGCATAACACCCACTGCTCCATGCAGAACGTGCCCTCCTCAATACCCATCACCAGGCTAACCCATCCTCCCACCCCCCTCCCCTCTAGAACCCTCAGTTTGTTTTTCAGAGTCCATCGTCTCTCATGGTTCTTCTCCCCCTCCGATTTCCCCCCCTTCATTCTTCCCCTCCTGCTACATTCTTCTTCTTCTTTTTTTTCTTTCTTAACATATATTGCATTATTTGTTTCAGAGGTACAGATCTGAGATTCAACAGTCTTGCACAATTCACAGCGCTTACCAGAGCACATACCCTCCCCAGTGTCCATCACCCAGTCACCCCATCCCTCCCACCCCACCCCCCACTCCAGCAACCCTCAGTTTGTTTCCTGAGATTAAGAATTCCTCATATCAGTGAGGTCATATGATACATGTCTTTCTCTGTTTGACTTATTTCGCTCAGCATAATACCCTCCAGTTCCATCCACATCGTTGCAAATGGCAAGATCTCATTCCTTTCGATGGCTGCATAATATTCCATTGTATATATATACCACATCTTCTTTATCCATTCGTCTGTCGATGGACATCTTGGCTCTTTCCACATTTTGGCTATTGTGGACATTGCTGCTATAAACATCGGGGTGCACGTACCCTTTCGGATCCCTACTTTTGTATCTTTGGGGTAAATACCCAGGAGTGCAATTGCTGGATCATATGGTAGCTCTATTTTCAACTTTTTGAGGAATCTCCATACTGTTTTCCAGAGTGGCTGCACCAGCTTGCATTCCCACCAACAGTGTAGGAGGGTTCCCTTTTCTCCGCATCCCCGCCAACATCTGTCATTTCCTGACTTGTTAATTTTAGCCATTCTGACTGGTGTGAGGTGGTATCTCATTGAGGTTTTGATTTGGATTTCCCTGATGACAATGGCTTCCATTTAAAGTCACCAGCCGCATTAGCCCCTAATAAGAGAGTCAGCCTGTCCTTTGAAGCTTTGAAGCCAGTCATTGACTTCACCTCTCTAGCTATGAAAGTCCTAGAGGTCATTTTCTTCCAATAAAAAGCTGTTCCTTGTTGTTTAGTGTAGCCACCTTCATGAATTATCTTAGGTAATCTTCTAGAAAACTTGCTGCAGCTTAAGTTATAGAGCCGACTTCTTTCCTTAAACCTCATGAAGCAACCTCTGCTGGCTTTAAACTTTTCTTCTGCAGCTTCCTCACCTCTCTCAGCCTTCATGGAATTGAAGAGAGTTAGGGGATTGCTCTAGATTAGGCTTTGACTTAAGGGAATGTTGTGGCTGGTTTGATTTTCTATCCAGACCACTAAAACTTTCTCCAGATCAGCAATAAAGCTGTGTCTTTTCATTTCTCTATCATTCGTGTGTTCACTGGAGTAGCACTTTTTTTAAAAAAAGATTTTTATTTATTTATTTGAGAGAGAAAGAGCACGCACACGCACAAGAGCATGAAAGGGGGAGGGGCAAAGGGAGAGGGATAAGCAGACTCCCGGCTGAGTGGAGAGCGCAATGCATGGCTGAATCCCAGGACCCTGGGATCATGACCTGATCTGAAGGCAGACACTTAACTGACTGAACCACCCAAGTGCCCCTGGAGTAGTACTTTGAACTTTCTTCAAGAACTTTTCTTTCGCATTCTCAGCTTGGCTAACCGTATGGTGCAAGAGACTAGGTTTTGGCCTATCTTGGCCTTGGGCATGCCTTGCTTACTAAGCTTACTCATTCCTTCCTTTTGATTTAAAGTGAGATACATGACTCTTCTTTTCACCTGAACACTTAGAGGCCATTGCAGGGTTTTAATTGGCCTAATTTCAATATTGTTGTGTCTTACGGAATAGGGAGGCCTGAGGAGAGGGAGAGAGATAGGGAAACAGCCAGTTGGTGGAACAATCAGAACACATACAACATTTATCGATTAAGTTTGCCATTTTATATGGGCATGGTTTGTGGCACCCCATAACAATTACAATAGTAACATCAAAGATCACTGATCACAAATCACCATAACAGATGCAGTAATAATTAAAAAGTTTGAAATATTATGAGAATTGCCAAAATGTGACAAAAGACACAAAGTGAGTAAATACTGTTGGAAAAATGGCACTGATAGACTTGCTCAATGAAGGGTGGCAATGCTCAATGCAATTTATAAGATTTATAAAAAACTCAATAAAGTGAAGCACAATAAAACAAGATATGCCTTTACCAAGGAGTGTGATTCTTGAATCATATGGTAAGAATATGCTTAGTCTTTTAAGAAGCTGCCAAGCTGGGACAAACACCATGAGAATTCCGCAGCCCACACAAAATCATGAAATAACTTGAAGCAAAGTTGAACCTTTCTGAACTGGAATGGGGTTTGAATGAAACTAGCAGTGAAAGCTTGGTATGTGTACTGCTGGCTCCCCCTCGCTGAGGTCAGCTCTGTGTCCCTGGGTGTGGCCAGAGCCCCAGGCGTCTTAGCCTCACAGAGCAGGGACAGACAGACTCAGGCTGCGGTTCCTGCTGTCACCATGGTGCAGCCCTGTGATGCCGTCGGCAGGTAGATGACCGGGATGCACCTGTCTGCCGCCACACCATCCTGTGAACTCTCGTCGGCAGGAGCTGGGGATGGGCCTCAGGAGCAATGTGCTGCATTAGGCTGCCTTGTATGCCAGAGGCTTCCCCGAAGACGCCGTGCAATTCACTCCCTACGTGTTTTTAGACTGAATTGGTCAAAGAAGGCTGAGTGTACTGTTTACCAGCTAAAAGTTGCTGCAGCTGTTTGCAGGGACTTGGCCTTCTAGTTTTGTAATTAAACATTTTATGGATTTTTAAGATTTGTGACATTCAACTAATTTTCACATTTTTTGCAAAGTGAGGGTTTAATATGTTATTTTAGATTTGTGTAATTCAAACTGATGTAAAATGCAATCATGCTATGTTAGGGAGGAGAAAGGAAACGGAAGGGGCGACCGGTGTAAGATGACAGCAAGTACTACAGCTTGGGGTTCCCTTCAAGCATGGCTGCTAATAAAAAGTCCCCTGAAACTTGCAAAAAAAAAAAAAAAAGAAGCTGCCAAGCTGTAACATTTTGCATTCCCACCAGCAATGAATGAGAGTTCCTATTGCTCAGTATCCTCAGCAACATTTGGTAATGTCAGGATTTTGATTTTTGCCATTTTAATAGGTGTATAGTGGTATCTCATTGTTTTTTTAATTTGCAATTCCCTAATGACATATGCTGTTGAGCTTCTTTTCATATGCTTATTTGTCATTTGTATATCTTCTTTGGTAGGTGTCCGTTCAGGTCTTTTGCCCATTTTTATTTGGGTTGTTGGTTTTCTTATTGTTGAGTTTAAGAGTTCTTGGTATATTTTGGATAACAGTCCTTTATCAGATATGTCTTGCAAATATTTTCTCCTAGTCTATGGCTTGTCTTCTCATTCTTTTGATGGCTAATTGATTTTTGGCAATCGTTGCAAACTAATTCAATGTGGGAAAAGAATAGTCTTTTCAACAAACTGTGCTAGGACAACTGGTTATCCACATGCAAATGAATGAAGTTGGACCCTTACCTCACACCACACACATAAATTAACTCAAAATGGACCGAAGATCTAAATGTAAGAGCTGAAATTATAAAACTCTATTGTGACTTTGTTAAACTACATTTTAAAAAAAAGATTATTGGGGCGTCTGGGTGGCTCAGTCGTTAAGCGGCTGCCTTCGGCTCAGGTCATGATCCCAGGGCCCTGGGATCGAGCCCTGCATCAGGCTCCCTGCTCCACGGGAAGCCTGCTTCTCCCTCTCCCACTCCCACTGCTTGTGTTCCCTCTCTCGTGTCTCTCTCTGTCAAATAAATAAATAAAATCTTTTAAAAAATAAAAAAATTAAAAAATTAAAAAAAGATTATTTATTTGAAAGGGAGAGAGAGACAGTGGGTGCACGAGCGTGGGGCAGGGAGACGGGCAGAAGGAAAGGGAGAGAGAAACTTAAGCAGACTCTGTGCTGAGTGCAAAGCCGGATACTTAACTGGCTGCACCACCGAGGCACCCCTTAACATTTGTTAAGTAGAGCCCTGGAGGCACTGGATGGTGAGCCTAGGTTCAAGAAGGTCATAAAAAAATTGAAATAGAGAAGTTTATTACTCACAGGTCCTAGAGGGAATACATAGCATACCCTGAAGGGCCACACCAGGAGGTTAAGGCAGGGTCAGGCAGAGAGCTCAGCAGAACCCGGGGTACATGCCTTTATTAAGATCTATAGGTGGAGTGCTTTGAGGTTCCCAGGCTAAGGCTGGATTGGTCAATTCAGGTTTTGGCAAACTTTGCAGAGGTCTTATCTAAAGAGTGCACAAGGGGAAGGCCCTGGGCGATGCCCGGAGAATGCTTATCACAAGGACAATTAAGAGAGTCGTATCAGGAACTTACATTTACTTGTGACTCTGTGGGCTGTTATCTAGAGCATATACTCTTGGGAGGGATCAGTATCAGTTTAAGGCCCCTGCAGGCTCCTTAGCCACACAAAATAGTTGCTGAGGCAGCAACATTATGGACTAGTTTAGATAAACTCTCAACAAACTCTTAGAAGAAAACAGAGGTGTACATCTTCATGACCATGGGTTAGGCAATGATTTTTTAAAAATATGACACGAAAAATTCAAGCAACCTAAGAAAAGTATAGATAAACTGGACTTCATTGAAATTTAAAACTTTTGTCCTTCAGAGGACACCATCAAGAAAATGAAAAGGCAATAATCCACAGGATGGGAGAAAATATTTGCAAATCATATATATGATAAGGGGGTTGTATCCAGAATATATAAAGAACTCCTACAACCCAACAATAAAAAGATAAGTAGCCTAACTTGGGGGGAGAGGGCCGCTTGGGTGGCTCAGTCAGTTAAGCGTCTGCCTTCTGCTCACTCATGATCTCTGGGTCCTGGGATCAAGCCCGTGTGCTGCCTGCTCAGCAGAAGTCTGCTTCTCCCTCTCCTTCGACATCTCCCCCCCGCTTGTGCTCTCTCTCTCTCACTCACTCTCTCATTCAAATAAATAAATAAAATCTTTTTTTTTAAATGTTTAAAGGTTTTATTTTTTTATTTGACAGAGAGAGAGAGCGCAAGCCAGGGGGAATGGCAGGCAGAGGGAGAGGGAGAAGCAGGCTCCCTGCTGAGCAAGGAGCCCGATGTGGGACTTGATCCCAGGACCCTGGGATCATGACCTGAGCAGAAGGCTGATGCCCAACTGACTGAGCCACCCAGGAGCCCCTAAATAAAATCTTAAAAAAAAAAAAAGGCATGGGGGGGGGTAAAAAATGGGTAAAGGATCAGTAATGGAACAGATAGATGGTAGATATACTTGTGGTGAACATAGCATAATATATAAACTTGTCAAATCACTAAGTTGTACACCTGAAACTAATGTAACATTGTATGTCAACTCTACTCAAATAATAAAAAAATATATATAAATATAGATGGGTAAAAGATCTAAGTAGGCATTTCCCCCAAAGAAAATATACAAACATCCAATAAGCACATGGAAAGATTCTTGTCATCATTAGCCATTAGTGAAAATAAATAAATACATCTTTAAAAAAATATGTATAAAACAGAAATATTTACTGAGAGTTAAGTCCGGGAAAAGTTAGTGACCTCCACCCTAACCACCTTATGAATAATAGGTGCTTGCTACCCTGCTCTCTATCTCCTGCTGTTTTGTGACCCTAGACAGAAGACTTGTCCTTCCTCACCCCACACCCTGACCCTGCCGCCACTCAATTGCACCTCTGCACTTCTGGAATCTGCAAGTATATATATATATATATATTTATTATTTTTAAGTAGGCTCCCTGCCCAATGTGGGGCTCGAACTCACCACCCTGAGATCAAGAGTTACATGCTCCACTGATTGAGCCAGCCACACACCCCGACATATTCTTACGTCAATACACTCTTCTCAACACACTAATTCTTCTTACCCCCAGACCACACTCTATCTGAAATCTGCCAAAGCAACGGAGGAGTGTGGAGCCAGAAAGTTGTTCCCACTGAATACATGGTGGGTGTGTTGCTCAAACCCAGACCATTTGAACTGCCCCTGTGAACATTACCTCATACCTCAATTGACCTAGAAGTGGTAGGTAGGGCAGGAAATCTGCATTTTGCATCTGTGTTTTTGAAAATTTTTACATTATATTTATAAATTATTATAATGTAATCTATGTTTATATTACTATATATATTTTGTATTTATTTATTTATTTATTATATTCTCAATATTTAACTCCTTTTTGGTCCTGCCTTCTATATGAAAATTCTAGTTCATTCAGGTAGTACTTAGAAGAGCCAAGAGAAGCGGCTCTTTTCTTCTGTAGGGTAAACATAGACTCTCCCATGGACCAGCAGCAGGAATGGGGTAGTGAATGGAGGTCATCAAACTCCCTTCCTCCTGTTTCCTTTAACCAAGGTGTGTGAGTGGGTGGGTGGGTAATTCTTTGGCTTTCTGCAATGTGGGGTCTCCTGCCCCGATCCTCACCCTGCGGCCGTATGCACTCCCTAATTGGCCAATGCAATTTGCATCTGTGGCTGGTTTCCAACCCACCCAGTAAAGCCAAACTCCTTGGTCTGGCCACGGTCATGCCGGCCCCACCCAGAACCTTCAATGTCACCTTCTTCTCCGCAGTCCACGTGCTCCTGGCTGAATCTTGCAGCTCTCAGACCTCCCTGTCCGCAGGCCCGCTCTGCCCACGCCATCTATGCCTCTTTGCTGCTTGGAAAACTCGCAATACTTACCTTTGAGACCTCGGTAGATCCTGTCTCCTAGAAGGCGGAACTAACCTTTCCCGCTTTCCTAGAGCTCCCCAGCCACTTCTTGCAGAGAACCTGTCACGTGGTCCACATCATATCCTCTTCTTGCAGAAGTCCTGTTACATCTGGTCCTGAGACACCCAAGACTTAAAAATTCTTACCAGTCCAGGATACTAACATCAGCACCAGTAAAAGGCTACTAACGAAATAACCCTTAAATGTATCTGCTCAAGCTTAAGTCTGCAAAACCCTTTCACCGTTAATAGCCCTTGTCACTTCCAATACACCTGTACAAGTAAAAACTAAAAATGTAGGAAGACTACACTTTACAGACGAACATATGGGGCTCGGGCGGGGTAAGCTATGGTAGCATGGCCTCCACCCCTAATCAGGGGCGCCCCACGGCCACCCCTCCCTAAGCGGGCATTAGTCCCACAGCTTCCTGCCAACGTTGCAAAAGACGCTCAGCCTCTGCATTCCCACCACCAGGTCGCCACTTCCCGCCCAAAGTGATGACCAATCTAAAGCGATTTCGCCGGTCAAGAAAATAGCCAAACACGATTTAGGTCCCGACCTGGGACCCGCCCCCTGAAGCGGTCGGAGCCAATGGCATTCGCGAGAGCAGCGAGCCAATCAGGACGCTGGACGCGTCTGGGCGCGTGCAGGCAGTTGGGCGCGTGGCAGGCAGTTGGGCGCGTGGCATTGCACTGAGAGGAGGTGAAATCCGGCGTGCAACTAGGAGGCGACCACCATGGTATGACGGGAGGTCTCGGGGGGTGGTGAGGCCGTGGGGGACAGACCCAGGTGGCAGTGGGGGGCGCAAGGGTGTCCCTGACTCCGCAGCTCCGGGACGCTTGTGCCACCCAGGAGCGTGCGGGTCAGGGGTTGGCGCCCGCTGCCCTCGCCCTTCCAGACTCTTCTTTCCCTAAGCGACACCAGGTGCTGCACTCGAATTCTCTCGGACTTGTCTCTGTTACTCTGTGGGCTCACGAGGGCGCTTATATATAGATAGGCAGTATTTACAGCGTCTTGAATTAAGAATGGTAGAAAATGCAAATATATGCAGAAAAATCTTGCTTCCTTCATTAGATAAGGTGTGTGTGAATTTATTTATTTATTTATTATTTATTTGGGTTGGTTTATACTTAGAGTTTTCTTAGCACTAAACCAAGCAAACAGTAGATATGCTTATATTCCCCTTTCTTGCACCAAAAGTAGCACACAGTATACACTCTTGCACCTTGTTTTTGCATTGTAGGAGAGATTCAGCGCCCTCCGTATGCACAAAGATCGGCATTGTTGTTTATCGCTGCATAGTATTCTAGTGTATGGCTGTAGATTATTCAGCCTGTTTGGGGTTGCTGGATACTTGGATTTTTTTCCAGTCTTTTATACTTGAAGCTGCAATGAGTAATCATCTGTGCATGTGCCCTTTCTTACTGGTGTAGGTGTATATGCGTTGCCAGAAGTGGATGGCTGTGATTTTGTAGATATTGTCAGATTCCCTTTTATTGGCAACATATGAGAATTCCTGTCTTCCCACAGCAGGCTAGGCTTCTGCCTTTAAGTCATGCATTTTTATATCCTCAGGTCATAGATCTACTAGGTAGTTGGTTGAATTCACACATTAATAGTTTAAACATCAATTGAACCTAGCCAACACCTGTGTCATTGTGCATTTCTAAATAAGCAGTGCCCAAGAGGACAGCCTTAGGTGGAGAGCAACCAGAACAATCTTCTGACAGGACTTCACGTGGTCCAGTTCAAGTTTCACTTGTTCCCACTTAACTGAGGCTGAGAGCTCATCCTGTTTCCTCTGCTGATTACTCTGGCAGCTTCCAAACTTTATATATATGTGTGTTTGTGTGTGTGTGTGTATAGATATATATATACACAAACTATATAATAATTCACTATATAATAATTCATACTAACCTCGGCATTCTCCCTTTGTAAAAGTTGGTTTTGAGGCTTCTCTTATTGGTCATTGCACAGCATGAAATCAAGCTGCTCAAATAAATTACTTGGAGAGGTGAATTATTCCAAGTATAAAGGAAAGGTATCTTCTGTTACCATACAGGTAAAAGGAAGCTTCAAGATTAGAAGATATTTGTGCATTTCATCATTTTCAGGAGCTGTTATTTTTAGCAAAGTTTTCGTCTTAAGAAAGAAAAACACCGTGATTTTTTTAAAAGATTTTATTTATTTATTTGACAGAGAAAGACACAGGGAGAGAGGGAACACAAGCAGGGTGAGTGGGAGAGGGAGAAGCAGGCTTCCCGCTGATCAGGGAGCCCAATGTGGGGCTCGATCCCAGGACCCTGGGATCATGACCTGAGCCGAAGGCAGACGCTTAACGACTGAGCCACCCAGGTGCCCCAAAACACCATGATTTATTCTTTCAGAAGAGCTTTTCCACCATTGCTGCTTGATATGATAGGTTCTTCTCAAGTTGAAATGCCTAAATTTTGATTTTTAAAGTTCAGAGTGCTTAGTTGAACAAACTAAATTAGGAAACTTCTGGGGAGGGGGAGGTGGTGACAAGTTGGTGTGAATATATGTTGGCCATTCTAGGTACTTTGTCTTTGTTAGAAGGGTTTGTGTCTGAGGATGAATTTAAAGCGAATCCCAGCAGCAGAAATTTTGCTTAAAATACAACTTTGTGCATCCCTGAGCCTTATCATAAAGTTGAGTACCTTCTGGAGAATTTGTCCCTGCCTCTAAAGGTAATTTTTTTGGGGGGTGGTACTCAGTATTGCAGTCTGGTTGAATCAGAATTAGACTATCAGCTGTGATTTAGTCCCTTGTCTTTCACTTATTAAAAACAAGGCCAGAAGCCGAATTTGGGGGCTTTAGACCATCAGTCCTAAAAGCTAGGAGATTACAGTGTGGGGTTAGGAAATTAGAAACAACTTGAAGTAGTTTGAGATTTCTTTTCTTTTTCTTTTTTTAGATTTTATTTATTTATTTGACAGAGAGGGAGAGTACAAGCAGGGGGAGCGGCAGGGAGAGGGAGAAGCAGGCTCCTGCCGAGCAGAGAGCCCAACTCGGGGGCCGATCCCAGGACCCCGGGATCATGACCTGAGCTGAAGGTAGACGCTTAACCGACTGAGCCACCCAGGTGCCCCTAGTTTGAGATTTCTGAACTGTAATGTGATCATAATTAGGTAATGGGAAAATAATACCCATGGTTAAAATGGTCTGGGCTTGTTGTCAGAGTGCTGGAGGTTGAGGCAGCTGAGGGTCTTGGCCTTGCTGTTCAGGGCTGTGGTGATGGTGACTGGTGGCAGGAGCAGGGCTGCTCAGGGCTCTGAGATCCACTCTTCCCTCCCACTACAGATCAAACTCTTATTTGAATAATTTGGAATTCATTTTGGTGGAGAATATGGTCTGCTTGGCAAATGTTCCCTGTGCATATGAGAAGAATGTGTATTCTGCTGTGTGGGGTGGAGTATTTTCTAATGTAACTTAGGTCAGTGTGGTTGATAGTGTTGTCCAGGTCTTCTGTGCCCTGACTGATTTCCATCTGGTTGACTCAGTTATTGAGAGAATGTTGAAGTCCTTGATTGTAGATTGTCTATCTCACCCTTCAGTTCTGTTTTTCTTTGAATATTTTGAAGTTCTGTATCAAGAAGCTGTGACTCTAATGATACATAACCATTATGGATTGTTCCAGCTTCCTGTTGAATTGGTCCCTTTACCATTATGAAATGACCCCTTTCCTTAGTAAAATATTTTGCTTTGAAAGCAACAGTGTTGGTCCTGGCCTGCTCTATCCCACACCAGGCTGAGTGCCCTCTTCCACCTGGCCTCCTGTGAGCCGTGTGCTGTCAGCCAGGTGTGACCCAGGCAGCCCCCTCACCAGGGACAGTGCCAGGAACTTAGACACTCTGTGTTCCCGCCCACTGTGGTGCGCTTGGAGGAGTGGGAGACAAGTGGCGGAGTGGGAGGCTCCAGGCTCACCACCTTGTCCCTATGTGCCCAAGTGATGTCACTGCCCTGCCGTGTGCTGGTGCACTCCTCCCAGCCCTTCTGCCCTGCCTCATCCAGGGTGGTGTTTCCTCTAAACCTGCTTGGAGGAACACCTGATGGGCCCATCCCATCCATTCCAACTCCCTTCTGCTAGACCAAGGTCAGTCTGTATGCTAACAGCAAGCCAGTGTCAGGAGAAAATAAAATGAAATCAAAACCATACTGTTCATCTGGCCACTCCAGCTTGCCTTTGGTTTAGCCTTAGCGTGGTATATCATTTTCCATCCTTTACTTTTGAACCTGTCTCTGGGCTTCTTGTAGTTAGCTTATAGTTAGGTCTTGCTTTTTCTCTGACAATCTGCCTGTTAATTAGATATTTTCATTTAATTTTTAATGATGTTTAATGTGATTATTGGTATGGTTGGGTTTAAATCTACCAGGTTGCTATTTGTTTTCTGTTTATCTCCTGTTTGTTCCCTTTTTCCTCTTTTGGATTATTTTTATGATTCCATTTTATCTTTTTTTATTAGCTTTGTGGCTATACCACTTCGTTTTATTTTTTTGTGGTTACTCTGGGGATTATAGAGCACATCTTCAGTCAGTCACAGTCTGCTCTCAGGTGATATTATACCATGTCCCAGCAGTATACTTCCATTTCTCCTCCTTGGCCTCTGTGCTACTGTTGGTCGTGTTTTAATTTTATACGAGCTATAAACCCCACAGTAAATCATTGTTTTTGCTTTAACCTTCAATTATATTTTTAAAATACAATAAAAAGTCTTTTATGTTTGCCCACATGTTTAGCAGTTTTGGTATTCTTCATTGCTTTGTGTAGTTCCAGTGTTCCGTCTAGTGTTTTCCTTCTGCCTGGTGTAATTCTTTCAACATTTCTTGTAGTAGTGATCTGCTGATTAT
Organism: Phoca vitulina; assembly: GCF_004348235.1. NCBI lineage: Eukaryota > Metazoa > Chordata > Mammalia > Carnivora > Phocidae > Phoca > Phoca vitulina. Next base: position 2,081,381 of record NW_022589803.1, read on the forward strand.
TAATTCCCTCAGTTTTTGAATGTCTGACAAAGTCTTTATTTTGCCTCTTTTTTTTTTAGTTTTATTGAGCTATCACTGTCATAAAGTAAAAATAAATTGTATAATTTGACAAGGTTTAACATTTATGTATTTTTAACTCAATCAAATCTATTGTATTATAATTATTTACCAGTTAGTATTTCTGTAAAGTTTTTAATTTAGACAACTGCCAATTACATGATTAAACTTATGAATGCAGTAAAATCTAGACAGAATTAGAACAGGTCTTTCAGGGGCGCCTGGGTGGCTCAGTCGTTAAGCGTCTGCCTTTGGCTCAGGTCATGATCCCAGGGTCCTGGGATCGAGTCCCCCATTGGGCTCCCTGCTTCGCGGGAAGCCTGCTTCTCCCTCTCCCACTTCCCCTGTTTGTGTTCCCTCTCTCACTGTCTCTCTCTCTGTCAAATAAATAAAATCTTTAAAAAACAAAACAAAACAGGTCTTTCAGGGGCACCTGGGTGGCTCAGTTGTTAAGTGTCTGCCTTCGGCTCAGGTCATGATCCCAGGGTCCTAGGATCGAGTCCCCCATTGGGCTCCCTGCTCCGCGGGAAGCCTGTTTCTCCCTCTCCCACTCCCCCTGCTTGTGTTCCCTCTCTTGCTATGTCTCTCTCTGTCAAATAAGTAAAATCTTAAAAAAAACAAACAAAAAACCAGGTCTTTCAAAACACTGATCTTTTAGCAGTGCAGAGGCTCTCCCTTGGTTAGTTTTTTTTTTTTTTTAAGGTTTAACTTTTATTAACATATTGATAATTCATGAAACCATCACCTCAATAAAGATAATAGAACTCCTGTTACTCCAAAAGTTTCCTCCTACCCCTTTGAAAATCCTCCCTCTTGCCACTCCTGCCCCACTAATAACCTTCTTAAATGTATTTTCTAGAATTTTATAATATGGGATTATTGAGTTCATTTTTTGTTGTTTGAATTCGTTCATACACTAAGTTGCTTTGAGATTCATCCATGTTGCTGAGTATCACCTTTTTTGTGGTAAAATACACATGGCACCAAGCTTACCATTTTAACCATTTAAGTATAATTTAGTTGCATTAAGTATAGTCATATGTTCCATAAATATCACCACTTCTATTCTAGAACTTTTCTGTCATCCTCACATTTTTTTTAAAGATTTTATTTATTTATTTGACAGAGAGAGACAGAGCGAGAGAGGGAACACAAGCAGGGGGAGTGGGAGAGGGAGAAGCAGGCTTCCCGTGGAGCAGCCCGATGCGGGGCTCGATCCCAGGACCCTGGAATCATGACCTGAGCCGAAGGCAAATGCTTAACTGACTGAGCCACCCAGGCGCCTCTCCCCAACCTTTTCCTCTGTAATATATAATCAGCTGTTAATTCCATCCAGTGTGTTTTGCATTTCAGGCATTCTTTTATCATTAGCAGTTTGATATAGGTCTTTCTTACCTCTCTTCATTTTCTCTTCTACCTTCCTGAGATATGGATACATAATACTATTTTAATGTTCTCATGTACTAGTTCTGTCATCAACTAGTTCGTCAGTTTGTATTGATTACTTTTTCTTTTCATATGGTCATATATTCTGTGTGTGTGTGTGTGTGTGTTTATACCTGTTTAGATTGACATTATGAATTTTAAATTGTTGGGTGCTAGGGTTTGTTTTTTGTTTTGGGGTGTTTTTTTTGGTATTGCCTTAACTATTTTTAGGCTTTCTTCTGGGATGCTATTAAATACCTAGAAATAATTTGATCCTTTTGAGGCTTGCTTTTAAGCTTTAGGTGAGTTCCAAACAGCCTTTAGTGTAGGTCTCATTTGGCCCCACTACTGAGGACTCCCTTCGGTGCTTTGTGAGTTAGAAGGCCTTTCCTTCATGGCTAATGTGAGGTCAGGAGTCCGTCACACATGGGTGCTGAGTGCTGTTCCACTGTAGACTCAAGTGGGACTCTGCTGATGTCCACAGGGTTCTTTCTGTGCAACTCTCTCCCCTCCACTATTAGCACCATGGTTTCTATATGCTTTGGCCTCCCTGAACACTGAATTCTCTCTCAACTCGGGGAGGTCCCTGGGCTTTGGGTTTCCTCCCCCACCCCCCCCACCCCCTGCAGCCTGGAAACTTCCCAGCAGTCTTCCGGGACAATGCTAAGGGTTACATTGTTTGAATCACTGTCTTGTGCTGCCTGTTTCCCATGACTATAAACTTATTTTATATATTTTGTCTGATTTTCTAAGCCGTTGTTTCTATTAATTTTTAACATTACTTACTGATGGCTTGGAAGACTAACTTATAGTGAGTCTATTGCTATTCATAGTTTAAGTGTATGTACATCCATGTTGGATAGATAAGTGTTCAGATATAAAATTATCATGGAAGCTCATGGGATGTAATGTCTGAGGAGATCTTAAGACAACAAAATATCTTACAAATACTAACTTATGATTTTGGGTCTCATTTGCATGCCATATAATGTCAATTGCCTTGAAAACAAGGAGGTCTCAACGTTTATGTTCTGGTTCCCAGCGCGAGTGCATCTCTATCCACGTGGGGCAGGCAGGTGTCCAGATCGGCAATGCCTGCTGGGAACTGTACTGCCTTGAACATGGAATTCAGCCTGATGGTCAGATGCCAAGTGACAAAACCATCGGCGGTGGGGATGACTCGTTCAACACATTCTTCAGCAAGACTGGGGCTGGCAAGCATGTGCCCAGAGCGGTGTTTGTGGACCTGGAACCCACCGTGGTCGGTAGGTCCTGGGGCACTTGGGCGGCTTTCCTGGGACAGTGGGAGGGCCTCCCTGCGCTCCTTTGACTCCTTCCACAGAAAGGATGGGACGTGCAAGTATATGCCTGTGGCTGTGTTAGGTGAGAAACTACAGGGTTAGTGCTTCAAGTGTCTTTGGCACCGAGGCTCCTCATTTAGGAGAACCTAATGTGCAGAAAAGAGGGGCTGGTAATAGATTCACTCGTGGCCGCCTCAGACCCAGGCAGGTGGTTGTGTGGACCCGGTGCCGGGTCTCGGGTCCCTCCTTAACGCTGCCCACGTGGTGATGCTGGTGCACGAGAGTCGTGACCTGCGTCTTAGACATGGAAGGTAAATAGAGAGCATTCCTTGGGATCCTCCAGCTGAGAAGCCTGAGGGGGTGGCCAGGGAGAGCTGCCAAGAGAGGGCACCTTTCAGGGGCCACCCGGGAGAAGACAGAACGTCAGCCTGAAGCGTGTGAGCCGCAGGCCACCTAGGGTGCCCTGACGGGACTGCCTGGCAGATGTCATGCTGACCTGGTGACTGTCTAGTATGTCAGGGCTTTTTAGTCACACTCCTTGTGTGTAGCTACAGATGGGAAGAAATAATCGCGTGTGTGCGGGTGTGAGCTTTTTCCCTTCTTTGGGAACCAGTCAGATTGGACTTTGTACCTCCAGTGGACTTGCCCTGCTAGAGCCACAGACCGCAGTTGTGGTCTGCATGTCACACAGAGACGTTTCCTGTGAGACGCCGATGCTGCCGACCCCCAAGGCACAGCCCGTGCGTGGTAGATCCCCGAAGAGTCCCCGAATCCCTCCCTGTCGGTGAATTAACAACAGGCCTTAAAGACCCGCGGCCCACGCGTCCTCTTTGTAGATGAAGTGCGCACGGGGACCTACAGGCAGCTCTTCCACCCAGAGCAGCTGATCACCGGGAAGGAGGACGCAGCCAATAATTATGCCAGAGGCCATTATACCATCGGCAAGGAGATCGTCGACCTGGTCCTGGACCGGATCCGGAAACTGGTAAGGGGGCGCCGAGAGGGCTTCCTGTGGACGCTGCCCTGGACGGGAGGGTGGCGGGGATGGGGACCGGGAGGTCATTTTGGCCAAACCCCAGGCCAGAATCTTGAGTCCACGTCTTCCTTCACGAGTGGCTTCAGTGCATCCGTCGTCCACCCATCTTCACGTCTGCCTTGCTTTGCTTCTGAGTGTCACGTGTGTGCGCTGCGGCCGATTCGAACGCGTAGTGTCCTGCAGAGGAAAAGAGGAGTGACCGTGGCTCGCTGGAGGTCGGCGGTGTGGCTTCTGCAGGCACTGACTCACGGTCTGTGCTTTCTCTCAGGCGGATCTGTGCACGGGGCTGCAGGGCTTCCTCATCTTCCACAGTTTCGGGGGCGGCACCGGCTCTGGCTTCGCGTCTCTGCTCATGGAGCGGCTGTCGGTGGACTACGGCAAGAAGTCCAAGCTGGAATTTGCCATTTACCCAGCCCCCCAGGTGTCCACGGCCGTGGTGGAGCCCTACAACTCCATCCTGACCACCCACACGACCCTGGAGCATTCCGACTGTGCCTTCATGGTGGACAACGAAGCCATCTACGACATATGTCGGCGCAACCTGGATATCGAGCGGCCCACGTACACCAACCTCAATCGTCTGATCGGGCAGATCGTGTCCTCCATCACGGCCTCCCTGCGATTTGATGGGGCCCTGAACGTGGACTTGACGGAATTCCAGACCAACCTGGTCCCATACCCCCGCATCCACTTTCCCCTGGCCACGTACGCCCCGGTCATCTCTGCCGAGAAGGCCTACCACGAGCAGCTGTCCGTGGCCGAGATCACCAATGCCTGCTTCGAGCCAGCCAACCAGATGGTCAAGTGTGACCCTCGGCACGGCAAGTACATGGCCTGCTGCATGTTGTACAGGGGGGACGTGGTCCCAAAAGATGTCAACGCGGCCATCGCCACCATCAAGACCAAGCGCACCATCCAGTTTGTGGATTGGTGCCCGACTGGATTTAAGGTAGGACTGGGTAATGTGGTGTGGTTTTACCTGTCAGCAGCAGCAGACCAAGCACAGAATGCCCTTTGTGGAGAATACCTCCATTTCTTGGCAGCCAGCCCCTTGGTTATAAATTAGGGAGCCAGAGTGATAATTTATTCATTGGTGCCTTTTGAACTTCCTTCCTGAGGAATCACACTATATATCTGTGGTGAGAATTTTTTTTTTGACAGGAAATTTTTGGAATGATTTTTGTTCCTTCTTTTGGGTGGTGAATTAGTGTGGGGAAATGTAGTTTGGATTTAGAAATGTAGAAATTTTCAAAGCATTTTGACAATTTATGTGGATATATGAAATTGGGGCATTATTATAAACATTGCTGTCACTAAAACCCACTTTATTCCACAGGCATTTAGAAATTAAACCCAATTTAAATGTTCCATGCAGTGTTTGATTTAAAGAAAAACTTTCATGAATATTTTTGGGATAAAATGGCAACATATTTATTTCTCATTTGGTAAGCTCAACAATTTTGGCCTGAGTTTGCCTCCAACATAGTTTATACCAGCCTTCCATTCGATACAGGGTAGGAAACTTGCTGTCGCTTTGCAGCTTTGTCCAGTACTTGAATACTAAACCCTATCAATGCTTTCCATCTGGGAAAATGGGCTTCTCTCTGCCTTGCTTTTCATGCCGTCTCTGTTGGCTCAGAACTCACCGCTTCTGGTGGGCTTGCTGCACTGGGTCCTTTTTTTTTTTTTTTTTAAAGATCTTATTTATTTATTTGAGAGAGAGAATGAGATAGAGAGAGAGAGCATGAGAAGGGGGAGGGTCAGAGGGAGAAGCAGACTCCCCGCCGAGCAGGGAGCCCGATGCAGGACTCGATCCCGGGACTCCAGGATCATGACCTGAGCCGAAGGCAGTGGCTTAACCAACTGAGCCACCCAGGCGCCCGCTGCACTGGGTCCTTAACCAGCACTTTCTACTCTGGGTTCAGGGGTCAGCACGGTTGGCAGACCAGCCACCTAGTTTTGTAAATAAAATTTTGTGTGAACACAGCCACACCTGTTAATTGGTGTGTCATTGTGGCTGCTTTTGTGCTACAAAGACAGAATTAGTAATTGTGACCGAGACCATGTGGCCTGCCCAGCCTCGGATATGTGCTGTCTTGCCCTTTATAGACAAAGTTTGCTGAGCCCAGTTCTAATTGACCCTATGTATTGCTGCCCAAATCTCTGGTCACATTGTCCCCTGGTTTGGAAACTATTCTAGAATGCCTCCCCTTTGGTCCCAGCCCTTGAATATCACCCCCATTCTCCTACTTAGCACACAAATAGGCCATCTCCTGTTGCAGCAGTAGCAACAGTCTTCGGACCTCTGACAGCGTTCCTGTCATCCTGTGATGCACAGACTGGCTCACTCGATGGGAGTCGGGGGTATGATCTCCCCTCGTGATAAAACCATAGTGCTCTGACTTGAGTGGAAGAGGTTTCAGCTACAGAAATGAATCCCCAACTGTGGAAGCCTATGGAGAAAATAATATCTGAAGAATAGAAAGTAGTATCTATCTATCTATATATCTATGTATCTATCATCTGTCTATTTATTTTATTATTTATTTATTTTTAGGATTAACTTTAAGTGCCTTTTATTCCAGTAGTATCCCTTTTTAGAAGAAACAGTCCTGTTACCTGAGCACCTCACAGGGCTCAGGTGCTGGGACACAGCCCTTCCGGCAGCTTGGGCCCGAGCCAGGCTGGCCGGCTCCAGGGCTCCTTTTTCCCCATTGTCCTTGTCTAGAAACCAGCAGCTTACTCACCTGACACCTCGCCTGGCACGAAGAAGGCACCTACATGTCTTCTGTTTCCATGAAAGCAGCCACCATTTCTGGGTTTGACTGAAGCTTCACAGACTGTTTTCTTTTCTTCCCCTTCTCTCGCAGGTGGGCATCAACTACCAGCCCCCCACCGTCGTCCCCGGGGGTGACCTGGCCAAGGTGCAGCGGGCTGTGTGCATGCTGAGCAACACTACCGCCATTGCCGAGGCCTGGGCCCGCCTGGACCATAAGTTTGACCTCATGTACGCAAAGCGGGCCTTTGTGCACTGGTACGTGGGGGAAGGCATGGAGGAAGGGGAGTTCTCTGAGGCCCGGGAGGACCTGGCAGCTCTGGAGAAAGATTATGAAGAGGTGGGTGTGGATTCCGTGGAAGCAGAGGCCGAAGAAGGGGAAGAATACTGAATGGGAGTGGGGCTGGCAGGGGTTCTCCTCCCCCCACCCCCTCCTGCCACCCTGCAGCACATCTTGTTTCCAGTTGTTTACAATTAAAGTTTCTCTAAAAGCGTCTGTCTATGTGATGCACAACGGGACACACATCTCTGCCGGCAGGGATGGGTAGGACCCCAAGGCCTGCTGGGCCTCGTGGAAGGCTGTCCCGGGCTGCACTGTAGGAGTGCGGTGCGGCCCTACTTACATCTGTAAGGAGCCACTGTTGATGTGACATGACCTGGGGAAACCCTCCAAATCGAGGTTTCAAAGCACAAAGATTTCCTAGATTCTAGGAAAATGGAGTTAGATTTTCAGTTGTGTTTGTCATTTTTCAGGCTTCTCTGTTAATGGCACATGGTCAGAGTTTGGAACGAAGTTTGAACATCTGAGGTCCATGGAAGGGGGCTGTTGACAAAGTCCCTAACACTGTGGGTCACGTGTAGGGTGAGGACATTTTTTTTTTTAAAGATTTTATTTATTTATTTGACAGAGACACAGCGAGAGAGGGAACACAAGCAGGGGGAGTGGGAGAGGGAGAAGCAGGCCTCCCGCGGAGCAGGGAGCCCGACGCGGGGCCCGATCCCAGGACCCTGGGATCACGACCCGAGCCGAAGGCAGACGCTTAACCGACTGAGCCACCCAGGCGCCACGGGTGAGGACATTTTTAGGGGGGAAAGATCTTACTGGATTTTGCATGGCATTCACAGCCCACAGGGTGAGCTCTAGGTTACAACACAGTTCATCTTTGACTTCGCTGTGCACGTACCCTATATGACAGCATCCCCCCTCCATACTCAGGCGCTTACAGCTGAGCACCCTAGGAACAGTCTCGGCAAAAGCACTGTACCTTTCCCTTTAGCAAAACACGTTGACGCCCATTTATAGAAGATCTAGGAATACAGTTGACCCTTGAACAACAGGAGTTTGAATGGTACGGGGTCAATTGTATAGATTTTTTACAGCATGGTAGTGTAAATGTATTTTCCTTTCTTTAGCTTCCTCTTATGGTAAGAAATACAGTCTGTAATACATATACGAAGTATGTACTAATCGGCTTTATATTATTGGTAAGGCTTCCTGTTAACGGTAGGCTACTAGTAGGTAAGCTTTGGGGATTCAGAAGTTATACTCAGATTTTCAACTATGCAGGGGGTTGGTGCCCCTAACCCTTGTGTCATTCAAGGGCCACTGTACAGATATTTTCTCTCCAACCTGAAAATAAGGTACAGGAGGGTGCAATCACTGGTTTAAGTCAGTCAGTTTGGCTGTAGCACAGCCAGGCCCACCAGGCAGAACAAATTCTAAATCTTTGTGTCTTAATATATTCAAAAGGTGATAGAAAACAGCTTGGATGGACCCTTGGTTTTTCACAAAGCTTTATTACCAACTGGGGGAAAGCTCAGGTAGCCTCTGCTAGGGGACTGGCGAAGCCCAGAGCTGGATGGTGTGAGAAGTCTGCCCATCTCAGGTGCTGCTCCGAGTGGGGCTCTTCCCCGGCCCGCCCCCCTTGGGCAGCCTGGTGGCACTGGGTTGTCGGGGCATCCTTTGGCTGGATCCTTCCCGGCCACCGCGCTCTGCCAGTGCTGGGCCTCCACTCAGAGCCGTGCTGCCTTTGTTTCTCCCTGAGCAGACACAGAACACAACCATTAGGAACCAGGGCAGACTCCACAGTCGGCACGTCGACTAATTTGTGTTCCTCGCACATTACGTCTAGCACATCTCTGTCCGAGCTTTTCAGCCAGGAACCCCCTGTCAGCCCTGAGCCCTGAGGCTGAGGACTGCCTGGAGATGGCACATCCAAGAGAAGTCCTGGGCCGAGTCAGGAGGCCCTCAAGCATGGGTCCTAGGACAGAAGCAGTGCGAGGAGCAATGGGGAAAGTCCGCAAGGCCCATTTCGGGAAAGGTGAGCTCAGCTGGTTGACTCCTGCCCTGGAGAGGGAAAGGACCCGGCCGACCACCAGCAGTGCAGGAGGGCTCACCAGCTGGGCTGCTACCTGCCGCCTCCCCCGGCATGCCCTGCTCCAGACTGCCCACAGCGGAGCTGCGTGCACTCATGGTGCAGGAGGCACAACCATCAGAACGGAAGTCAGGCTTTTGGATTTGGGTCTCGGAAGCTCCTTCACAGGCGTTGCCCTACCCACCTGTCAAGCCTCTTGCCCTCAAGTTCAGCTTCCGGATCCTGTGATTGGGCTTCTGCCAAGGCTTGAGTGCTCAACGAGACTTGCCCTGACCACAGGTAGTCACATTCAGATGGAGACCACTGGTGCAGATGTCCCTTGACTTGTAAGTTACTTACCTTACCCTCTTTCTGTGAAGACAGGAAAATCTGCAACCACACCTAGGCCAGAGCTTTATTTTAAAGGAATGGCTTCCCTGGCCTCAGGGTGTTGACAGCATTCATAAGACTGACAGGACACCACAGTGGACAAAACGTATACTCAGGGAGCAGACTCACCCACTGGGTCACAGTCCCTCCCCATTGGGCCTCCCTCAGCCAGGGCTCTTCTCCAGCCTGGCAGAGTCCACCCTGCAGGCTCTGACCAGGGTATGTGTCCCGTGTTTGACCCTTAACCTCAATGTCTGTTAGTAGTCAAATAGCCTGCACTGGGGACTTGTAGGTTTTTGGAGAAAAGACACCATGAGGTTTCTTGGGGGGCATGTTAAGTCATTCCTGTTTTCCCATCTGTCATCTTGAACAAGGGGAGGCACCTGCATTTGCAATACTGCAGACCCTGGCTCCTCCAGGGCATCAGACTTGCTGTCCAGGCCCCCTGATACAACTACATTCTCCCCAGGATTCCTGCAGAGCTAGGACAGACCTCCTACAGAGCATTTCTGAACAGCTCCTCTCCAGAGAACAGGGGGTCTCTGCTGCCCAGTGGGCTGGGAAGGGTGACGCAGTGGCACACTTGAAATTCTGACAGCTCAGATTTTCCCTTGCTTTGCTACCCTGGGCTTCACACTCAAGTGCTTGCGTACAGTTGATTCAACAAAGATGTAATAACAGGTTACCCAGGGCGGAGGACATGTGGTGGGGTGAAGCTGGGCCAACTCAGCCTGCCAGTGACTCATGGAAAAGACAGATACAAAGTAGAGAGCTGTCACCACACATTTCCTTTTTCCTGTTACCAATGCTGATATTCTGGTCCCCACTGACTGGTCAGTGGGCAAGGATCCTGTCTCCTACGAGTGCATGAGCCCCACCACCTTGCAGCTCCCAACATGCTCTTGCCCACTCTGAGGCCATGTCCCTCTCCAGGCTGGGCCAGGCTGACAGAACTCATCTGTAGCACCTGGCCTAATCCGGGATACTTAGGTGCCTCGCAAACTCAGCTCAGGGCACTTCTGAAGGACTTGCAAATACAGCTCACCCCCAGCAAATGGCAGGGTGGATCTCAGATGTGGGCCTGAGTCTGAATGGAGCTTTTCTTCAGCATGCCACGCACTGGAATTTCCTCTCCCTCTCAGTATAGTGACCAGGGCCCTTCCGGAAACTCAAGGATGAGAGAAAAGGAGAAAACAGCAAATAATGTTCATCTTTAACCTTGATGAGGCTGATAATCCCTGGAAATAAGATACCAATGTAACTTTGAGCCATAAAAAGCATTAAGAGCACCATCTAACAATGAAAGTAGACCATTTATCCAGCTCTGTGCAATTCTTAGAACCTTCAGGAATCATGTGCTCTCAGTTAGTGGGGAGACTCAGGCAGGCCTCATTTTATGCAGAGCTGGGGAGGTTGAGGAGAGTGACATTCTGGACTCAGGAGAATGGTGTGCAGGGCCTGTCAGTGGTCAGACCTGCTCTGTTAAGCCTGGCTCAGCCATGCGCCCCTGGGCCCTGCAAGACTTTCTGGAGCTGGTCCTATCTGCCCCAGGTCCCTGTGTGGGGTAATTAGGGTCAGAGGGAATGGAGGATGGAGCTGAGCCAAAGGTGGGAGGGGTGATATGCCCCCAGGCCCAATACCTGAGCGGCCCTCAAACAGTTGAAGACAATGACCACTGAAGGTTAAAAAGTCTGTTTCCCCTTCCCCGCCCCGAAACAAAACCCCAAGTGCAACCTGAAACACACACCCTACAGCTGGGGAGCTGGCCGACCCCAGTGGGACCTACTGTGCCATCTACCTCTGGTGTGGCCCGTGTGATCCTGACTCCCCATCCCCGCGAGCCCTGCCGGCAGAGCTGGGGGGATCAAGGGTTGACAGAAAGCCTGAGTGCAGGTTGCTGCTCCCATCTTGCCTATGGTGCCCAGGAGCAGCCTTCCTCCTTCATGGTGCCAGTGCTCCCTAGTGCTCAAATGGGCTGTGGGGCTGCTGAGGCCAAATATTAGTGACCATGAGTGCACACCAGATGCATGTTGTGTGAGGAAGGAAAAGAACAGGGGGTTAAGGCAGCACAGCAGGCACCCCGATATCCTCAAGGCTGGCTGGCAAGGTTGGTGGCCAGGATGAGTGAGCGGCCAGGACCGTCCATCACTGCTACCACGGGCAGGTCTACACCCACCAGCCAGTCCTGCTGCCCTTTCTGGCTGAGTACACAGGAGGGGCTTATTCAGTGCTTCCGGAACACATACAGACGTAACGACAAGGACTCATGTGCACCGTGGACATGCACACATGCATCTTTAACCCTTACTGTAGCCTATGCTTCTTGGGAGGTGTGACCCCTCCTGCATGTGTACATACAGCCCTGACTCAGTGTTTCGGGCAAAGTGTCGCTGTGATTGTTCTTGAGCAGCGCTGTCCAATAGAAATATGATGTGGAAAAAAAAAAAGAAATACGATGTGAGCCACATGTGTCACTCATTTTCTAGTAGCCACATTAAAAAGTAAAAAGAAACAGGAAACTTAAATAATGTATTTTAATTAGCCCAAATGTGCAACATTATCATTTCAACATGTAATCAGTATAAAAATTACTCGTGAGGTATTCTCTTTTTGTGCCAGTTCTTTGGCATCTGGCCATCTGATGCGTACTTAACCTTGCAGTGAGTCTCAGCTGCACCAGCCCTGGGGGGCCCATGGCTTCCATATTGGACAACGCAGCTCTGTGTCAGGCTCACAGCTTCTGCACACCAAACTTCATCTTACATGTTCTGGAGGAACATCTTTTTAAAGTATACAGTTTCCTGGGGGCCTGAGTGGCTCAGTTGGTTAAGCGTCTGCCTTTGGCTAGGGTCATGATCCCAGAGTCCTGGGATCAAGTCCCGCATCGGGCTCCCTGCTGGGTGGGGAGTCGGCTTCTCCCTCTGCACCCCCCCCCCCACGCTCATGCTCTCTCTCTCTCTCAAATAAACAAAATCTTAAAAAAAAAGGTATGCAGTTTCCCTAAACTTCAACAGAGAACACTCAACTGAATTTTATTTTTCCTCAGTGACCACACCCCTACCAAGACAAGCATTTACCCCCTCTGTGCTCTTGGGGTCTTCTGTTTCTCCATCTTCTGCCTAGTAAAGGCAGAAATGAGTGAGCTTATCACTGACAGTCCCCACAAGCCACCTGGATGGCCAGGGGACAGGAACCCAGATGACCCGCTGTGCCTGCTGCAGCTTACCGGATCAAACTCCTGAGTGTGGGGTGGGGGGGTCCAGCCCTTGGTCTGCAGCAGCTCCACACCCCAATTCCATGGGAAACCTAAGGCCAGTTAGCCCCAACAACCCCAAGCCCCCATCACAATCCTAGTACTACCACAGTCCCCCAGCTGATCACTCTGACAACTCTCCTTGTTTTCTCCATCCTAGACTCCGCCCAAGTTCTGTGTGGACAGATTCCGCACACGTGGCCTCAGAGCTCTTGGTCTCTGACAGCCTCTGTCTCTTGGCCACCGCACATTCCTGGCACAGGCCCTCACGTGCCCTGCTCCTGTGCCCCGCTCCCCTTCAGTGCCTCCCCACCAAAGCCTCTTTCCAGGCTGCCCTCTACCCTCACTGGGCATCTCCCCAGGGTGTCCATGTCCTCATATCCTGGTTGCTGGCTGCCCAACCCAGGAGACCCAAGGCCTAAGCACTTGAGAAAACCTCACGGGGCCCAGCACTCCATGCCACTTCTATCCCTGTGCTTGGGGCTTCCTCCCCACCTCCCTCAAAGCCCCTCTATGCCAGCGCTCCCAGCGCCAAACCCACATTTCCTCTTGACTCTCTACCCTCCCCCACCCCTTTCCCCCCTCCAAACTTGGGTCTGCTCCCACCAGGGGCCTAGGCCTGCATCTCTGGCTAGAGCCCTCCCCACTCCCCCTACCTCAAAGGGCTGCAGGGCAACAGGACTCTGAGCCCGCTTAACACTTGCTGCCCCAGCAAGGCCGGCTACACTGGCTACCTCCCGTCTCTGTCACCACTGATTGATCTAGCCATCTCCCTCCCTGGAAGGAGGATGTGTCCATCTCAGAGCGCCCCTGAGTCCTCAGCCCTGAAGCCAGCTGGGTACCCAGTCACTGGGTGAGCAAGCGGCAACGCCCCCTCAAATGAGGAGGGCTGTTCCCAGTTTCTCTCTCCTGCCCATTGATTCCTCAATTCAGCCTTGTAGTCTACCCACCTCTGCCCTGACCTGTCCCTTGGCCCTCCCCCACCCGGCCGGCCTGAGCTCCAGGTGGCACCCAGAACAGCGAGGTAGGTGATGGTGGGGAGGGACATGGAGAGGACAGCCAGGGCACCTGTGGGATCTCAGGCCCTCACACACCCAGCTGGTTCTGGGGCTCCAGCCTCATCACACGTGGCAATCCCTGGAAGGTACCCTTGGTTCAGGAAGCAGGCAGGAAAGGGTAATCACAGCTTATCCTCTAGGCTACCTGTCCAGGTGGGTGACAGCATTTAAGGGCCAAGGCATATCTCACACCTAAGGCTTTATTCTCAACATCAAAGTAAAGGCTCTCCTGTCCCTCTGCCTATTGTCCTCTTCTGGGGTGAGGGCACCTCCACAGAGTACAAGTCTCACCTAGCAGAGCTGGCCTCTGGGGAGCAGAGGGTGTTGGTCCCATTCTAGAAGAACTGCAGGTTGTCTAATAAACTGAGCCATGAAATCGTGTCCTGACCTCTAAGCTGTGTGGCAGGAATGACCCATAAGGTCCTGCCCTTGCAGCTCATCTCGAAGCTGCTCTGACTTTCTGGGGCCACAGCAGTTTCCACAGAAACAAGAAAGAGCACCAACCCCCAGAGATAAACCAATAAACGCAACCTGCGAAAGGAGAGAACAGGCAGCAAGAGAACCGGAGGGAACCGGGGGGCCCTGGAGAGAGAGGCGAGTGCGTGGCAGCTGGGCCGTGGAGCAGAACCGGAGAGGCCGCAGGCCGCGGGGCCGAGGAAAAGGAGGGCCTTGCAGGGGGACTACAGTTCTTGGCAGAGAGAAAGGAGGCCTCTGGAGGTCAGAGAGAGACACAAAGAGAGTAGATAGAGCGTGGATCAGTTAGGAAGCCTGCGCTCCAGTGCCCAGGGCCTCTCAGGACAGGGGGCGTGGGTACCCAGGGCCCTGGCACTCCCACCCACGGGGGCCCAGCCTGCACCCAACCCCAACACCAGCCCCTTCTCAGGATGTCTGTGAGTGCCTGAGCGCTTCTGGCCAAGCATTCAGAGCGTTTCTGAAATTGGGAGCAGATGCGATACACCAGGAGGCCGCAGTTGGAGCTCTACTGGACACCCTTATAGCAGCACCTGCTTATCCCCCAGTCGTGACTCTCAAGAGTGAGGAGGCCCCTGAAACTTGAGCCCAGTGCTGTGCCCACTCAGGCCTCTGCATCCCGTGTGTCTAGGGTAGCCCGGGGCTGCCACACTGACCCCTGTCCTGCAATCTGAGGAAGGAAGCTCGGCTGGCTATGTTCCTGAGCAGCACCTGGGCCCCGGTCGGGTACAGACGAAGAGGGGGCAGGAGGGCCTCTGCCTGGCCCACTCCCTGAGCACTTTCCTGGACGCTGTACACACTGTGAGAACAGGAACCAAAACCACCTGGTTCCTGTCTTTGTGGAATGAAAGCACTTCTACCCAAGGAGGTAGGCAGAATCCTAGATGAGGCCTAGCCTACTTGGGCCACCCTGGACACCCATTTTGCATCCGCCTGATCTGGACTTGCACATGTGCACTCTCAAGGGTAGCAACGAAGCCAAAGCTGGGGACTGGAAACCAAGAGGGGAGCCCTTGGATGGTCCCTGCGGGTCCGGGGAGAAGACCCACAGTAGAACCGGGCCACTCAGGGCCAAGCCTGCGTTGTGCCTGGCGCTGCCCACTTCCCTCCCCTGCCACCCACCGCCTGAGCCACAGGGGCAGGGCGCACCGGGCCCAGCTCTGACCTCGGGTCTCTGGCACGCTCGATGTGGGCAGAGACACGGCTGCGGGGTCCTGGGCCTCGCCCACCAGCCTCTGGCCAGCACACATGGACTTGAGCATCTGGAAGACGGCGAGGGGCGCCACGTTCAGCTTCAGCAGGTCCACCAGGATCCTGGAGAGAACACAGGCGGTGGGCAGTGAGCCCTCCTTGCCCGGGCCTAGGAGGGCCACCTCCCTCAGGACCCCAACTCTACTCTGGGCGCCCAAAGGGGTCCGAAAAGGGCGGGAGGGCTCCCCCAGACCAAAGGCCGGGGCAGGGGAGCGGGAGAGCAGGGGCGTCTGGGGGTAGGACGAGCGCGCACTCCCACCCGCGCGCGCTCACTTGAACACGTCGGGGTCAATGGCGCCACCCGCCGCCTGCGCCAGCTCGTACAGTTCCATCTCCTCGGCGCTCAGCACCTTCTTCCGCCGCAGCGCGAGCTTCTGCAAGGCCGCCTCCAGCCCCGGGGGCGCTCCCGGCCCGGGCCCTGCGCCCGGCGCCGCCATGTACCCTCCCAGCGAGGTGAGCGCCGCGCTCGCCCCTCTGCCCCCGCCTCCGCCGCGCCCCTCCGCCGCTCCCACAGCGCCCTCTACTGGCCCCACCGGCACTTCCTCTCCCTGCCGCGCGGCAGAGGGCAGGGACCGGTTTGTCTCGTCTCCGCCTTTTGGTCCGCATTTACCTGCGGCATGAGACGTGATAAAAGCAGAAAAATGTTCATCTTTAGCCCCGAAGGCTGACCTATAACCTGCATAGTTTTGATAAGGATCAATAAGTACTGGCTGCTACATTCTTAAAGGGTCTCATGACTGCCAGTTAATATCGAGCTGAATGATAAGCACCAGAGAAATCTTGCGAAAATAGCTTTAGGACTAGAAATTCCGAGAAGACATTTATGATCCAATACTCCCTGCACGGCTTCTCCGCCTTTTGAACACTAAGCATATAACCACCAGCTTCATACAGCAAAAGTGCAGCAGTTTCTGCCTACAGGTCCTTCCCTGTGCTACTTCAATGAACTTACTAAGTTGCACCAAGAGTCTCAAGAATTCTTTCCTGACGGTTGCACTCAGTGATCCACAATAGGGAGATGTGTTAGGCCTGGGGGATACCGAGGCGGACCGCAGAGACACGTTTCTGGGCGATCAGGGTCAGACTGCATTGGTCATTCTCACTTGGGCAGCAGCCCCAGCGCAGTGCCTGGCATATAGTAGGCGCTCAATAAAAGCCTGTCAAAAGATCAGTCATTGCAGCGTACAATTATTCTGTGCCCGTTCCCCATTAGGGGGCGCGCCTCCAGGACCATAATAAACAGCTTCTCTTTACGCGCACGCGCTCTTCTTACAGCTCCTACAGTCCGAGAACTCAGGGTTAAGGGACGCTGCTGCCCCCACTGCGCACGCGCCTTCAGAGATGTAACCCATAAACCCGGCCGGCCTTCACTTTGCGCACGCGCCTTTTGAGATAACTGCCGGCCGAGTTGGTGGTGTGTTTCCCGCCAGGCCAGGGGAGGCGTGACGCCAGGCGCAGCTTGATGACGACATTTCGGTGCCGGGTAGCCGAATGGCGGTCTTCGTCCCTTAGGCGAGTGACTTCATGGGTCCCACAGGTGAGTGGTGGGAGCCGCGTGCGGGACGGTCTCATGTCCCCCCGAACCTCCGCCGAAGCCATCTCCGTTCCTGCACGAGCCGCAGGCCTCGAGCCGGACGTTGGCGTCTGTGTCCCTTCTCTGGCCGGCCGGCTGGGAAACCAAGGGCCCGGCTGCGCCCTCATTGCCATCTTCCTGGGCTGCGCCCTCATGCCACCTTCTCGCGCATCTCGCACACCCCGTCCTGGTGGGTGCCCGGTTTACGTTCGTTGAACGAGTTGGCGGAAGGAGAGATTCGAGTTGAAGTTGAGCCTTGGGCTCAACAAGCTGTGTGGGAGGAAGAGCCGGGTGTGGATTCTCACCCGGCTCTTCTTCCCTGTGTGGGCCGACCTTCCTGAGCCTCAGTTTCTTCATCTGTAATATGGAGATCCCGATGCTCACTTCACAGGGCAGTTGTGAGCAGCAAATGGGAGCATCCTCTGCTTCTCAGAGCGCAGCCAGAGGGAGGCCTTGGCAGTAGTGTGATTTGCTTGGCGTGATTGGCGTTGCCACTCTGAGAAGAAACCTCAAAAACGATCCGAAGCAGCCACTGAAGAAAGTGGCTGGAAAGTGGCGGATGAAGGGAACACTTGGTACACAGTGGAGAAGGGTGTGATGGAGGAACCTGGCTGGGGTAGGGTTAGAGAACAGGGCGTTAGGAGACACTGCCCTCTCTCGGAAAGACTCCTCGGTTTGGCACCTCTGGGCCTCAGTCCTTGAGCTGATGCCAGGGCAGGCTTCCTCTGAACAAGGAGGTACTTCCACCTCATCATCTCCAAAGCTTTGCCCTTTGCAAACAGGCCAGGATTTTATGCTGCTTTGATTATTTTGCTTTGGTCATTTTAATCACAGTGTTCTCTTGGTTCAGGACTGAGGCCTTTGAGGTATTCCTTAAAACTGAGTTTGATAGCCAGTGTCATGCAGAGAATTGAAAAAACCCTGGAGGTGTTTCTATTGTCAAGAGGCAGAGATTCACATCTCCTCTCAACTCCTCCACTGCCTCACAGCTTCCTTGCGCCTAGTCTTTCCTCATCCACATACACTTCTGTTTGCCACCTCAACACTCTTACTCATGCTATGGGCAGAGCTGTGCCAGGAAGACCATCGTCAGTGGGACTAGGCAGGCTCCCTTTCTGTTCAGTCCACATCTGGCTATTTTCAGTTTCTGACCTGGGTGGACAGAGAGATAGGAATCTAGAGAGTTGCTCCTGATTTTCTGATGGCTTGTTCAAAAGCTCTCTCAGCTGAGCTTGCTCATCCCCTCCATTCATTCCATTCATTCTCATAGAGCACAGGTGACATACCTGTCTCTCTGGAAGATGTGTTCGGAGGTCTGTGTATTAGAATCTTGGCTCTGCCATTCACCA
Source organism: Phoca vitulina (assembly GCF_004348235.1). Classification (NCBI taxonomy): domain Eukaryota; kingdom Metazoa; phylum Chordata; class Mammalia; order Carnivora; family Phocidae; genus Phoca; species Phoca vitulina. The sequence continues at coordinate 2,099,675 of NW_022589803.1, forward strand.
GCTAAGTGAGGGCAAGTGATTGTCTCCTCTCTGCTTCCACTTCTTTTTATCTGTATTGACCTCACAGGATTGTTGTGAGGATATACGTTTTCTATGCTTCCTTAACAAACTTAGCAGCTTAAAACTGCATCCACTTATTATTTCAGAGTTACATAGTCCAGAAGTCTAGCAGGCTCCACTGGGTTCTCTGCTTAGGATATCACAAGACTGAAATCAAGGTGTTGGTTGGCTTTGTTCTTACCTAGAAGCCCTCGGAAAGAATCTTTTTCCAAGTTTATTCAAGTTGCTGGCAGAATCCAGTTCCTTCGGGCTGTAGAACTAAGGTCCCCATTTCCTTACTGGCCGGCAGCTGGAACTGCTCTTATCTTATGGTCCGCCCCCTTGAGACTTCAGTCATATCTGCAAAATTCCTTCATAATACCTAGATGAGCGTTTGATTGAATACCCAAGGATAGGAATCTTGGAGGGCTGTCTTTAAAATTCTGCCTACCCCTGAGGATTAAACGGGGAAATATACGGAGGGTCCTTAGAAGCAGGCTAGCTTCTAAGGCACCCTTCTAGGCACCTAGCAAGTGCTGTACAAGCGTTACCAAGGATTTGCCACTGCACACTTGGCTCTGAAGCTGGCCATTGTGGACCCGGCATTTCTATAAAACGTGGAATTTGGCAGTGCAGAGTGTATTGAGTTATACAAATACTCCCCTGGGCATTGTAAAGCAATATAATCTGTTGTGTGGCAGATGTTGAGATGTCGCCTTTGTTTTCTCACAGTGGTTTCCTAAGACGGCCGTTGTCAGCGGCCCCCAGGAGGCTGCCATGGCGTTCCCTCACCTGCAGCAGCCCAGCTTTCTGCTGGTAAGTACCAGCTGCCTTTGGGAATGTGAGCATGATGATTGTTCTACAGCTCAGGGACTTGCGAGTTCTTTCCCCTGACCTGAACTTTCTGCTGGGGGTTTTTTGAGGGGATGTGAAGGAAGTTGGCCTGGGGGTTAGAATCCTTAGACTTGACCCTGGCCCCTTCCGGTGTAGGACATTGGGTTTACTCGAACCCCTGAGCCCTGGTTTTCTCATCTACAAGATGAGTTTCTCACCTACAAGGTAAGTTGATTGAAATCCATTTTCACTACTTGTGAAAGGATATACATCACAATTTTCACATCTTGTATACTTTACACACTTCATGGGGTATTCTAGTAATCGTAACTGTCATCATTGGAAAATGGTGGGACTGCACTCTCAGTATTAAACATGACGCCGGGAAGTTACATGTGAGGCAGATAGCCATGGTGTGAGGATTCCTTATTTCAGTTCCCAGAAGATACTTTCTGTAAACGTTTATTCAGAAGGACATCCTTCCTTCGTGCTCCTTCTAGAGCCAACACATGCGGTGCTATTGGCATTCAGTGCGTAGAGGCCAGGCATGCAGGGAACCTTCCCACAGTGCATGGCTGCAACAGCCCAGATCTTTATCTCTGATTGAGACACCACGCTCGTTTGGAGGTGGCTGAGGCCTTACATAGCCTTGGGCAAAGCCATCTTGGTTCAAATTCTGGCATTTTCTCCTGATCTTAATCCACACCCCATGACCTTGGGTAGATTTCCTTCATTCTTGTCTTGAATGTTTCCTGGCCTATCCATCGCCTTCACGATTAGTGTCAACGTTTGGTTAAAGCCATCTGTCATTTCTAGCCTGCCTTGTTTCTTAAGGTAATGAATTCATTTGGCTCGTTACCTGCTGAACAGAGGATAGCTTGGTTAAGAGGGCTTCTGCTGTCTCCCTTGTTTTGTTGGGCATCCTCACTGATGATCACAGTGGTGTCATTACGGGTGGTCATCACAGGGAAATTTCCAGTTCATGTGTATACACTCAGGGAGTACTCTGTGGTCTGTGAGGGGTGCCCTACACAATAAGGGTCCTCTTCTGGCTGCAGGGCTGACCCCGGAGCTGACCCCCTGCTCTGGATTGGGTGGAAGTCACTTCTGTCGTGAAAATGTGTAGTACCCTGCCGTACCTGGGGATACCTGACAGAGGGTGCAGGGAAGAAGCCTGAGAATTGGCTGTCTGGGGAGCAAAGGATCCCTGCCTCTCCTAGTTGCATCCTTTAGGCCACTGACACATGCATGACCTGACGCACAAGATGCTGGGGAGCCATGCCCATAGTGTGTCTGACTCCTACCTATCACTTGGGTTTCTGTTTTGATTCGAGCCAGAATAAGAGCAAAAGCTGCCAAGTGAATATGCTCATAATTTTTTTGTTTGTTTGTTCTATCTTCCAGGCTAGCCTGAAAGCTGACTCTATAAATAAGCCCTTTGCACAGCGGTGCCAAGACTTGGTTAAAGTCATCGAGGATTTTCCAGCAAAGGTACAGTTCTGCTTGCATCTCTTTAGGGCATGTCTCATATACTCTTTGAAAAACATTCTTATAGCCCCTGATTCCCAACTCTGAGCACTGCCCTGCACAGAGCCTGACCCAGTATTGGACACATTTATGGACACATTTAAACATGTCAACATGTAGACCAGGGGTTCTCAGCCACAGGTGCTTCTGTCCTGCATGGGACACTTGGCAATGTCTAGAGACATTTTTGGCTCACACAGGGGAGGGTGTTACAGGTATCGAGTGGGTAGAGGCCAGTGATGCTGGTAATTTTCCCAAATTGCACAGGACAATCCACCCCAACAAAGAAGTGTCCAGCCCAAAAGATTGAGAAACCCTGGTTTTCACACTGAAAATATATATTTTATTTAAGCCATACCCAGAATTATCAAGTAGTAAGTGTAAGCCCAGGAAGCCAGCCTGGACAAAGATTCTCACCCTGAAAATTTCCAGTTCATGTGTACACACTCAGTGAAGGAGGTGGACAAGGGTGTAGCGCTGGACTGGGCAGGAGGCCCCCGTGGCACACAGCCCAGCAGTGGGCACTAGTCAAAGCCTCCCCCACACACCATTTCAGGAGCTGCACGCCATCTTCCCATGGCTGGTGGAGAGCATCTTTGGCAGTCTGGACGGTGTCCTTGTTGGCTGGAACCTCCGCTACTTACAGGGACGCATGAGTCCTGTGGAATACAGCATTGCGATGGAATTCCTAGACCCTGGGTAGGTAGGTTTGTCACCTGAGAGGGGCTGGATGTTTCCTCATGGTGATCCCATTCTTAAAGCACTATATTTCTCAAAGTTAAGAAACAATCAAAGCAAGATGGTTTACAGTTCATTGCCTTGTTTTTGTTGGTTTAATTTCATGTTCAGTGGCCCAATGATGAAGTTGGTTTATAAGCTTCAGGCCGAAGATTATAAGTTTGACTTTCCTGTCTCCTACCTGCCCGTAAGTAAGCCGTGGGGTGAGCGTCGTGCTCAGGGCAGAGCGCCCTGCACAGCGGCTACGGTGGTGGGTGCTGGGCAGGGCTTGGGGGGCTGCAGCCGTGGGCAAGAGAACGCGCCATGGTGTCTGCTCAGGGTCCAGGAGGCATCATTCCCAACTCTGCTCATGGAGAAGGCACCACGCGACCTGGTTTGTTCCTGGCTGAGTGGCAGGCAGGGCTGTGTGACCAGTTGCTCTGTTTTTCTGAGTTTCCAGTCCTTCAGTGGTAAATTGAGGGGTGACTTGCTTGGTGGATATCGGAAGCAAAGAAGATGGGGAACCTGGGGCGCCTGGGTGGCTCAGTCGTTAAGCGTCTGCCTTCGGCTCAGGTCATGATCCCAGGGTCCTGGGATCGAGCCCCGCATCGGGCTCTCTGTTCAGCGGGGAGCCTGCTTCTCCCTCTCCCACTCTGCCTGCTTGTGTTCCCTCTCTCACTGTCTGTCTCTGTCAAATAAATAAATAAAATCTTTAAAAAAAAAAAAAAAAAAAAAAGAAGATGGGGAACCTGAAGCCCTTGATGAGGCTCAGAAACACACAGCTGCTGCCCTTGCTGTTTGGGGGTCTTCCTGAGGATAGTGTGAGCGATTCTGAGTGGAGGCCCTCTTGCTCCAGCGCTACCCAGAGGACAGCAGTGCTCCCCCAGGCAGGGCCCATGTGCTGGTCGCCTCCGCAGCAGCCCTTCCCAAAGGCTGCCCTGCATGGGGGCACCCTGCGGAGCCTGCCCACAAACCCAACTCCCTGTCTCTGCAGGGCCCTGTGAAGGCATCCATCCAGGAGCGTGTGCTCCCCGACAGCCCTCTGTACCACAACAAGGTCCAGTTCCCCCCGACAGGGGGCCTCGGCCTGAACTTGGCCCTCAGTATCCTTTGTCAGCCCTGCAGGGCTGGGGAGGCCATGGGGGGCCGGGACACAGTGCTGGGGGTGGCCCAGTAGCCCTGCCCGTTTGCCCCCTGACGCTGCCATCAGATCCGTTCGAGTACTACATGTTCTTCTTTGCTTTGAGCCTCATCACTCAAAAGGTACAAGAGGGGTGCCCCTGAGCAGCTTTTTACCAAAGCCCCCCGTGGAGGGTGGGGGCTGTGGCCTAGGACTTTCTTTATCGTCCATGTCTTTTCCTTTCCCACCTCTGGGAATTTCTCCGGCTCGTCCTCTGCATCCTCCTCCAGCCTTTGCTGCTCAGGCCATCCTCACTCAGGATGACAGGCCGGTGGGCACACTTGACCTGGGCACCCCGAGTGGTAGTTGGGGGGCTTCCTGTGGGAAGTGGTTGCATGCTGAAAAGGACTCTGGGGTCTAGTCAGGCCCCCGGTGGTGGGAATTTGTCTCCCGGTACTGCCCAGGGTGCTTGTGGTCGGGCCCCTGGGATGTGGCCCATGTCCCAGGGCTCGTGTGCGTTGATTTGAGCCCTGAGGCTGCTGGGGTCCACAGCCAGGGGACGGCACCCAGAGCCACACACCAATGCAGATTTGCTTTTCCAGCCACTTCCTGGGGCTCTCCACATACGAACTTCAGACTGTGCCTATTTCACCCTCGTGGACAGGTACCTGTCATGGTTCCTGCCCACAGAAGGCAGTGTGCTCCCCCCGCTCTCCTCCAGTCCCGGGGGGCCCAGCCCCTCACCAGCTCCCAGGTAAGGCTCTCTGGCTGCCCTGGCTCTTGGCATCCCTGCGGCTAGCCTGTAAAGTCTGGCGCTGCCACGGGGGAGTGGCCTGGGCAGTGGGCATTGCTCACAGGGACAGTAGTGCCACTCTTTGTCCAGGGTGCCCCAACGTTTCTTAGGCCTGAGATCCCCCAACTCCAGCTTCCCTGGCACAGACTGGAGGGCAGGGGTGAGGAGGATGTCTGTGCCTGGGTTTGCAGTGAGCAGGTCCTGTGGCCCCATGGACAAGGCCTGACTTTGGTTTGGGAGTGGGCTGTGTGCTGCCCATAGCAGCCCTCCCTATGTGTGGCATCCAAGCCCCACACCGAAGCGGTGGCGGGGGTTTCAGAGCGATGTTACCAGAGCTGATCGGTGGCACTGGGCAGGTGGTGCTGGAGGGAAAGGGCCTGTAGGCAGACCACAGCAGGGCTGATGTGGGGAGGAATAAGAGCAGGAGGAATCCGTGTAGGCTTCCAGACCAGGTCTTAGCCTGAGCCAGAGGTCTTGGGGTAAAGAGCCTCTTGTGCCAATCCAAGCAGGCTGGGCTGTGGCTGGACCGTGCAGGGAGGGAGTGTGCAGCCAGCCTCAGCCTGAGGGTGAACTGAGGCCTTGGGAGGCCTTTAGCCAGGGGCCGATTGGCCGCCTCTCCCCAGAGACACTCGTGACCCGGGAGCTGCCACCCATGTTCCTCACCCTCCTCAACCTTGCTGGTGCACCTTCTTCCCTGGGAGGTGGGGGTCTTTCCTGCCGGCACAGGAAGGCCCCCGAGGAAAGGGGATTGAAAGGAGGAGGTGGGGGCGTGGAAGTGGGGAGAGGCTGCGCAGGCGTTGGTAATGCTACGGCCGAGAGGCGCCCCGGGCCGGCCAGCTTCACACCCTGTCAGAGGCAGGTTTCAGCTGCCAAGCTGTTTGCTGGGCCCAGTTGTGTGGGCTTATTTTAACCTAGAATTTCAGACTTAAAACTTGCCATGAATAACAAAAAACTTCCATAGGTCCTTCAGCTACATTTCTGAATTGTTTTATTCTGTTTATCTGTATGTGTTTTTTCTAGGCCATTTGAGTAGGTTATAGACCCAACGCCTGCTATTTTTTAATGTTTTGGAGTGTATTTCCTAAAAGCGAGTGCATTCTCCTACACAGCCACTGTGCTTTTATCTGAATCAGGAAATCGGTATCGCTGCCAGGCCGCCGTCTCATCCTCAGACCCCATTCGGGCTGCCCTGGCTACCCCCCTAACGTCTGCTACCCGGCTGGGGTCCAGCGCAGGCACACTCGCTGCGTGCGGCTACCTCTGGTCCCCCTTCAGTGCGGAACAGTCCCACCGTCTTCCCATCTTTCCTGACCTTGACGCCTTTAACTGGTGCAGCCCGGGGGTGTGCAGAATGCCCTTATCTTGAGTTCTCTGGTGTTTCCTAGCGATTCGGCCCAGCAGCCGTGGAGTCTGTGTGCCGGTGACATTGTCTTGATCACTGGGCCAGGGGGGTGTTGGCTAGGTTTTCCTACTGTAAAATTAAATGGGTATTTTGTGCCAAGTTAATTAGCAAGAGGGATTTGTTGGGAAGATACGTTGAGACTATGTAATTATCAGCGGTGTTAGTGTCCCTTGATTATCGCCAGCCAAATCAGTTATTAATAGGATGGTTGCCTAAGGGTGGTTGTTTGCTTTCATCCCTTACATTGACCAGCTCATGCTCTGCGGTAGGGAAGTGGATTTGGGGGCCGTCCTGTGATTCAGCAGATGGTAATGGCTACAGTTGCCACCGATGTTCACGTTCAGATTGCCCGTGGTTGTGCCAGCAGGACCCCCTAATGAAGGCCTGTTTCTGTGTGTCCCTCAGGACGCCAGCCATGCCCTTCGCTTCCTATGGCCTCCACCACACCAGCCTCCTGAAGCGACACATCTCTCATCAGACGTCTGTGAACGCAGACCCTGCCTCCCATGAGATCTGGAGGTCTGAAACTCTACTCCAGGTGAGAGTGAGGAAGCCCTTCTCGTCTTCTGTTTCAAAATAAACTGTCCGACCACCTTCCGCCCCAGGGGGCAGAGGCCTAAACACTGCCCTCAGCCTGAGAGTGCTTCTAAATTGTTGGTGTTTTCCTGCTGTGACATGCCCACCTCTCGAACATGGATGTCATTGGCAGTGCTGTTCATCCCAGGATTCACTGTCTGTGGAGTTTTGTCTCGTGGTGGTATGAGCGCTGCTCAGTTTCCATTGGATCCGTGTGCGTGCAGACTTGCCCCACACCGCACGTCTCCGACCTGCTCCCACAATGCTGGAAAGGTTTCCTGTGATCCCCCTCATTTGGGTGGATATTAAGCCCCTGCCCCAGTAGCGTTTTTATAACACTGGCCAGAAAAGGCTTACAAAGCCTCTGACCTTGCTTGGCCGGCAGCCCCTATCCCTTCCGGGTTGGGGGATCCACATGGGAGGTGGTAGGGCCCCTTGTCTGCACTCGTGCAGGCTCCAGCCTCTCACGCAGGCTTGGGCTGGCTCCCTCCCAGGCCAGGCTGTCTCTTCAAGTACACCTTGGAGAGGTTCAGCTGGTTCTCGACGCTGGGGCGGAGTTGGTAGCCACGAGCATCACTTACTGACAGCCTGACGCATGGATAAGATGGGGTTCTGTCCCTCCTTCCTGCCTTGTACATAACTCTTGGTGTATGGGCTGCTGCACTTTCAGCGGCCTCCATGTCATCGTTGAGACCGCACCGGGAGATTGGACGGCTGGACTCAGCCTCCCTGTTTGCAGAGGGGCCCTGGTGCTTCAGATGCCCCCAGCTAATGTGGATTCTGGGCTGTGCCAGCCCATGAGGAGGGCTGGTGGCCAGGACACGGGCTTATGGGGCAGAAATGCTGGAGGGTTGTTTTCTGGACCGGAACGCTAACGTTCTCTCTTTTTTTTTAATTATTGAAGAAAATTTTTCTTTGAATTACGGTAAAATACACATGACATAAAATTTACCATCAAATTATGCAGTTCAGTAGAATTACATATATTCATATTGCTGGGAAAGGAATTTCCAGAACTTCCTCATCTTATAAAACTGAAACTGCACCCATTAAACAGACGTTTCCCATACCCCCTCCTCCCAGCCCCTGGCCCCCTCCATTCTGCTTTCTGCGTCTATGATTTTGACTACTGTAGGATCTCATAGAAGCAGAATCATATGGTAATTAACACTTCTTACGACTGACTTGTTTCATGTAGCAGAGCGCCGTCAAGGTTCATCCATGTGGTAGTACGTTGCCAAGTTTCTTTTCTTTTTAAGGCTTAATAATACTCTGTCATATGGATCTCCCACTTTCTGTGTTTCCATTCATCTGTGGATGGCCACTGGGGTTGCTTGCACGTTTTAGCTATTGTGAATAGTTCTGTTATGAACACGGATGTACAAAAATCTCTTAGACACTCTGATTTCAATTCTTTTGGGTATATACCCTGAAGCGGAACTGCTGGATCGTGTGGTAGTTCTGCTTAATGCTCTGAGGAAGCACCGTACTGTGTTCCTCGGCGGTTGCACCGTCAGACGTTCCCACCAGGGGTGCATGGCCGTGCCGACGCCCATGATGTTCTGGGTTTGATTAGAGCCCCCCTAATGGATGTGAGGTGGTGTCTCCTGGTGGTTTTGATTTGCACTTCCCTCATGGTTGGTGATGTTGAGCATCTTTTTGTGTCCTTATTGGCCATTTGTATGTCGTCTGGTGAAATATCTGTTCAAGTCCATTGCCCATTTTTGAATTGAGTGGCTTTATTTTTTTATTTTTATTTTTATTTTTTTTTAAGATTTTATTTATTCATTTGACAGAGATAGATACAGCGAGAGCGGGAACACAAGCAGGGGGAGTGGGAGAGGGAGAAGCAGGCTTCCCGCAGAGTGAGGAGCCCGATGCGGGGCTCGATCCCAGGACCCTGGGACCATGACCTGAGCCGAAGGGGCAGACACTTAACGACTGAGCCACCCAGGTGCCCGAGTGGCTTTATTTATTTGTGTTTGGGTTGGTTGTAGGAGTTGTCTATATATTCTGGATATCCATTCCTCCTCACATACATGATTTGTAAATACTTTCCCCCATACTGTGGGTGGCCTTTTTCACTCTGGATAGTGACTTCTATGTGCAAAATTTTTTTAATTTTCATGAATTCCGATTTCTCTCTTTTCTTTTGTTGCCTGTGCTTTTAGAGTCTTAGCTAAGAAATCGTGGCCAAATCCAATGTCATAAAGCTTTGTCCTCACACTTTCTTATAAGAGTTTTATAGTTTTAGATCTTACGTGTAGGTCTCTGATCCATTTTGAGTTATTTATTGTTTCTGGTGGGAGTTCATTCTTTTGCATGCAGATACCCAGTTTTCCCAGCACTGTTTGTTGAAAAGAACTGCCCTTTGAATGTCACAACATCCTAGATGAAAATCATTTGACCACCCAATGCTCTCTTGCAGGTTTTTGTGGAAATGTGGCTTCATCATTATTCCTTGGAGATGTACCAAAAAATGCAGTCCCCTCACGCCAAGGTATGTTGCCGAAGTTTTTCGTCCCTGTCTGCTCTGGCCCTGGTGTGCCTGGTCCACCTGCTACTTCTTGTCCTTAATCTCAGCTAGTTTTCAAGGGCTAGATGGTGGGAAGCAGAAACTCACCACCACCCCTTACTCCAGTGCTGGGCAGCAGGTGGGTTTGGTTCGTGGTGGGCTTGCATGGTGAGGGCTGAAGGCCTCTCCTCTCTGGGGTCCTCCTCTTGCTACTTCCAGAGCCCCCTCCCTGGCAGCCGGAATGGATGAGGTTGTGGCATTGTGGGGGGGTAGGAGAGTCGCGGATGCCTCTGGGAGTCACAGCCAGGTCTGTCCCCTCTACTGTCACAGCACCTCCTGCTTTCCTGCTGAGGTGGCACCCGGCAGCCCTCGCTCCCCTTGGTGCCCACGCTGCCCACCCCCCTCCCCGAGCAGCGGCAGGCAGCCGTCTGTGCAGCCGGCGGGGTCTGATGCCTTCCTGCACGCGGCCCGGCCTGTCTCCTCCTTCCCTTCCCTTCCCTCACTGGGCACCATGCTCATTCGCAGAGGCGTGGAAGCAGCTGTGTCCCCGAAACCTTCCCTGGGTCGCCATGCCCAGGGCCGGCTACCCCGTGGACTCGTCAGGGTAGAATGGCTCTGTCCGCTTAATAAGAGGCAGGGCGGGCACCTAGGTTCACACTCCATGAAACAGCCTGAAACACACGAACCGGGGCCCTGCTGGGGGCAGCCTCGGCCTGGGACCGACTGCGCCATCTGCAGCTTCTGGGCTGCCTCTTAGATGTTGCTTTTATCGACACCAGACAGAATGCTTGAGAGATTCCTTAAGAATTAAGACTCTCTGGGCCTGAAATTTGTACGGGTGGCCTGTGACCTTCCCTCTGCGATTCCAGCATGGAGCAGTTCTTTTCCCGCTGCAGAGTCTCGGCAACCAGCTCTGCTTCCCTGCTCTCTGCTGAGTACCGGTTTGGGGAGCACCCCCAACTGCTGCTCTCTTAAAGTGCAGTGCAGAGTACCCCAAATCTCTGTCCTTGGCACCACATGGGACGGAGGGAAAGCCAGGACTCCTTCTTGGGCCTCTTGTGTCACTGAGGACCTGTGCTGCCATTCCTGCTTCCAGAGTGGACTTGCATGTTCCTGGCTAGTGCACGGTGGTCAGGGGGCTGGACTTCCCCCTTGGGTCCTGGGGGGCTCACTCAGCCCCTGTGCATGTGGCTTGGTCTTGCAGAGGCAGAGGCTGCTTTGCTGCATCGCCTTCCTGGCTGTTCCTTCTGTCTTCTGAGCTAGTGCGGGCACACTCGCTGTAATCTTTAGCAGATCTGCCAGTCACAAAGGTCCTCTAGGCTGTCTGTCACCTGGGAGGAGTGGTGGGCTGGACCTGCTAGGGCAGGGGGGCCTTCCCCTTCTTCCCCACGTTTGCTTCCTTTTGGCCAGACCAGAGGGCAGATGAGAGCTGCTCAGAATGGCTGGTAGTGGGGGGACAACCGGGAAACCCCCACCAGGCACTGGGAGAGGGTTTGTGGTTTTTTGTTGTTTGTTTGGGGTTTTTTTTTTTTGCCTCCTACTGAGGCTGACAACAAAACCCTAGTAAACCTGGTGTGTGGGAAGTGGAGAAAGCAAGCTGGGGAGGTCTCCTTCTTCTGAGGCTCCTTACTATCTACCCAGGCCTATGCTGTGCCATGTAGAATTCTAGCCTTGGGGTCACTGTTTCCTGACGTTAGAGATGCAGGAAGTGCAGCTCTGAGAGGTCCCGCGGTGCTTCCATGCCTAGCCTGGGTCCAGAGTGGATGCCTGCTCCATAGAGCCCGGGTCTCTTCTCCGCCCCAGCTTACTGAGGAGGGCTTCTGGAAAGGCAGTTGGTCGCTGAAGTCCGCACATTCCTGCAGGCCACTGTGGGGCCTGCCCGGTGTTCCTGTAGACTGGGCAGGTCCCCAGCAGGGAACCATGGGCTCCCCGATTCCCACTGAGCTGTGGCTGAGCCCGGGGTCTGGCCCAGAGGAAGGCCTTGAAGGGCAGACCCCTCCTTGCTGTGCTCCTTCCTGCCCTTGCTCTGCGTGTCTCTGGCTGCGCCTGTCTCCTCAAGGCCTGGCACACGCATGCTGACCTCTCCTGCGTGCAGCATGGTACCCAGTGGGAGGCGTGGCCCTCACCAGGCAGGACGTGTGCCAGGGCTGGCTCTGGGCTGTGCTTGGCTGAAGGGGACTGCTTTAGCTGGCCTTGTCACTGCAGGCGGGGAGGGCAGACGGTGGGGTGGGAGTGGACAGCTTTGCCAACTCAGCTGTCGTCGCCCATGTCCCAGGCTGTCCCAGCCTCAGGGTTCCAGCTGCCTCTGGGTGCGTGTGGCCATGGCCAGATTCTCAGGGCCCATTGAGACTAGTGAAGGGCTCTGTGTATCCGGAGTTGGGGAGTCCTGGTGAGGTAGGAGAGGTGGATCTCCCCAGAATTTGAACCCATGAGTGTTTGCGCCACCTTTAACGATTTCCGGAATGTGGGGTGTGGAGGGTGTTAGCCCTGGTGGGCTGAGCCTTGCTCACCTCCGTGCCACCCTGGGAATCAGCCCCCACAGAGAGAACCATTCAGGAGGGGCCACCGATTGGATCTTTGATACCTAGGAAGTGACCATATCATATATCAATTTGGTAAATTTCTCTTTGGGACAACCCAGGGAAGTCCAATAAATGACATATTTTTCTTTCCTGAGCAGAGAGGTCTCAATTAGGAATGGGCTTCTCAAAAATTTCTTTTCTGAGCCTCAGGGCCTTCAGGGCCTTGGTGGCTGGCAGTATGTCCCAGCAAGGCCCCCGGGGTCCTGGCGGGGTGCAGCATGCACATGCCGCACACACGGAGGTTGGGGAGGGCAGGACCCTCTGGCAGGAAGTGAGTCAGGCCGACCTCAGGGAGCTGGAGGGACCTTCAGGCCCAGTGACGTGGAGGAGGCTGCCCAAGTGACCTTGAGCGTCTGTCTCTCTGCCTGGGAGGTGGAGGAGCGGCCCTCGGGCCTGGCTCTGGTCTGCCCACCAGGCAGGGCCCCTTAGGGCTGCTGAGAGGGTGGCGTCCCACTGGCCTGAGACTGCGGGGCTCTGACGGTGTGGATTGTCATTGACGGGCTTTTGTTTTGTTTTTGTTTTTTGTTTTCTCTCCTCACTTCTGGGCTCATTTTTGTCTTTCTCTCCCTGCTGTCCCCTCCCCGGTCTCTCCCCTCCTGTCCCCTGCCCTGCCCTCTGCCCTCCCTGCCTCTTCTCGGCTTCTCTGTTTTGTTGTCTCTCAGCTGGAGGTTCTGCACTACCGACTCAGTGTGTCCAGCGCCCTCCACAGCCCCGCCCAACCCAGCCTCCAGGCCCTCCACGCCTACCAAGTATTGGCTGCTCTCCTATTGTTCCGTTTCACCCCTGCCCTGTGGTGTGAGCCATGGAGCGCATGGCAGTGCAGTGGTAAAGCGAGGGGCCTGCCGGGGGCCGGCTGGGGTGACACAGACCAGTTCCAAACAGAGCAAGGCCAGTGTGTGTTGGGGATGGTGGCAAGTGGCCATCTTTAGCCTGCCTTGGCCCTCAGCTTGGCAGACTAGCCCAGGTTTGGGGGGGTGGGGCCCCCAGATCTGCCTGGTCAAGCCCCAGGCCAGCCGGAGTTTGCAAGCTCTTGGGAGTCGGTGGCTTCTGTGCTTGGCCCTGGTCGGAGGAGTGGAAACAGTGCGGCCTTTGCAGCGGCCCTCCCCACCCACAGTGCAGGCCTGGCGCTCAGGACCTCACTGAGCACAGGGACACCCCGCGGCTCATGGTGGCAGGCTCTGTTGGCCCCAAGCCTCTATGAGGCCAAGGGGCGGGGAGGACAAGGGCTCGGCCCCCCAGCCTGGAGAGGCTGTCGATCCCTGAGCACGCTGGGCCCTGGCCTCTTGTGGACTTGGGCGCTCCTCCACAGGCAGGCAAGAATGGGTGAGGGCCTCGAGACGGGTCTGCTTTAGGCAGGGATGACCGGTGTGGACGGGTTTGAGGTTGATAGGTAGGGTTCAGAGCTGCAGGCTGTTTCAGGGCTGATGGAGTCTGGTAGCTCACGATTCACAAGATGAATGCCATGAAGTCTGGGCAGAAAGCATGTGTCTAGGTCCGTGCTCAAGGCCAGGGGTCTGTCCGGTTGCCCTCGGTGGGAGCACACAATCACACTTAACCAGATACTTGAGCACAAGATGAGAAATCGGGTTTGCTGGGATGGGGTGGTGAGCACACACAGGGTTCCCTCTCAGAAGCAGCAGCTGCTGGGAAGAAGGAAGAGAATGGTCCCGGAAGGGCCGGCAGGGGCGGGCTGAGCACAGAAGCGGGTGGCACTCCAGCCTGTGTTGGGGAAGGTCTCACCTGGCTCAGAGCAGGATCCCTGGAGAAACGTCCATGGCAGGAGATGTTGCTTAGCTAAGGGCTGGGCCCAGTAAGAAGTGGCCCAGGCTTTGGGAAAGTGTCCCTAAAGGGCATGCAGCTGGAGGAGGCCACGTGCAGCTGTGGCCAGGCTCCCGTGGGGATTTGGCTCGGTGGCGGGGGCGGGGAGAGAGGCGGTCGGAAGAAAGGTTTGGCTTCCCCCAGCGGGAAGACGGCCCGAGGGGCTTCCAGTGTGATGGGAAGGGCCTGTGCGGATGAGGAGGGGGCGCAGTTCTGGTTCAGCGCGGATGTTCTGTCCTCTGTCGCGGAGACAGTGGCGGGGTCAGCAAGGGCCCAGGAATGAGAAAGGGCAAGGCCCCCGGGGGCGCGGGGGGTAGATTACAGCCTGGCATCAGTGCCCTCTGAAATTTCGTTATTATGAAAGTATCTTACACTTTTTTCTGCAAATGATGCAAATTCATCACACAAAGACTTAAACACACAGAGAAGCAGCAGCCGCTCTCACGAAGCCCCATAGCTCCCTGCACGGGCGCACTGGGCGTGGGGTGCGTTGCCTGGGCCCGCGGAGGTAGATCCGTGGCGGGGCGGCGGCTGGGTGCCCGGGCCGTGCCAGGAGGCATGGCCTCTGCCAGCCGCAACATTGTCGGGATCCGGACTAGGCTTCGGAAAGTTCCTCTGTCGAGTCTGTGGAGGCCCCAGAGGCCTGGGGTTGGTGAGTGTGGGGAGAGGAGCATGTCTGGGCACCCCAGAGCTGGCAGGTAGCCGGGGCCTGCTGGTGCCATCCTCTGCCAGTCAGGGGACCACCCTGTTCTCCGTCACGGCACAGCCAGCAGGCAGGCTGTCCTTTCAGGTCTGAGTCTTAAAGAGCCTACGTGAACTTGGTGAATCGGAACTTCAGCCCACCAGATTGAGAGTGCTCTTGTCTTGGGGGTCGTGCTGACCACAGGTCCGTTAGCAATAGAAGGGCCACCCTGGGCTGAGCCCCCAGCTGGCGGGTCCAGGACGGGGAGTGGAGGGAAAGGTGGGGGTTGCAGCGGGAGAAGGAACTGGGGAGCGTTTCTGCCTGAAAAGGGAAGCCAGGCCCCCAGGGAGCTGTCTCCACACACCCGGGGGGCAGGCAGGAGACCCAGAGTCTAGATCCAGGGGGTGGGGGGTGGGGATGCCGGCCTGCCTCGCCCCCTCCTGCTCCTCTGGCTGGCCAGGAGGTGGGGACCCCTGAGGACTTGGATGGGCAGCAATGACCCGAGTCAGCCACGGAGGGTACAAAAGGGTTTGAAGCCCACAGTGAAGCCCTTCGCAGGTGTGTTGCCTGGGCCTGCAGGTGCTCTTAGCAGGTCTCAGGGCCAGTGAGCGAGGCGCGGGGAGGGCCCTGGGGGTGGCCCACGCGTCCTGTGGGGGAGAAACGGTTCTGGGCGGGACATGGCCAGACCTGGGGGCCCCACCCCAGACTGGCCTGGGTCCTGACACTGCCCCCCCCCCCCAACGTTAGGAGTCGTTCACGCCCACCGAGGAGCACGTGCTGGTGGTGCGCCTGCTGCTAAAGCATCTGCACGCCTTTTCCAACAGCCTGAAGCCCGAGCAGGTCTCTCCCTCCGCCCACTCCCACGCCACCAGCCCCCTGGAGGAGTTCAAACGGTGGGTACAGGGCCGTGCACAGGGTTCCCGTGCCCCTGGCTGCCTCGTCCTGCACGCACGTTTCCCGCAGTAACTTGTCCCTGGGGTGTGAGGGACGGCCTGTGAGGCCTCTGCAGGGTGGGGCAGGTGGGACATCCCCGTGGGTTTATCTCCCCACCCCCACTCAGGCCTCTCATTCGAGGCCTGCCCTCTTTGGTGGAAAGAGCCAGACTGGCCAGAGAGGCCCCGTCTTGCTGCCCTGTCTTGTCCCCTCCTCCCCAGCAGTGGGCAGTGGGAGCTCTACAGTGACCGCGTTCCTTGGAACGCCCAGGAAAGCCAGTGGGCTGGGAGCCCCTTCACCGCAAAGTGGCTCATTTGTCACTGGAGACTGAGCTCTGTGCTGCGCCCTCCCCCCCCTTCTTCCCCTCTGCTCCTCCTTCCCTCCGTCAGAAGAGCTGGGATGGTGGCCTGATTCCTAGGCTGACTGGGGCCAGCAGAGCAGGTGACTTGCGTCTGGCGAGCCAAGCAGAGGTGGTCACAGGAGCCTCACTAGATCATCCACATGTGTGCTGTGTGACCTTGGGACCTTACCTAACCTCTCTGAACTCTGGTTTCTTCTTCTGAAAAATGGGCCCGAAAGTAGGAGACCTTACTTCCAGGGAGTGCCCCCGTTCGCCCTGGCAGAGCTGGCCCTTGCAAGCAGGAGACACTGGGCTCGCCTATGAGGGGACCCTCTCCCCTCCTCTCCCCTGCAGGGCCGCCGTCCCGAGGTTTGTCCAGCAGAAGCTCTACCTCTTCCTGCAGCACTGCTTCGGCCACTGGCCCCTGGATGCATCGTTCAGAGCTGTGAGTGTCAGCCCCATCTCGCCGCCCTTGCCCTGTGTGTGCCCCGGGGGAGGTCCCGTGGGGTGAGCGCAGGAGGGATCAGCTGTTACTGCCAAGGCCTGGTGAGGAGGCCTTGGGGGCTCTTGTTCTGCTCGTTTGAATTTCCAGAGCCAACCCTCAGGTACAGAAAAACTCTGTGCGCCCTGACTTTGACCCCAGGTGTCCATGCCGGGTGGGTTCCCAGCCTCAGCGAGCTGCACCTCGCCCGCTCAGCGGGGGGAGCACTCCATGTTCCGTGTTTCTGGAGGGCTCGACGTCACAGGGGCTGGTACTAATGTAGCATTGTGTGTCAGCTATGTGCACGTTAGAAAATCGTTCTAACCAAATAAAAATTAAAAAAATAAGCATCGTGGGAGGGTGTGTGGAGTTCCCTCCTGGACCCTCTGAGGGCAGCAGGTGGGAAGAGGCCAGAACCTGGTGGCACCCCCAGGGGAAGCCCCACAGTTAGACTCATCCCTGCTCACCCGAGCTGCCTCCCGGGAGCTGGGCTCCAGGCCACCCCTGGATTTGGCCCAAAGCCACAGCCCCACAGCTCCCCGGAGCGCCGGCTGCAAGGCCCTCAGCGCACACGTGTCACCAGGTCCTGGAGATGTGGCTGAGCTACCTGCAGCCCTGGAGGTATGCGCCCGAGAAGCAGGTTCAGACCAGTGACTGCCAGCCCCGGTGTGTGTCGGAGAGATGGTGAGCCCTGGCACGCTGTCCTCCTGGCAGGTGGGGGGTGGGACAGGCCACCCCCTCCTTGACCTTTGACTGGGCTGTGTTGCCTGGGCCCCGGGATTGATCTCCCGCAGAAACAGCTGGTGGCTCTCTCCTCTGCACTGTCCCCTTGCTATTCTTGTCCACTCAGGTGTCCGTTCACACCCACCCCCAAACTGCCCCTCGGCCCCCTCCACCCTTCTTCACTAGCGCTCTGCCATAGAGGCCTTGTCTTCTTGGGAAGGGCCTCATCCTGGGGAGGACTGTGTCATCCACAGGAGGCCTGGTTCTCCCCCACCTCCCTGGTCCCTCAGCCACCAGGAGGTCATAGCTGGGGAGAGTCTGGAAGCCAAGGAAGAGCAGGGGGCGCAGTGGGAGGTGTGGCCCCTGACGCAGCGCCTGGGTCCCCAGGGCGCCCTTTGTGCAGGAGAACCTGCTCATGTACACCAAGCTCTTCGTGGGCTTCCTGAGCCGCGCGCTCCGCACCGACCTGGTCAGCCCCAAGAACGCACTCATGGTGTTCCGAGTGGCCAAAGTCTTTGCCCAGCCCAACCTGGCTGAAATGATCCAGAAAGGTAAGCCCTTCGCGAGAGGGGAGCGGTACTTAGAGAGGGAGCCCCGGACCCCGCGTGTGCCTCCCAGGCTTGCGGCGGCCTGGCCAAGGTGGCGTGGGGGCTCCTGGTGCGCGGTGGCGGGGGGCAGGGCTGAGGCCCGGCCTGCCGGGCGGGAGCTGTGGGGGTGCCAGAGGGAGGGGAGGCAGCGTGCAGAGCTCCCATCTTCCTGGTGACTCTCGGTGGCGGCATCAGAAAGCAGTCTTGGTTCCCGTCACGTCTTAGATGCGTCTGTCGGGCGTTAGCTTCTCTGGCTTTCCTTTGTGAACGTCGGCCTTCCCGTGGAGACTGGCGGGGGCTGCAGGGGCCTCGGGAGCCTCCGCGGGCGCCCAGGAAGCCTGCCAGTGGCGACGGGGTGTTGGGTGCCGTGGAAGCTGAAGCCAGACTTGTGTCGTGCCCTCCAGGGGAGCAGCTGTTCCTGGAGCCCGAACTCGTCATCCCGCACCGCCAGCACCGCCTCTTCGCGGCCCCCCCCTTCGCCGGCAGCTTCCTGTCCTCGTGGCCGCCGGCCGTCACCGACACCTCCTTCAAGGTGAAGAGCCACGTCTACGGCCTGGAGGGCCAGGACTGCAAGTACACCCCGATGTTTGGGCCCGAGGTCCGGACGCTGGTGAGTTGGGGCTCCCCCGGGCCACACGGCCGTCCGGAGGCTGTGGGAACTGCAGGGGGGTTGGCGCACACGCCTTGCAGGGGGAACTAAGGTTGGGTGTCGCCTGGACGCTGCTTGGCTCCTACCCTTTTTTTTTTCACTGAGGTCTGATTTTTCTCTGATAATAAAGGCAGCATTTGTTGGAAAGCTTTCACATTTAGAATATGCATGTCTTAGTCTTAAAAACTCCTCGGCCCATCCTGAGCTGCTGGGGGCTCCCGCAGGGCCACCTGCCAGTCCCCTGGTGGCCAGGCGGCACGAAGCGGCCCGCCGATGCTGGCTGACGGGCCCTCGCACCCCGCAGGTCTTGCGCCTGGCTCAGCTCATCACGCAGGCCAAGCAGACCGCCAAGTCCATCTCCGACCAGTGCGGGGAGAGCACGCCGGGCCGCCCCTTCCTGTCGTGGCTGGGCTTCTGCTCCACAGACGCGAACGGCTGCTACCCAGCCAACGACCTGGACGAGATGGGGCAGGACAGTGTCCGCAAGACAGACGAGTACCTAGAGAAGGCCCTGGAGTACCTGTGCCAGATGTTCCGAGTACGGGCCGTGGGGGCCGCCCCCTCCCTGGTGTCCGCTCCCATGCCCCCTCCCTGCTGTGGGGGCCCGTGGGAGGTGTAGCCTGTACTGGCAGTGTCCTGTCTGGGTCCCCTCGCGGTCGCCGTTCGAGGCCCAGGGCCGAAGCCCCATGTCCTCCCTTCACCTGGAAAGTGAAAGCAGGAAGCAGCGCAGCCTCCTCAGAGCGCATCTCCCCCCAACAGCTTAGCGAGGCCCAGCTCGCCCAGCTCACGCTCGCCTTGGGGACAACGCGGGATGAGAACGGGAAGAAGCAGCTCCCGGACTGCATCGTGGGAGAGGACGGGCTCATCCTCACGCCCCTGGGCCGGTACCAGGTAAGGTCCGGGTCCAGGAGGGCTCCTCCCGTCCCCCGTCGCCTTGGACGCGCCTGCACGGGTGTGTTGGCGGGCCTGCCCGCTTGGCCCGGGCTCCCCTGGGGCTCGCCTCTCATCCTGCTTCTAGATCATCAATGGGCTGCGGAGGTTTGACATCGAGTACCAGGGGGACTTGGAGCTGCAGCCCATCCGGAGCTACGAGATCGCCAGCCTGGTCCGCATGCTCTTCCAGCTGTCGTCCGCCATCAACCACAGGGTGAGTGCCGGGGGGCGGGCGGCCCTCGGGGAGAGGCCGGGTGAGCGTGCGGCCCTGCCCGCGCCCACCACCCCCGCCTCTGTCTGCGCCCCAGTTTGCAGGCCGGATGGCAGCCCTGTGTTCCCGGGCCGACTTCCTCGGCAGCTTTTGCCGCTACCACCTCATGGAGCCTGGGCTGACGGGCAGGCACCTGCTGAGCCCCGTGGCGCGGGGGTCCACAGTCAGCCGTGCCCGGGGCCCGAGGCTCAGCCTGCGCTTCCTGGGCAGCTACCGGACGCTGCTCTCGCTGCTTCTGGCCTTCTTCGTGGCCTCCCTGTTCTGTATCGGGCCCCTGGCCTGCGCCCTGCTCCTCGTGCTGGGCTATCTCCTCTACGCTGTGGCCATGACGCTGCTGACCGAGCGGAGCAAGCTGCACCAGCTCTGACCTCGGCCTGGCGCTGCCCTGGCCCAGCCAGCGAGAGGGCCCACGCGGCCCCTCTCTTGAGCCTGCGGCTACCTCTGAGCGACGGGGCATTTTCCTGCAGCCACGGAGGCGTGCGTAAGAGAAGCTAAAACAGGAGACGTGTGGTCCAGGCTTGGCAAGGACGAGCATGGCATCAACGGGCCTGTTAGTCTCACAGGACAGCCCTGGACCCGGCCGCTTGCTCCTCTCTGCTTCCCTCGGCCCTGGGCTCTGCAGTGACATGGCTCTTGGGGCCTTTCTCTGCTCTCACCGTCCTGGGTCGAGCTGTGTGAAGCTTGGGAGGCAGTGCTCCCCGGGTGGGGCCTCGCCGTCCGTCAGGTTGGCAGGGTGGTGCGAGTCTCCTCTCCCTGGCGACAGCAGGACAGTAGCTCGGCCTCTGGTTCCAGAGAATCCAAAACCCTGGAGGTTCCTGAGAAAGTTAGAGCGTGGTTCTCTGATTCCTAACTTCCCATCACATTTGGCAAATGAAGGTCATTCCTCCACGCGGTCCCAGCAATTCCGAGGCTGGGCCATACAGTTCGACTCTGTAGGAGAAAAGATCCTCCAGGAGCACAGATGCTCAGTGGGACGGTGCTTCACCTCTGGCTCCCTCCTCATCCCCAAGCCATTAAGCATGTCGCTTTGTGGTGGCCCAGCCTCACTGCCTCGTCGGGAGAGGCACTCATACTCCATGGGCGGAGGGGACGCGGCAGGAGTCGGGCATCATCTGGGCTGCAACCAAAGATGGTCACAGGCATTGTTTGTATCTTCAGTAAAATCAGGTGCAAAGGCCCTAACTTTTTGATGACATTTAAATGTTCAGTTACATATTCACGGTCAGAAGTCCTCCCCACCGGGTCTCAGGCACTTTCGTTCATCATCCAGGTGACGCACCAGGGAAGACATCTCAACAGCGATTTTAAACCAAGCCTTTGTTTCTGTTTTTAAGTTTTCAAATTGTACATGTCGAGTTTTATATTTCCATGTAAACTGAGAATAATGGCCTTCTGGGGCCTGTGACCAAGTTTGTAACCAACCACGGATCTGAATAAAGCCTGTTTTGGCTCCTGAGTCTTCTGGTGCTGGGGCTCAGCCCCCAGCGCAGTCGCCTTGATGGTTCCCCCAAATGGTTGGGATGGCAGCGACCAGGGAGGTGCCACAGTCCCTGCCCAGGGGGACGGCGGGTCGGTTTGTTTACAGTGGCAACAGACCAAGGCAGATGGAAGCGGTGAGGTGGCCGTGATGACAGGGCAGCTCCCGGGAGCTCCAGAAGCCAGACCCAAGTGGAGTCGAAGCTGGGAGAATCTTGCCTTCCATTCGGTGTATCAGAGTTGGCCTTGATACAAACAGCAACACTGGAACGTGAGTCGAATTTTCTGTGGCTTCCGGAAGCTCAGAGGGTTGTGAGTGCCGCTGGGAACTGAAGTGCGCCCCCACCAGCCCCATGTGAGCACCTTGTTTAGGGTGCTTAGCCAGATGCCAGTGTCCCGTGTTCCCCTGTCCCTAGACAGGATGGTTGCTTTTGTCAGATTGATGGAAGTAAGATGACATCATTTCTACAAGTTCAGTGGTAACAGATGAGTGGCTTTCGTCCCCAGACTCGTTAGAGGATGTGAGCACACAGAAATGATGGTCTGGGGTCTGCCGTCAGCGGCCCCGTCTGCCCACGAGGATGTCCACCCTGCCCCCGGGGATGGGGTGTCCCCCCACCCTCCACTTTTCCATGGCTTCCCTTGTCCACGTTTCTCTTGTGCCCTGTTTTCACCTGAAAACATTCTCTAACACCCAGAAAGCACAAACGGAACGCTCCACCCGTGCACCCATGACCTCTGAAGCAGCCACCTGCTGTGTGCAGCGTGCACGGCGCTGGGCACCTGGAGGGAACAGGCCGGAGCTCCCGTTGGCCCAGGACCTCGTGGTGCGGTCCAGCAGCCATAAGGAAGGTCAGGGAGGGGCTGGTTCCCGTGGCCGGGGCTCGGGAGGTGATGTCTGGAGAGACCACCGTGCCCCGTGCCTCCCCCTGCAGGAGCGGAGCTGCGGGCTGGCCGGCGGCTCTTCCAGGCGAGGGCAACGCGGACTTGCCTTCACGATGACCCACATCAGTTTGCGAAGAGCTCTCGCTGCACAGTTTGAGAAAGGGCTGGGGGACAAGGGCAGAGGTACAGGAGCCCTGGAGTCACAGCTGGGGGGACAGGAGCCTCGGCGGGGGGCAGCAGGGGCAGCAGTTCCCGCAGCACAAGGAAAGTGTAAATAACACCCGAGGGCAGAGGCTACAGGGCCTGGCTCGGGGGGGTCAGACGGGGTTCACTCCTGCCTCCTGGAGCCTCACCTCCCGCTAACTGGCTTGCCCCCGCTGCTCCTGCTCACTCCTCCGCCCCAACTGCCACCAGAGGGCCAGATCCAGACCCCTCGGACCACGTGGCCCGGGCCTTTCGGTGGCATTCGGCACAGGAAGCACAATGCATAATGCTCTGGAGGCTTCGCTCAGCCTCTCGCGCCTCTGAGACTTGCCAGCCCCTCGGTGGACATTGTTCCCAGGAGCCCATGCTGACCCCACTGCCTTTCGACACCAAATCCCTCAGACCCCGAGGCTTCAGCCAGCCCCACCCCTGACCCCAGCTGGCTCAGGCTCTGATTGCTCAGTGTAAGTGACCCAAGGACTACTTCCCCCTCTTTGATGTCCAAGAGTAGCTCAGACCCTCTGGGTGACCAACCCTCAGTGATAAGCCTGACGTTATCAATAGAGGTGAGCGGTGACTCGTGTAGCTTTCACTTAAAAAATTTAGCTAGCTTTGTTTGACTCTGAAAACCAGAATTCCTAGCATAATTTTCTCAAACATCTAGTGACCAAAATAGATCAAACCATTTCCCAATCTCTCCCCCTCAAGAATTCCTACTGTTCTCCCAATTGATATTCCAGCTATGAGAACAGCCAGTGACTTTAATATCCACGTGAGTCGCTATTGCCTTTTTAAGATTTTATTTATTTGAGAGAGGGTCCACAGGCACACGAGCAGAGGGAGGGGGAGAAGGATACTCCCCGCTGAGCAGGGAGCCCAACATGGGGCTCAATCCCAGGACCCTGGGATCATGACCTGACTCAGCTACCCAGGCGCCCCTGCCTCTTTTTCTCGCTCTCTTTTTTTTAAGATTTATTTATTTTAGAGAGCAGGGATAGGGGCAGGGAGAAGGAGAGAGTCAAGCAGACTCCGAGCTGAGCATGGAACCTGCCGAGGGGCTCTATCTCACAACCTGAGCCAAAACCAAGAGGCTTAACCTACTGAGCCACCCAGGCGCCCCCGTGAGTCACCATGGTCTTAAGAGGTCAGAAGAATGCAAAGAAGCCAAAGAAGGGAGCAAATGTCTTCCAGCCATAGCATAAGGCTGGCACTTGGGAGAGCTGAGGGCTTACTGCACCCGGAACGAATGGGCAGTGGGGGAAGGTGAAGGTCAGTCAACTGGACAACGGCTTGCACTTTCTCTTTTGGGTCTTCTCACCATTACACATCTGCAGCTGCCTTCCCTCAGCTAGCTGTGTTCACCTTGCGGAGAACAGCCTCTTCAGGGAGAATCGGACCTATGAGACCCGCCACTTGGCACCCACGCCACCTGAGTGCTGACATGGCATTTCCCGGTGTGTAACTCAAAGCACTTACTTCTTGTGATGAGCAGGTGAAAAGCTGCCCAAACCTTCTGGAGAACTGTGGACTTCCCACAATGGACATGTGCATCTTGTGCTCAACAGAACATGATCTGGGAGGCTCTGACTTTGTGCATCTGAAATCTCATTGTTTAAGGGTCTATGTTCCAGGCAATGCAGTAAAGTGGGTGAAGCGAGCCTTCTGCCTGGGGTGGCTGCAGACATCCCCACACTTACTCCCTGTACCCTACCTTTCCGGGTGGGAGGAGGGCTGTTTTCACCCCACACAGCTCAGTGCTCCCTGCTGACGTGTACAGTCCGCTCCTCAGGCCAGGTCTCTGAAGGTCTGCTTGGTCCACCTCCTTCCTCAGCCAGCAGACCCCCACCCGTCCCGGAAGACCATCAGTCATCACTTCCTCTAGGAAACTTTGCCTTGCCTCCACCTCCCCTCCTCCTGGGCTGGATTTAGTGCCCTCCTTGGTACTCATCACCTCCTCGGTACTCATCACCACCTTTTGGCAGATAAAAGTCAAGAAGGATTTATTTATCACTTGCTTGGTGCTGGACACTTCAAAGTGCTGAATAAATACTTCTAAATGAATCTCCAGCTAGTGTGTTTGCTCCTTTTTTTTCCTAAAGATTTTTATTTATTTGAGAGAGCACGAGAGGGGTGGGGGGCAGAGGGAGAAGCAGACTCCCCGCTGAGCAGGGATCCAGACGCGGGGCTCAATCCCGGGACTCTGGGGTCATGACCTAAGCTGAAGGCAGATGCCCAACCAACTGAGCCACCCAGGTGCCCCTAGTGTGTTTGCTCCTTGAAGACAAGTATATTGTACTCATCTTTCTAGCTCCAGCACCATGCAAGTACATAGCAGCTGCCCAATAAATACATTTCACAAATACTGTACCTATTTTTTGAGAGGGAGGGGGAGGGGCAGAGGGAGAGAGAGAATCTTAAGCAGGCTCCACGCCCAGCATGGAGTTCAGTCTCACAACTCTGAGGTCATGACCTGCACCGAAATCAAGAGATGTTTAGGTGGCGCCTGGGTGGCTCAGTCGTTAAGTGTCTGCCTTCGGCTCAGGTCATGATCCCAGGGTCCTGGGATCGAGCCCCGCATTGGGCTCCCCGCTCAGTGGGAAGCCTGCTTCTCCCTCTCCCACTCCCCCTGCTTGTGTTCTCTCTCTCGCTGTGTATCTCTCTCTCTGTCAAATAAATAAACAAAATCTTTAAAAAAAAAAGAGATGTTTAAGCAACTGAGCCACCCAGGCGCCCCAACAAATATTATACCTATTATATACACACCCAGCCCCTAAAACCTCAGGAATCACAATATAAATGATTTGGGTTAATCTGTACATGAGTAGAAAAGGATTGGGGTGGGGGAGGGGCTCTTCAGTCTAAGGTTGACCAAAAATCACTGGGGAAAAACATGATCACGGCACTGGAAGAGACCTGTCCAATCATTCAGATCATAGACCAAGATAGAAGACCTAAAATTATAAAACTGTCAGGAGAAAACAGAGAAATAAATCTTCACAACCTTGCATTAGTCAATAGTATTTTAGGTATGACACCAAAAGTATAGATGCCAAAAGAAAACATAGGTAAATGGATTTTGTCAAAACTAAAAAATTTTGTACTGAAAAAAATGACACTTTGAAAGTGAAAACCTACAGAATGGGAGAAAATATTTCCAAATCATATATTTGACGAATATATAAAGAGTTCTTACAATTCAACAATAAAAAGGTAAATAATCCAAATTAAAAATGGGTGAAGGATTTGAAGATATATTTCTCCAAAGAAGATATACAGATGGCCAGTAAGCACAAGAAAAGATACTCAGCACCAGTAGTCATCAGGGAAATGCAAATCAAAACCACAATAAGATACTACTTCACAGTCACTAGGATGGCTATAATCAAAAAGACAATAGTAAGAGTTGGTGACATGTGGAGAAGCTGGAACGCTCATACATTGCTGGTAAGAATGTAAAACGGTGCAACATTTTTTTTTTCTTCTTTGTTATTTATTTATAATTTTTATTGTTATGTTAATCCCCATACATTACATCATTAGTTTTAGATATAGTGTTCCATGATTCATTGTTTGTGCATAACACCCAGTGCTCCATGCAGAACGTGCCCTCCTCAATACCCATCACCAGGCTAACCCATCCTCCCAACCCCCTCCCCTCTAGAACCCTCAGTTTGTTTTTCAGAGTCCATCGTCTCTCATGGTTCTTCTCCCCCTCCGATTTCCCCCCCTTCATTCTTCCCCTCCTGCTACATTCTTCTTCTTCTTTTTTTCTTTCTTAACATATATTGCATTATTTGTTTCAGAGGTACATATCTGAGATTCAACAGTCTTGCACAATTCACAGCGCTTACCAAAACACATACCCTCCCCAGTGTCCATCACCCAGTCACCCCATCCCTCCCACCCCACCCCCCACTCCAGCAACCCTCAGTTTGTTTCCTGAGATTAAGAATTCCTCATATCAGTGAGGTCATATGATACATGTCTTTCTCTGTTTGACTTATTTCGCTCAGCATAATACCCTCCAGTTCCATCCACGTCGTTGCAAATGGCA
Organism: Phoca vitulina; assembly: GCF_004348235.1. NCBI lineage: Eukaryota > Metazoa > Chordata > Mammalia > Carnivora > Phocidae > Phoca > Phoca vitulina. The sequence goes on from NW_022589803.1 coordinate 2,125,816, forward strand.
AGATCTCATTCCTTTTGATGGCTGCATAATATTCCATTGTATATATATACATCTTCTTTATCCATTCATCTGTTGATGGACATCTTGGCTCTTTCCACAGTTTGGCTATTGTGGACATTGCTGCTATAAACATCGGGGTGCATGTACCCTTTCGGGTCCCTACTTTTGTATCTTTGGGGTAAATACCCAGCAGTGCAATTGCTGGATCATATGGTAGCTCTATTTTCAACTTTTTGAGGAACCTCCATACTGTTTTCCAGAGTGGCTGCACCAGCTTGCATTCCCACCAACAGTGTAGGAGGGTTCCCCTTGCTCCGCATCCCCGCCAACATCTGTCATTTCCTGACTTGTTAATTTTAGCCATTCTGACTGGTGTGAGGTGGTATCTCATTGAGGTTTTGATTTGGATTTCCCTGAACGGTGCAACATTTTTTGGCAATTCCTCAAAAAGGAAACATATGGCCCAGCAATTCTGCTCCTAGGTATATAACCCAAGAGAAGTGAAAACATACGTCTACACAAAAAGTATACACAAGTGTTCATAGCAGCCTATTCACAATAGCCCCAAAGCAGAAATAACCCAAATGTCCACCAAGTGATGAATGGATAAACAAAATGCAGTTTATCCATACAATGGAATATTATTTGGCCATAAAAAGGAATGAAGTACTGCTACATACTACAATATGAGTTAATATTGGGGTGCCTGGGTGGCTCAGTCGTTAAGCGTCTGCCTTCGGCTCAGGTCATGATCCCAGGGTCCTGGGATCGAGCACCGCATCGGGCTCCCTGCTCAGCATGGAGCCTGATTCTCCCTCTCCCTCTGCCCCTCCACCTGCTTGTTCTCTCTCTCTCTCTGTCAAATAAATAAATAAAATCTTTAAAAAATATATGAGTATTTTTTCTAACTATTTATTTAATAAACTCTATGTCCAATGTGGGGCTCAAACTCACAATCTTGAGATCAAGAGTCACATGCTCTACCTACTGAGCCAGCCAGATGCCCATGAGTAAATCTTGAGAACATGATGCTAAGTAAAAGAAGCCATTTACAAAAGATCATATATTGTGAGATTCTATTTTTTTAATATTTTATTTATGTATTTGAGAGAGAGAGCACAAGGGGTGGGGGAAGCAGCAGAGGGAGAGGGATAGAGAGAAGCAGACTTCCCGCTAAGCAGGGAGCCTGATGCAGAGCTCGATCCCGGGATCCTGGGATCATGACCTGAGCCGAAGGCAGACGCTCAACAAACTAAGCCACCCAGGCGCCCCTGTGAGATTCTATTTCTATGAAATGCCCAGAATAGGCATACCTATGGAGACAGAACTGGTTCCTCAGGACTGGGGCAAAGAGAGGCAATGAGGAGTGACAGTTAATGGACACAGGGTTTCTTTGGAAGAAGAAAATATTCCAAAATTAGATTGTCGGAGTGCCTGGCTGGCTCAGTTGGAAAAGAATGCAACTCTGGATCTTGGGGTTGTGAGTTTGAGCCCCACTGGATGTGGAGATTACTTAAATAAATAAAAACTTTAAAAAATTGTTTATGGGCATCTGGGTGGCTCAGTTGGTTGAGCGTCTGATTCTTGATTTTGGCTCAGGTCATGATCTCAGGGTCCTAGGATTGAGCCCTGTGTTGGACTCCATGCACAGTGGGGAGTCTGCTTGAGGATTGTCTTTCTCCTTCTCCCTCTGCCCCTCCCCCCCACTCATACACTATAAGTAAATAAATAAATAAATAAAATCTTTTAAAAATTGTTTAAAATTTGTTAGAATTAGGTTATAATGATGTTTGCACAAGTTTGTGAATATACAAAAAATTGAATATGGATGAATTGTAGGTATGTGAATTATATCTCAATAAAACTATTTTTAAAACCATGGAACAAGTCAAATCCTAGGGTGTTTTAACTCTGAGACTGTATTCTGTGAATTTTATTGTACAGAAATTTTAGAGTGTTAATTTTTACTTCATTCAACAAATATCCAGGTACCCCAGCAAGTGCTGGGATATGATGGTGAACAATACCAGACCCCATATCTGGCCTCCAAAAGTTTAGAGTCAAAAAGATAAATGTAAAAGTGAAACTTTGACAAACACTCCAAAAATAGGTAAAATGAGGCAAATAATAGGAAGATCTGACCCAACCGTGGAGGTCAGAAAGCCCTATTTTTTTTCTGAAAAATGACTGAACTGAGGTTTAAAGGGAGATTATGTCTCACGTCACTCAAGAAAGGGGGATGTGTTTTAGGTAGAAGACACAGCACAAGGTGGCCCAAGAGGGAGCGTGAGGGGCAGAGAGAATGAGAGGAAGCCTGGAGCAATCTAAGAGGTAGAGAGGAGCCGGCTTACACAGAACTGTGAAGTCCATGTTGGCAATTTGGTGTTCATCTTCAGAGCACCAGGAAGCCATTTTTTAGTTTTATATGAGGGGGTTAATGCCATCAAATATTACTTTGAAGATATCTCTCTGCCTTCTGATTCTTTCCTGGGGCCTTTTGTCGGCCAGGGTGTGCACAGTGCCCATCACAAAGAGTAGAGCATACATAACGCTGAGTACCCAAGCAGTGCCAGGGGCAGCGGCAGAAGCAGAAGGAGGTGGTCATGGTGGCGGAAGGTGACTGCTTCTGATTTGCAGGAAGTTTTCTTTCTTTCTCATGAACACAAACAGCCTTTTGAATACTTTGAAAATATTATTATGCTTATTTTTTAAGTCTTTTCCTGGTTGCTCTATTAGCTGTTTCCTTGTGTGTTCATTCTTTTTATTGCATTTCTAGTTTCATGGTGTGTTTCCTCAAATACAGGGTGATTCTCTGTATTCTGTGTTTTTAAGGATCCTTATTTGTGGATGCAGCTTGCTGACAACAACTCTGGGGGAGAAGGCAGTGTTCTCATGTTAGAGAAGTTGTGCTGGTAGGTTACAGATATGGGGTTTATTAGCTAACAGGGCACTTACTGACCTCTCCATCCCGAGCCCACAGTGTCTGTTTCATCCAGTTGTCTGTTCCTCAGCCCAATCTGAACCTGGCCAAGCTGCTCTAAGAGCAATGCCCTAACGAATCTCCCAGTAATTCTCCCTGGAGCCCCTCCTGGCACCTTTTATCCCCCTTGGGGATATACATCCTCCACTTTTGCAGAAGTTCTCTCTTGCACCTATTTTGGGTAAGGTTCCTTCTAGACTCATTACTCTATAAATGTAATGCTGTCTGCTTTCCCTCCTTGGTGAATTTCTCAGTTTCTAGTGTGCTGACTACACTTTCCCACTTTCCAGTGCATTGATAGCTTAGTGAAGTACTGTTAATCTTGGAACAACACTGGTTTGAACTGTGTGGGTCCACTTACATGTGAATTTTTTAAAAAGATTTTATTTATTTGAGAGAGAGAGAGAGCACAGGTGGGTGGAGGGGCAGACGGAGAAGCAGACTCCCCGCTGAGCGGGGAGCCCAAGGCGGGGCTTGATCCTGGGATTCTGGGATCATGACGTGAGCTGAAAGCAGACGCTTAACCAACTGAGCCGCCCAGGCGCCCCGTGGATTTTATATATATATATACAGTACAGTAAATGTATTATCTCTTCCTTATGATTTTTTTTTATTTTTTTAAGATTTTATTTTTAAGGGCACCTGGGTGGCTCAGTTGGTTAAGCGATTGCCTTCGGCTCAGGTCATGATCCTGGAGTCCCAGGATCGAGTCCCGCATCAGGCTCCCTGCTCAGCAGGGAGTCTGCTTCTCCCTCTGACCCTCCCCCCTCTTGTGCTCTCTCTCTTTCATTCTCTCTCTCAAATAAATAAATAAAATCTTTAAAAAAAAAAAAGATTTTATTTTTAAGTAAGCTCTACATCCAACATGGGGCTCGAACTCACAACCCCGCTATCGAGTTGCATGCTCTCCTGACTAGCCAGCCAGGCGCCACTTCCTTATGATTTTCTTACTAACATTCTTGTTATTTACTTTATTTTTAAAAATTTTTTTTAAAGATTTTATTTATTTGACAGAGAGAGACACAGCAAGAGAGGGAACAAAGCAGGGGGAGTGGCAGAGGGAGAAGCAGGCTTCCCGCTGAGCAGGCAGCCTGATGCAGGGCTCGATCCCAGGACCCTGGGATCATGACCTGAGCCCAAGGCTGACACCCAACGACTGAGCCACCCAGACACCCGTTATTTACTTTATTGTAAGAATACAGTATATCACCTGAATGAGAACATATAAACACATATTTTGTGTGTTATATATATCATACATAAAATTTAAAAACATAGGTTATAATATATATAACACACAAAATATGTGTTTATATGTGACTATTTAAATTATCAGTAAGACTTCCTGTCGAGAGTAGGATATCAGTGGGGCACCTGGCTGGCTCAGTTGGTAGAGCATGCAACTCTTGATCTCGGGGTTGTAAGTTTGAGTCCCGAGTTTGGTGTAGAGATTACTTAAAAATAAAATCTGCAAGGGGGGGGGTTCTGGGGTGGATCAGTTGGTTAATCATCCAACTCTTGATCTCTGCTCAGGTTGTGATCTCAGGGTCATGAGACTGAGCCCCACGTCGGGCTCCACTCTCAGTGTGGAGTTTGCTTCAGACTCTCTCTCCCTCTCCATCTGTCCCTCCCCACTGTGCTCTCTCTCTCTCTCAAATAAATAAATACATCTACAAAAAAAAAAAAAAAAAAAAAAAGAGTGGCACACTCTGCCGGAGATTGAATGGCACCAAAAGGAAACGTTCTGCTAAAAATAAGTCCCACAGGAATGATATTGGTGTGCTTTTATAGACGAGGTTTCTTTGCAACATTTCACTTTACTATTTTCCAGGATAAAGCTGTTTCTTCTATGTCAATACCCTGAGAATATAGGCTCACAATAAAGAATTTGGGCAGCTGTTTGAGCAGATTTGATGATCTTCTGAGAGAGAGGGGAGAAAAAAACTCATTTACCTGCATTAGGCGCACACACACCAAGTCTTTTGTGTCATCAAGAATATAACCCAGTCTCTCTCTTTTAAAAAAGATTTTATTTATTTATTTGACAGAGGGAGCAAGAGAGCACAAGCAGGGGGAGCAGCAGAGGGAGAGGGAGAAGGAGGCTCCCCGCTGAGCAGGGAGCTGGATTTGGGGCTCGATCCCAGGACCCCGAGATCATGACCTGAGCCAAAAGCAGACGCTTAACCGACAGAGCCACCTAGGCGCCTCTATAACCCAATCTCTTAAAATGCATGCAGTGTAACAAGTTTATCCTCTTCCCATGTGGTACCTGAAGCATTTTGTCCCGTATTTTTAGCCTAAATGAATCCTTGCAATCTAAGGGACTATGACTAGGGCAACCATATAATTTATCACCCAAATGAGAACACTTTGAGAATAAAACTAGCTGCTGTTTGTAATTACCCCCAGAAAACGGGCAAAAACTGGGACGGTTTCAGACAAACCAGGATGTTCGGTCACCCTGAACAAGGCCCAGGGCCTTTCCAGCCTCTGATGAGAAGAGTCTGGCATGCATGTTACATATTCTTTCTCCAACCGCCTTTCCACCAATGTCAGCAGGTAGATGAATGGAAATCAGACATCTATGTACAGGGCTGAGTCAGGAAACAGGAAAATGTCCCGCCAGTCAGAGGCCTGTTGCCTCTCATGGGGGAATGCTTTTATAATAGGAATTATCTACTTATTTATATAAAAGAATGTCGAATGGAAAATTGCCACTCTCCTTTCAGCCGTATCTCAGGGTTGCAACGGGGAGAGAGCTTTCTTATCTTTCATTCTTTTGTATTCATGTAAAGTGTTCTCATGCATCATCTCATTGCATCCTTGAAATAAATTCTGCCAGGCAAGTGTTATTATTACATTTCCAATTTACTGAGAAAACAAGGTGCAGAGAAGTAAGTTTAAAAAAAAAATCTCTGGGGCCCCTGGGTGGCTCAGCCCGTTAAGCGTCTGCCTTCGACTCAGGTCATGATCCCAGGGTCCTGGGATGGAGTCCCACATCAGGCTCCTTGCTCAGCGGGAAGCCTGCTTCTCCCTCTCCCTCTGCCCCTCCCCCTGCTCGAGCACGAGAGCTCTCTCTTTCTCTCTCTCTCAAAAAGAAAAACAAAACAAAACAAAAAAACAAACAAACAAAGAAAAAAAGAAACCAAAAAAACCCACCAAAAAACACCAGACTCTTAAATACAAAGAACAAACTGGTGGTCACCAGAGGGGAGGTGGGTGGGGGGGTGAGTAAACTAGGCGAAGAGAATTAGAGGATTAAGAGTACACTTCTCATGATGAGCACTGAGTAGTGTATAGAATTGTTGAATCACTATATTGTACACCTGAAACTAATATAACACTGTATCTCAATTATATTGGAATTCTAAATTAAAAAAAATTTTTTTTAATTAAAAAAAGTCAAATAGTGCTCTGAGATTATAGGGAAAAAATAGCAGTCCAGCTTCCTACAAGTAATCCTTTCAACTCTTTAAGCTCTTTCTTCTGATATTTATCTCCATGTTTCTTTTTTATTTTTTTAAGTAATCTCTACCTCCATCATGGGGCTCAAACTCATGACCCTGAGATCAAGAGTCACACACTGTGCCAACTGAGACAGCCAGGAGTCCCTATCTCCGTATTTCTAAATAATGTTCTTTCATTTCTACTTCTTCATTATTTTAAATATTCCACTGACTTCTGATGGAACATAAGAAATGAGCACTCTTACAAAAATACCCACTCATCTCCCCGTCTCCCCCCACACTTGCACATGACCCCCTCCTCCACAGTGTGTCATAATTTCTGGTGAAATTGATATTTAGTATTGACATTACTAGGATGATGTAAATACTGTTCACTGATGAGCTATGTAGTGTAGTACAATTATATTCCCTTCTTATACATTTTGTTCTTCTAGGAGTTCGTAATTGGCCCACCCCTTCATTTGCTTCATTTTCTATGTACTGTTACTAAATCTTCCTGAACTTTCCCATAGAGTGGAAGAATGTCCCCAATGTGGACAAACGCATCAGACAAACTGCTGACTCCATTTGTTTTCCCCTTGGGGCTCCTGTAGCTTTCGATACTCATGCCCAGTCTGGCCAACCTGGCCTCCAGGCCTCTCGCACAATGGCCATGCTAGGATTTCCTCCACCATCAGCCTGTAAATGCTTGGCACCTCTCTCCCGCATTGGCTTCCTTGTTTCCCAGATCCTCTTTCTGTTCCTTTTTGTTTGTTTATTTCCCCCCATTTCCTAATTTTGATGTTGCATATCCTTCAGCAGCATCCTGAGAAAAAATGGACAAAAAGTAAAATTTTGAAACTTTGCATGTCTGAAAATGTCTTTATTTTACTCTATTGATTAATCGTTTAGCTGGATAGAGAATTCTGACCTGGAAATCAATTTCCCTTCAAATTTTGAAGGCTTTGCTCCATTTTCTTCTAGCATCCAATGTGGCTGTTGATAAATTCAATGCCATGCTGATTGCTCATTCTTTGTAGGCAATCTATCCTTTTCTCTCAGGAAGCTTTTTTTTTTTTTTTAAGGTTTTATTTATTTATTTGAGAGCGAGAGAATGAGAGACAGAAAGCATGAGAGGGAGGAGGGTCAGAGGGAGAAGCAGACTCCCTGCAAAGCAGGGAGCCCCATGTGGGACTCGATCCTGGGACTTGAGGCTTATAACCTGAGCCGAAGGCTGTCGCTTAACCAACTGAGCCACCCAGGTGCCCTCTCAGGAAGCTTTTATTTCTTTTTTAATTTTTAAAAAAATTTTTAAAAGATTTTATTTATTTGAGAGAGAGAGAGGGAAAGCGCACGCATAAGCAGGGGGGAGGGGCAGAAGGAGAGGGAGAAGCAGACTTCCCACTGAGCACGGAGCCCAACATGGGGCTCAATCCTGGGACCCCGAGATCACGACCCGAGCCAAAGGCAAATGCTTAACCGACAGAGCCACCAGGCGCCCCTCAGGAAGCTTTTAGAATCTTGTATCAGTCAGAGTACTGCCAGGACCATTATGTATTCTGCGCATGACAGGAATTTAATATAGAATTAGAAACTTCCATGGGTGTTGGAAGAGCCGAAGGAGCCGAGGTCATGGGAGCTGTCTCCAAGTTCAAAGGAGCTATGCTAAAGATTTCAGCCTGAAGTATTGAGGTTCTTCAGAATCTCTGAGAAGCTTCTACCGATCATCTCAGAATTCAGTGATGGAGAGGGTAGTGTTCCAGGAAGCCAGTGTGAATCTCTTGTCTACCCACACACTTGCCTGTGACTGATTCACCTCCATCTTCCAAAGCACATACAACTTCCTCTCTGGCCTACTCTACCCCAAAACCATATGGGAGGGGTGCCTGGGTGGCTCAGTTGGTTAAGCATCTCACTCTTGGTTTCAGCTTGGGTCATGGTCTCAGGGTCCTAAGATTGAGCCCTGTGTCGGGTTCCACGCTCAGTGCAGAGTCTGCTTGTCCCTCCCCACCCCCTCTCTCATAAATGAATAAAATCTTTTAAAAAAACATATGGGAAAGGAGATTCTGGAAAATATAGTTCTCAGCCTTAAAAATGAATGGTGGTGGTGCTAACAACCAACCCAGCACAATCTATTCTTTTGCCAGCTCAGCATCCAAATAACTCCTTTTCAACATTTCACTTCCAAGTAAAGGTATTCAGAACACCATGCTTTCACATTATATGATTCAGCTATCCTTCCTAGAGCCAAAGCCAAAGAGGAACCCAAAGTTCCTCTTTATCCATCCCTGAACAAATCTTCCTTTATTTTCTGATTCTGCTATCCTTTATTTTTAAAAAGATTTATTTATTTATTTTAGAGAGAGAGGGGAGGGGCAGAGGGAGAGAGAAACTCAAGCGGACTCTGCACTGAGTACGGAGCCCAACGAGGAGCTTGATTCCACCACCTTGAGCCAAAACCAAGAGTCAGATGCTCAACCAACTGTGCCACCCAGGCACCCTTGATTTTGCTGTCCTATAACCTACTAATTTTTTAAAGATTTTATTTATTTATTTGAGGGACAGAGAGCACGAGTGGGGGAGGGGCAGAGGGAGAGGGAACAGACTCCCCGCTGAGCAGGGAGCTCAACATGGGGCTCGATCCCAGGACCCCTGGATCATGACCTGAGCCGAAGGCAGATACCTAACCGACTGAGCCACCCAGGCGCCCCCTTATAATCTACTATTGAGATATAGAAATAATCATGACTTACACATTAATACTATCAGGTAGCATGAGAATGAGAGAGGAGAAAAAGAAAAATATCAGGTACAAAAGACACAGGACATCTTTAACCACTACCATGCTTGCTTCTGTGATTGGTCACATGACAGGATTGGTGTTCTTGCACCACCTGTTCTATTTGTCCCTAGCAAGCACCTCAGCCAGTCATATTTTTGGTGATGGTAATGGGGGTAATATGGTGGGGTGAACATATCTTTATTCTTGAAGTTTCTGTGTCTTCCATGGTTCTGCCTGTTTTAGGTTGTTATAGTTTTCCGTAACTTTTACCACAGATAGTGGGAGTGCTAAATAAGATTAACCAAGAGAATCTCCTGGGTGCCAGGTATTCCTCCTTGCTCCCATTGTGGGGGCAATTTACCCTTGATCATCAAGACCAGTCATCCCAACCAGTAGAGCAACCCTCTTATTTGCCTGACAAAGTCACCAGGTGGCAGTCTCAGCCTCCTGTTCAGTAGAACCAGTGTGCCCTTTCCCATCCCTGGGAACCAAGACCTGAAAACCAGCAGAACCCAAAGTTGTGGGGATGGGAAGCCAAAACTTTGCTGTAGGTCATTAGATTAGTAACAGCGAAAGGAGCTTCTCCCTTTTCTATCCCCTTGATTCCTAAAATCTTTGAATCTTTGCTATGGGGAAATTTCACTCTATGTTACTCCCTGGTTAGTGCATGTCGGGCATCTCACAGGACATTATGCCAACTCCACAAAGTGCTTCCACCCAGCGGGCACCATAACCAACTCTTCAAAAGCCCATTCCACCATTTTATCAGGGCAAGCTTTAGAGTGATGGGAAACATAGTAAGACCAGTGAATTCCAAACGGAGGCATTGACAACATCATGCTTTCACGAGCTCTTGGCTACACTTCATTTGTTGTAGAATAAGGTAAAACCAAAAATGAAGGTGTAAGATTACAAATATAAATAATAGAGGAGCTAAGAATAATAATAGGACTGTATTGGAACGTGAAATTGGTGATAAGAGTGAGTTAAATCCTCATCTATTAGAACAGGGAGCCAGTCAATGTGGCTCATTTTGATAAATCAAGAAATGATAGCTAAGCACATCATTAAAAGCTATGGAGGTAACAAGAAGAAAGAGCCCCCAGATATGTAGGGTTTATGTTTGGGGAGTTGTGAATAGTGGCAGGGAAGACGGAAGCCTTTCTACAACAGATATTTTTTTTAAAGATTATTATTTATTTATTTGACAGAGAGCACAAGCAGGGTGAGCGGCAGGCTGAGGGAGAAGCAGGCTCCCTGCCGAGCAGAGAGCCAGATGCGGGGCTCCATCCCAGGACCCTGAGATCATGACCTGAGCTGAAGGAAGACGCTTAACCGACTGAGCCATCCAAGTGCCCCGATTTTTTTTTTTTAAGTAGGCTTCATGCCCAACATGGAGCCCAATGCAGGGCTTGAACTCACAACCCTGAGATCAAGACCTGAGCCACAATCAAAGGTCAGATGCTTAACCGATTTAGCCACCCAGATGCCCCATTGTAGCAGTAGATTTTAAAAGATCTTCATTATCTCTTAATTTTATTCAAGGAATATATAAATTTAAAAGGAAAAAGGATAAAATGAACATCCATCTGGCTTGCCTGTCTTTTAGGAAAAGTATACTTGAAGACGTCATCCATTCTACTCAATAAATCATTGTTTTGTATCCAAACCACCAAAAGGCTAAATCCCTCCAATTTGGTCCCAAAGAAATTTCTTTTCTTTTTTTTTTTTTTTAAGATTTTATTTATTTATTTGACAGAGAGAGACACAGTGAGAGAGCGAACACAAGCAGGGGGAGTGGGAGAGGGAGAAGCAGGCTTCCCGCAGAGCAGGGAGCCCGATGTGGGGCTCGATTCCAGGACCCCGGGATCATGACCTGAGCAGACACCCAACAACTGAGCCACCCAGGCGCCCCAAGAAATTTGTTTCTGAAGAAGAATGTGTATATTTCCTTTGCCAGATAAGGAAAACTCTGTTCCACAATGACTTCCTTTTGCCTTGTTAAAAAACTATCATGTTAAAACCGTCAACTGTTTGTGTTGCTTCAATAAGAAGTAACTTTTCTCAGGTGCCTGGTACCATCTTTTTTTTTTTTTTTAAGATTTTATTTATTTGAGAGAGAGAGAGAGCAGGAGTGGGGGGAAGGGGTAGAGGGAGATGGAAAGGGAGAAGCAGACTCCCGACTGAGCTACCCAGGCGCCCCCCATTTCTTTTCTAGCTTCTCTTGAATGTAATTTCATTCACTTGTTCCTTAATCACTTTATGGGGTTAAATTTTATCTGTTATTATATTATTTGTCTCTTAATAATATATAGGAATCAGTGATGTATTCTAGATATTAATTTTTTCTCTGTTGTGTATGTTGCAAATATTTTTTCTAAGTCTGTTATTTATTTATCTTTTTAAGGCACAGGAAATTTTTATGAAGTCAGAATTATCAGTGTTCTTTGTTATGCTTCCCATGTTTTGTATCTTATTTAAGAAGATCTTCCCTAACTGAAGGTTAAGAACAATTTTAAAAATATTTTATGCCTTCTGTACTACAAAGTTCCCCCTGCAAACTGCTTTAACTGCCTCCCCCAAATTTCATTAACTTGTATTTTCATTTAGTTGAAAATATTTTTAAAATTTCACTCGAGACTTCTTTTTTGACCATTGTGTTATTTAGAAGTATGTGTTTAATCTCCAAGTAATTTGGTATTTTTCAGTTATCTTTCTGTTATTGATTTGTAGTTTAATTCTTTTGTGTTCTAAAAGCATATGTTATATGATTTCTATTCTTTTAAATTTGTTAAGGAGTATTTTATAGTCCAGAATGTGATCTATCTTGGTGAATGTTATATATAAACTTGAGAAGAATGTTTGGATGCTGTTGTTGGATGAAGTATTTTATCAGTGTCAATTAGTTGATTTATGGTGCTGTTGAGTTCAACTATGTCCTTACTAATTTTCTGCCTGCTGGATCTGTCTGTCACTGATAGACGGGCATTGAAATCTCCAACCATGGGGCGCCTGGGTGGCTCAGTCGTTAAGCGTCTGCCTTCGGCTCGGGTCGTGGTCCCAGGGTCCTGGGATCGAGCCCCGCATCGGGCTCCCTGCTCCGCGGGAGGACTGTTTCTCCCTCTCCCACTCCCCCTGCTTGTGTTCCCTCTCTTGCTATCTCTCTCTCTGTCAAATAAATAAATAAAATCTTTAAAAAAAAAAAAGAAATCTCCAACCATAAGAGTGGATTCATTGATTTCTCCTTGAAGTTCTATTAGTTTTTGCCTCACATATTTTGCTGTCCTCTTGTTAGGCTCATACATATTAAAGGTTGGTGTTGTTACTGAACCCCAAGTTCAGTTGCCCCTCGCTGGAAAGGCCAAAACTCAAGAGATGAGGGGTTTTTGTTGTTATTTTTGTTTGTTTTCAAGAGTTTGATTGGAAAGGAATATGAGCTTTATTTAGGAGGCTGGCCACCTGGGGAGAAGGTGGACTCTTGTCCAAAGGTCAACTCCGAGTTTTCTGCCTGTCCCAGAGATCTTGAAAGGAGTTTTTATCAGTTAAGGGAGCGCAGTGGTCTGTGACATTTCTTGATTCCGTGCAGACTCAGTGAGGTCAACTACAGAATTATCTCAGTGCTCCGAGTTGTCAAAGAAGGTCTGGTTCCTTGGTACCCAGGGGTTGTGCAAGAGTACTCTGTTCTTACTGCAAAGGAGGGCAAGGTCTACAGATGTTCAAAGAAGGGTCAGTAAAGTCATTTGTGTGACCTTAAAAAGGATAAAACATTTTGCTAAAAGACTACTGTGCTGATCAGAAAGCTAAGAGGGCTTCAAACAGACTTGCTAACCTCTGTGGTGTGGGAATGTCCCCTGTTCCGGTCCCTTATTCCCCAAGGCCAGTTTTCTGCTAATCTCAGAGAAAGTAAATTAGTTCTGTTACAGACCAACAGCCTTAAGTCAGCAAGCAACCAGTGTGTTAACCTTAAGACCAGCTGGAGTGCTGTTACAGTATGTCTTCTTGGAGAAATGACTCCTTTGTCATTATCATTATGTAATGCCACTTTGTTGGCATTATCTCTGTTAATTTTCTTTATTCAGAAGTTGGATTTCTCTGAAATTATATAACACTTTTGATAAGTGTTAGCATGGTATATCTTTCTCCATCCCTTTTCTTTTTATTTATCTGTTTTATATTTAACGTGGGTTTCTTGGCACCTGGCTGGCTCAGTAGGTAGAGCACATGACTTTTTTTTTTAAAGATTTTATTTATTCATTTGAGACACAGAAATACAGAGAGAGAGCATGAGCAGTGGGGGAGGCAGAGGGAGAGGGAGAAGCAGGCTCCCCACTGAGCCAGGAGCCCGATGGGCTCGATCCCAGGACCCTGGAATCATGACCTGAGTCAAAGGCAGACGCTTAACCATCTGAGCCACCCAGGTGCCCCAGAGCACATGACTTTTGATCTTGGGGTCATGAGTTCAAGCCCCATGTTGGGCGTAGAGATTACTTTAAAAATAAATGAATGAAGTTGGCTTTCTTGTTAGGCAATATAAAATTATGCCTCATTTTTTTTTAAGAGAGAGCGGGAGGGGGAGGGGCAGAGGGAGAGGGAGAATCTTAAGCAGGCTCCAAGCCCAGCATGGAGCCCAATGTGGGGCTTGATCTCACGACTCTGGGATCATGACCTGAGCCAAATTAAGAGTCAGACGCTTAGGGGCACCTGGGTGGCTCAGTTGTTAAGCGTCTGCCTTCAGCTCAGGTCATGATCCCAGGGTCCTGGGATCTAGCCCCACATCGAGCCCCGCATCGAGCCCCGCATCGAGCCCTGCATCGAGCCCCGCATCGAGCCCCACATCGGGCTCCCTACTCAGCAGGAAGCCTGCTTCTCCCTCTCCCACTTCCCCTGCTTGTGTTGCCTCTCTGGCTGCCTGTCTCTTTGTCAAATAAATAAATAAATAAAATCTTAAAAAAAGTCAGACGCTTAACCAACTGAGCCACCCAGGCGCCCCGAAGCCTCATTTTTATTATCTACTCTAATGGCCTGTGTCTTTCAGTTGGTGTAGTGATGGCATTGATATTTAATGTGATTGTTAAACAGTTGTATTACTATCTACCATATTTGTTAATGTTTTCCGTTCATTGTTCTTTGTTTCTCTTTTTGTCTTCCACTCTTTTCCCATCCTGTCTGGTTTTAACTGAGCCTTTTTTTTTAAGTTCATTTATTTTTAAGTAATCTCTACACCCAATATGGAGCTCAAACTCATGATCCCGAGATCAAGAGTTGCAAGCTCTACCAACTGAGCCAGGCAGGTGCTCCTTTAACTGAGCCTTTTATATTATTCCGTTTCTCTCTTCCCTTAGCATATCAATTATACTTTTTATTTAAAACTATTTTAAGTGGTTGCCCTTGAGTATACATTTACAGTGAATCCAAGTTCTCTTTAGAATAACATACCACTTCATGGTAGTGCAAGACTTTAAGATATTTCCAATTTCTCTCTCCCATATCTGATAACATTGCTGTCATTCATTTCACTTATTGATAAGCTATAATTACCAAATGTGTGGTTGCTACGATTAAACAAACTGTTATCTGTTAGATTAATTAAGAATATGAAAAAGAAGGGGCGCCTGGCTGGCTCAGTTGGTGGAGCATGTGACTCTTGATCTTGGGGTCGTGGGTTTGAGACCCACATTGGGTGTGGAGCCTACTTAAAAGAGTAAAAATAAAAAAGTCTTTTTTTTTTTTAATTTTTTTTTTTTAAAGATTTTATTTATTTATCTGAGAGAGAGAATGAGATAGAGAGAGCATGAGAGGGGGGAGGGTCAGAGGGAGAAGCAGACTCCCTGCTGAGCAGGGAGCCTGATGTGGGACTCGATCCCGGGACTCCAGGATCATGACCTGAGCCGAAGGCAGTCACTTAACCAACTGAGCCACCCAGGCGCCCCTAAAAAAGTCTTAAGAATATGAAAAAGAAAATATTTTTTTACCTTCTTTTATTCGTTCTCTAATGCTCTTCTTTACGTAGATCCGCGTTACTGACCTATGTCATTTTTCTCCTTTCTGAAGAATTTCTTTTAACATTTCTTGCAAAGCAGAGCTACTGGCAACAAAGTTCCTCAGTTTTTGTTTGAGAAAGTCTTTATTATTTCTCCTTCACTTTTGAAGGAAAATGTAGCTAGATACAGTACTCTAGGTTTGTGGCTTTTTTCTTTCCACATGAAATATCTTCTTCCACTCTCTCACTGCTTGCATGGTTTCTGAGGAGAAGTCCAATGTAATTCTGTCTTTGCTTCTTTATAGATAAAGGTTTGTTTGGGTGGGTGGTTTTTTCTCCTCTGGTTTCTTTCAAGATTTTCTCTGTCTTTAATTTTCTTTGGTTGGAATATGATATGCCTAGGAGTAGATTTTTTTTGTGTTTATTCTGCCTAGTGTTCCCTGAGCTTCCTGGATCTGTGATTTGTTGTCTTTCATTAATATTTTGAAATTATCAGTCATTATTGCTTTAAATATTTCTTTTGTACCTTTCTCTGTTCTCCTTCTGGTATTCCCAGTATGCAAATGCTACCCCTTTTGTAATAGTCACAAAATTTGTGGATGTTCTGTTCTTTTTCATTCATTCTTCTCTTAACATTTCAGTTTTGGAAGTTTCTTTTGACATATCTTCAAGCTAATTGATTCTTTCCTCGGCCATGTCCAGTCTACTGATGAGCCCATCAAAGGCATTCTTCACTTCTGTTACAGTGTTTTTGATTTCTCACATTTCCTTTTTATTCTTAGAGTTTCCATCTCTCTGCTGACATTACCCATCTGTTCTTTCATATTGTCCACTTTTTCTATTAGAGCCCTTAGCATATTCATCATAGTTGTTTAAAATTCCCAATCTGATAATTCCAACATCTCTGCCAGATCCAAGACTAGCTCTGATGCCTGCTGTCTCTTCAAACTGTGTTCTTCTTCTTTTAGTATGCTTTGTAATTTTTTGTTGAAAGTTGGACATGATGCATTGTGTGGAAGAAACTGAGGTAAACAGACCTTTAGTTTGAAATTTTATGTTTGTCTTGCTAGGATTTAGTCCATGTTTATTGTTTGCTATAGCCATAGGTGTCAGAGGCAAAATACTCCCCTGGTGCCTTCAATTTGTCTTGTTATCTCTGGGTTTTTCTAGAAACTTCTTTTTTAAATTAGGTCTCAGTTGGGCAATTCTTTCACTTGTATCCCATTTTAATACAGGAGCCCCACTGATGTGGTGGTAAGGTGTGGAGAGAGGGAAGGCTAGAGGGGGCTAGAGAGGTATTTCTTTTCCTCCAGGTCCGGTTTGGCATTTGGGGCCATCCCAGTTTCTTTTGAGGGCAAGCCATGTAAAGAAGAACAGAATGCTCTGAGCAATATTTCAGAATGGCTACTTCACTCTCCTCCTGCTGGGATCACAAAGGGATTTTTTCCCCATTCTTCCTCATGAGAATCTGGTAGGACTCCTGAAGGTTAAACTCACAAAGGTGTGAGGGCCCTTTAAGATTGGACCCCCCACCTTGGATTTTTTTAAACTTTCAAACTTGTCCACACTGAGCCACACCAGCAATTCATCAATTAGAGTTTAGCTCTTCCTCCCCTGGTAGTGGTTCCTACAGAGGTTTCTGCTCCAGCGTGTTGTGATTCTGTTTTCTCCTGCCTGTCTCTCCAATTTTGGGGCAGCAGTTTGTCCTCTGATCTCAGTTCTCTGATGGATCCAAGAAAAGTTTTTGCTTTTCAGCTTGCTCAGCTATTTTCTTTCTTGTGTTGGATGGGAGTGATGATTTCCAATGCCAGACCAGGAAACCAGAAGTCCGGATACATTTGTAATTCTAGGATTTCCTTTTTTCCCCCCAATACTTTATTAATCATTTAAAAAACTCTCCATGATGGGGAACCTGGGTGGCTCAGTCGGTTAAGCGTCTGCCTTCGGCTCAGGTCATGATCCCAGAGTCCTGGGATCAAGCCCACGTTGGGCTCTCTGCTCAGTGGGAAGCCTGCTTCTCCCTCTCCTACTCCCCCTGCTTGTACTCTCCCTCTCTCTCTCTGTCAAATAAATAAATAAAATCTTAAAAAAACACAAAAAAACAAAACCTCTCCATGATCAATCACTACAGCCACCTTTTTTCTGTAGATTTTAATATTTATTATAAAGTACTTTCCTATAAATTTATTATCTAGAATTATTTGCAGATCTATTTCTGTTGACTGAGTCTGAATATTTTTTTGATTTTTTCTCTTGACTCAGTCACATTTGTCTGTTTCTTTGCATGTCCAGTATTTATTATTTATATCAGGCATCATGGATGATGTGACACAGAGACTCTGGGTTCTATTATAATTCTCTGAAGAATGTTGAGTTTTGTTCTTCAGATGGTTGAATTATGGAACATCACTGCAAACTTGTGAAGGCTGGGCTTTAAGTTTTATGAGGGCGGATATATTTTGATTTTGCCCTTAGTTCTAGGGCAAATCTCATTTCTAGAACATAGTCTTCATTCCCAAGGTGTGGCCCTTTTGGGGTTTAGAAGGAAAACTGAAGCGTTTACCAGGCCCCTCTGTCAGACTCCAAACTTGGTCTCCCCTGGAACTGGTAGCAAATGAATCTCTTCTCAGCTTTTGGCCTTCCAGCTCTTTGTCCTTCCCTGGAGGCCCTGGAATTGTGCCCACACGTGGGCAGTTCAGGCCAGCCACATATTTGAAATTTATAGCTTTCGGCTCCTCACCCGCAGAGGCTCCAAACTTCCCAGTGTTGCCCCCTTGGTTTCCAGCTGCAGTGGCCTTCCCATCCTCTGCCTCTTCAGCCAGTGGGCCTGTGGCTTCCTGTTTGAGGTCGGGCTGACTGGAGAGAGCCCTCGGGGAAAAGCAGCTCTTCTTTCAAGAGCTGCCTTCGTCCAGTTTCTGTGTGCTTGTTGTTCTTCTCCACTGCTTTTAGGCAGTTGTTTTCATATATTTTCTCCACATTTCATAAAGCAGAGGGTTTTGTAATTAGTGGAAGTGGAAACTCAACCTTTTTGATTTTCGAATCTGTAATCCGTATCATCTATTCAAAAAGTGAACTATTAAAACAAGCATACAAAATTAGATATTAAGACCTACTGTAAAGGCAGACGATGATCTCAACTCAGAGGATGCCTTTTAAGTCAGGGTAGAACTTGACGCAGGCCCCGCCCCAAACAAGCCCCGCCCCCGGTCGGCGCACGCCCCGCCCCCTCGCACGCCCCCCGCCCCCTCGCTCGCGCCCGTTTCCATGGCGACGCGGCGCCAGGCCGGGGCAGCCCAGCCACCGAGTGGGCGTGCAGCGGCGGTGGCGGCAGCGGCTACATGAGCGCTGGGGTGGCGGCGGCCGGGCAGCGGCCCCCCAGCTCGGGGATCCCGGGCTCTCGGGGCGCGTCGCGCCCGCGCCCCCGCCCGCCCGCGGTCCTCCAGCACCCGGGACAGCACGGCGCGCAGGCTGGGCACAGCGACGCGCAGAAGCGGGTCTTGGACCTGGAGAAGAGCCTGCTGTTCCTGCAGCAGCAGCACTCCGAGACGCTGGTCAAGCTCCACGAGGAGATCGAGTACCTCAAGCGGGAGAACAAGGGTGAGTCCGGGCGGCGGGGCCGCGGGTGGGGCGCCCACCGCGGCTGGGGCCCAAGGGAGACGCCGACCTGCCGCCCCCGGGCGCCTCCAGCACAGAAACACGCGCGGACTCTAGAGCACGCAGGGTTTTAAGGAGGACACAGGGCAGCAAGCCCCACCCCGGGTCCTGCCACGCGGGGCTCAGACTCTCTTCCCCCGCCACCGGCCCCAAACCAGGGTCGTCTTGGGGGTCAGGGTGCGTCAGGGCCATCCCGTCCGTGGCATTTCCCGCAGTGAGCCCGGCCGCAGTCTCGTCTCCAGGCAAGTCAGGCCCGCCTGTTTTAAAAAACTTTGTGGAAGTAAAAAGTGCGGGCATACAGCTCAGTGATTTTCACAAACTAAACGCACCCAAATCAAGGGCCTACAATGCCCCGCACTATCCAGATCTCCCGTGCAGACGTGTCTCCTCAGGGCAGGGGCTTCCTAACTTGGCCCCGCTGGTGGCTCCTCACCACCATGGGCCAGGCCTGAAGCAGAACCTGAGGCCTTTTACTCTGCTTCCCTCTCCCTTCTCCCTTATGTTTTGGCTGGAGCTCCTTCCCCCACACACGGAGTCCTGCCTCAGTTTCTCCCCACCTTTCTCCTGCTGTCTTTACTTGAAGTGCTAAGTGTGAGATCAAGGGGTCCATTATGTCAGGAATCCCCCCTTTTGACATAAGGAGTTTTGAGTCTCACCCCTGTCCCTCCCTGATGCCCAGGCTGGATGTGGCCTGCCCACGTCCTGGGGGTCACTCGATCATTGCTCTGACCACGTTTGCCCATCCATGGCTAGGGGCTCCTGGAGGGCTCGCTCAGCCTGACTCACTCTGTCCTCCTGGAGCGGGGGCCCCACCTAGCAGAGGGTGCCTTACAGATGTCATGGGCAGATGGGTGGACTTCTGGCGAGGCTCTCACCCAAAGGCTCCGGCTCAGGAACAGCCAGAGGGATTCCTGGTCCTAGGGCACCCAGGGCAAAGACTTGGCCCATGGGCAGGGTCCTGGCTGCCAAGGTCATGTGTGAAGTCTCTCAGGGGTTCAGCAGGAAGGGAGTGCCCAGGGCAAAGCAAACCTCTTCTCTCAAAGTGGCAGCACCTTCAAAAATGACCGGAGCATGTGTTTGCTTTCAGATCTCCATTACAAGCTAATAATGAATCAGAAGCCAAAGAAAGGTAAGAATGAGGCCCTCGGGTGCCTGATGGGAAGTTGCTGATGTCTGGAGCAGCCCCTGGGTGGCTTGTGTCCACCCAGCTAGCCGCACTGGCCTATCCCAGTGGGGAGGGTTCCTGGGGGACCTGGACAGACGCCACTGCCCCCAGCCACGGTTTGGGTGGCTGTGTACTCAAGCACAGCAGGTGGGGCTCTCGGGGATCCCAAGGCCTGAGGTCTGTGCAGTTGGGAAGGCGGCAGAGCAGCTGCCCTCCCTAGCCTTGCTGCTCTGAGGGATTCTTTTCCTTGGATTGCTGCTATGGCAGGCCCCAGGCTCCCTCTAAAATGCTGGCGAGCCCTGGGCAGCCCCAGCCCTGTGCCTCTGGTCCATCACTTCCTGGCACAGAAGGCTCTGGGCACAGTCCTTCCAGGGAGCCTCTCTGACACTCCACAATGACCAAGAGGGCTGGGGGAAGGAAGTAGAGACGCAGAGACCTACAGCCACTTACCCATGGCCCTACCTCATCCTGATAGTAGCCCATCCACTTTGCATGTCCCGCAGTCCAGCCCAGGGAGACTCAGGCTGTCTTGGGCCTTCTCTCCCACTTACCTTTGGGGCCAAGTCTGAGTGGTGCTAGCCTGGAATGCCCCAGTCTTGGGGGGTGTCAGGGCTCCTTTCCTAGGGGACAAAGAGAATGGGGTGGTGGTGGGCCCTCCTCCGTCGGGGCAAGAGCTGTCCTTGGCAAGTGGCAGGGCCTGTTAGTGGTCCCAGTCCTGTGGCACCAGGGGTCCCTAGTGGGACATCAGAAGAGGTCATCCTCCTTTGGGGCTTCTTTGGGCCCAAGCCCACTGCTTTCTGGATGGCCCTTCAAGAAATCACTTTTCCCCTGGCCTTGGCTCTGCCTCACCAGAGTAGGGGAGGACCCTGCATGAATACATAGGCCTGCAGGGCCAGCAGGAGGGCACAGGTGGCCAGCCCCTCATCCATGGGGAGGGGCGGAAATGTCTGGGGACACTAGGATGGAAGGCTCTGCAACTGACCCTGTGCGTTCTCCCACAGGCAGCATTTCCAATTCCAGCTTTCAGTCCATCAAGTCCGTCTCAAATTCGACGTCAGGTGAGCACACACCCGCACCCTCTGTGAACGCAGGGTCAGGGGAGGGGCACATGCCCCACTGGGGCCTGGGGCCCAATGGCCAGTGTGGGGCGCTGGCCAGGTTGCTGTAAACCCCTGGTGATCTTCTGCTGGACACACCTCAGGGGAGCACCTTTGCCAGGCTCTGGGGGTGGCTGAAGGGAGCCAAGGAGGGTGACCCCCAGGTGCCATGAGCTGACACCAGCAGGAAGGGGCTGAGGTGGGGTGTGACAGGACCGCAGGCTGGCCAGAGGGAGGCTGCAAAAGCCTGGTGGGCTTGGCTACAAAGGGAGTGGATGCCAACGTGGGGCACAAGGCCGTTACGGCAGATGCACCCCGACATACAGAGAGAGGAGCCTCTGAGCCTCCCTAAGCTGTCTTCCAGGGAGAGGTGGCACGCAGGTGGCCTGGCAGAAGCCCTGCTCATCTTGTCTCCCCCCGCCCCCCCCCCAAGCAGGCAGGAAGCAGGTGGGATGGCCCTGCCTAGAGTTCTGGGCTTGTGGTGTCCTTTGCAGAGGGAAGGAGCCGATAGCCTCTTCTTCCCACTCTGCCTTCCTGAGGCCGGGCATCCTCACAGGGGCAGCCCTCGCTCTTTCTATGCAGGGCCCAGGCAGGCAGTGGGCCTTGTCCTTGGAAAGGAAACCTGTGCAGGCCGGGTCCCAGAGCTCTCATTCAGTGTCATTTTGCCCAAAATGGGGTGCTGCTTCAGAGTCCGGGAACAGCTATGGGGCCACCCCCAGCCCTGGCCTTCCCTGAGTACACGTGGGGCGGGCCTGCTTCACGGAGCCAGCTTCTACCGCAGTCAGCAGGCACCACCCACAGGCCCTCAGACCCTCGTTCGGGTCTATCAGCCCTCCTTTACGAGGCGGAAACTGAGGCAGGGGGCGGGCACTCCTTGGGTGGACTTGGGCACTGGTTCTTGATGCCCACAGTGACTACCCTGGCTGCAGCCAGCTCTCAAGGCAAGGCCAGGACCCAGCTTAGCTTCTCCAAGAAGCAAGACTCGAAAGCTGACGTTCCCCAGAAGACGGACCTGGAAGAAGAGAGCCCAGTTGCTGCCCTGTTTCACAATAGCAAGCTGGACAAAGCCCCAGGGACGCAGGGGCCGACCAAGTAAGGACTCGCCTGGACCCTGTGGGCACAGCGCCCATTTAGTAGGTTCACATTCTGCAACCAGCCAGCTGCTTTGCCCTTCCAAATGGGCCACTCTCCTGAGTGAAAGCAGACTTGCTCCAGGCTTGCCCATCTGGTGGGCACTGCCTTGCCCCTTTCCCCTGAGGGTCTGCAGGGTCCCTGTGCTGACCTGAGCCCACATGAGGGTGCCAACAAGCAGCCCCAAAAACATTTTCTCACAGAAATGGAAACAAAGTAATTTGGCCTTTAAATTAACTTGTTCACCAAGAGAACAGTTAAGTCGGGTTCCTGGGCTCACCCCTGGGAAGGGTGCTTGGCCTCTGCAAGGCATGGAGCCAGCAGGCCAGAGCAAGACTGGGGCGCTGACACCTGAGTTTCTGGGACTTCCCTGGAAAGCAGCAAGGAACCTGGACTTTGCCTCCGAAACGGAGACCCCGTTGTCCCCTGGGTAGGGCCACCAGCAGGTCAGGCTCCTGCTTCTCGGCACAGTCCTTAGATTCTCTCTCAACCAGCCCCACAGGTGCGGGGTCAGGGCTGAGGGCAGCCACGCAGCTTGAACCACATCTGACCCTCAGTGCACCTTGAGAGAGGAGGCAGGGGTGGGCCCAGGTCACAGCTGGCACCGGAGGGCCCCCCCACCCAGTGCCGGGACCACCCTGGTCAGCAGAAGGGAACCGCGCCCTGAGGAGGCTGCGTGGACACCCCTCATCCCCACACTGGTCTCACAGTGGTGCGGGTGCTGCCGGGGAGAGAGGTGGCGGGTGGTTAGAACAAATCCTGGCAGGCTAGCTCTGGGCTGCTGCAGTGACTGTTCCAGAGATGAAGAAGTGGAGGCCTCCAGGGCAGTAGCCGCCTCTGCGGCAGGCAGCCAGCACAAGGGCAAGCAGCCCCCCGGGATGAGCCTGCCCCCGTACCTGCGCAAGCCCACCACGCTTCAGCAATGTGAGGTGGTCATCCGCCAGCTGTGGAATGCCAACCTCCTGCAGGCCCAAGAGGTGAGGCTCGGACTGCTGGGGGCGGGCAGTGCCTCCGCGGGCCCCGCCCACTGCCCCTCTTCTCCCTGCCTTCCAGTTGCAGCACCTCAAGGCCCTCCTGGAAGGGAATCAGAGGCCCAAGGCTGCCCCCGAGGAGGCTGGGCCCAGCTCTCCCAAGTGAGTGACCCCTCGCAGCCCCCCACCCCACCACAGCAAGGTCTGCTCCTCTGGGGCTCACTGCTGACTCCTCCTTCACCAGGGACCAGGAGGCCCTTCACCCGGGAGCCATGCAGCTCCCCAAGGTCCCCACCAAGGGCATCCCCAAGAAATGGTGAGTCCCACCGGCAGGGGGAGGGTGGGGTGGCCTCCGAGCCCCGGACGGAAGGGACCGGGACAGCCCAGTGCTTTGCCTGGGGCCGCACTGCCAGCCACGTCTCGGCTCCTGATCCCGATGGCGTCTGCAGTGACGTCCCTCTGCCCCAACAGCCTGATTCTGAGCCCGATTCCCGTGGCGGAGCGCTCCATCCTGCCGGCGCTGAAGCAGACCCTGAAGAGTAACTTCGCCGAGCGGCAGAAAAGGCTGCAGGTGGTGCAGAGCCGGCGGCTGCACCGCTCTGTGCTCTGAGGCCCGCGGCACCCGTCTGCGTCTGCGCGGCAGGTCTCGGCCAGGCCCGTGCCCCTCCCCCGCACCCCTCCGCTGGAGACGCTCCCCCTCCCTAGATAGCACTTCCAAAGAATTCTAATACGTTTAGGCCAAGCGAAATTCCAGATAAACAAAACTCGTTGTAGATAAAGTACTTGGTCTCAGAACTGGGAAATTATTTTCTTGCTCGGTATTTTGCTATTCTGCGTTTACAGGAAAACGTTATGAAATAAACATTACCCTACCCTGTTGAAGACTGGAAGTAAAGCTCGTTTCTCCACTTGGGCGTCTCATCCCTCACTGCTGTCGGCATCACTGCGCCGCTCTGCGTCCCCAGCTCTGCTCCCTGCAAGGGGGAGGGGCCTGCCAGGGCGGTCCCGGGCGGGGGAGGGGGGCTCGCGGCTCTTGTGGGGCCCGGCATGCTCTCCCTTCTCAGAGTGCAGGGGGCTCCCGGGCCCTGGGCACAAGGAGAGACGCCTTCTGCCCCCATCGGCGCCGGCCGGCCTCCACAGGGACAAACAGCTGAGGAGCCATGCTGCCGAGCGGGCCTTCCCCCGGGGAGGGCCTCGTCCCGGGAGAGCGGGCCTCTCCAGGGCTCTGAGGCCCCACCCTGTGACACTCCCACCCCACGAGGGCCTCACAACCGTAGCTTTCTAAGGCTCATGGGTGCGGGCAGTGTCGCGTCCCCCCGCCCCTGGCAGGACCGGGCTCCGGGCCCCACTGGCCGTTTCCTCAGTGCTCATCTCTGCCTCTTCTGTCTCCGGGCAGCAGGAGTTTGGCCAGAAACCTGGGTGAGGTCGAGGCACTAACACTCAAAAAAGGGTGAACTAAGGCCTGGGCGTCCATGGCCATCTCCAAGGTGGGGAACCTGGCTCAGCCCCGACAGCATTCCTCACTGGACAGTGGTCCCCAGACTTTCAGAGGGGAGGGGACACAGTGACAAATTCATGACAAACACAGGAATAATAAATTTATTGTAAGAACCACAGATGACACGGTAGTGCACATAGAAAAGGGGAAACCTCTCATCGCCAGAGGGCCGGTGGGCTGATGCCCTGTCAGGGAGCCTTCACTCTCTGGAGTGGTTCTGAGGACGCCACGTCCCGAGGATACCGCCCTGACCCAAGAGTGGGCACGGTGCCGGGACAGGGTCCACCCAGGTGCCCCTGCTCCCCAGGCACCCCCACAGTGCTGAGCAGACCCCCATGGCTTAAAGGGAGAATGCCATGAGGTATGAGGCCCAGGCGATGGCAGGGGATTTGCAACTGCCTGCAGGCCGACCTTCCCTCTGAGACGCGGCCAGTGCCCTTGGATCCAGGAGCTTCCCTGTGGCTTGCCCCACATGCCAAAGTGGCTGGGTCTGAACCCAAAACCGTGACCAGAGAATTCTGTGTGTGTTTTCAGGGATTCCTATGCTTTCCACGTTCCCCTACAGAAACAGGAAGTATTTTCTGGTGCACACACACGAGAGGCTCTAGCAAGACCCTGAGTTCTCCCCCGTGCTACTGAGGAAGGACATGGGCCTTGGAGAGGCCGAGGGGACAGCAGCCCAGGGAGGAGCGCACAGGGCTGGTGGCGTGTCCAACTCCCTGGGGAACGTCCCAACCCCACCACTGATGCAGCCAGCTCCACAGCCACCTGCCCCAGTCATATACAAGTGTGGGAGGATGTTTGGCAGGTCCCCAAGGCAGAAGATAAAAGCAGGAAAGCTAATCTAAGCCCAGGCTCTCTAAGGGAGCCAACACCTAGAAATGTCCGACACGAGGGTGCATGTCCTCTGTGGCCCTGACAAGGCTGCCGGCTCTCCCCGTGGTCCCCAGTGGCTGGGTGGCTAGGCAGCTGAGAGGCAGGCCTGGTGGATGCTCTGCGCCCAGGTGTTGAGCAGGGCTGTGACCGAGTGCTTGTCGGGGAGCTGCAGCAGCCTCGAGGTCATGCACCGGTGCACCGACTGCAGGAAGGGGTTGGCGTCTGCAACAGAACAGCGGGCCATGAGTGCTGCTGGGCCTGCCACTGGGCCACACAGCAACTCTCTATGCACGGGCTGTCCCAGACACAGGGGTGGTGTCTGGGGCATTCCACCCAGCCAATGTGACCAGGGATGCCATCTCCCACACAGCGGGGTGGCCGACGGGCTCCCCTCCCAGGCCCACGCGTCAGTGGAGAACTAGAACGTGGACAGGTCTGGAGCCCAGGACTCTCCCTCAGGGACAGCTTGGGATCCCAGCCCTATGCACCAGCTCTGAGCTGCAGGATCACTGGTCCCCATCAACAGGGCTCTCTCTGGGCCTCTGGTTTGAAGCCATGTCACTCAGATGGGTCCCCAGGAGCCCTAGCTCCTTCTGTGCTCCCCTATCAGCCTTGCAGAGGCCTCCAGGGGCGGCTGGGCCTGCTCACTCCTCACCCACTGAACATGGCTGCCCTGCAGATGCAAGACGGACAGAACACCAAAGGTACAGAGCCCTTTCTCTCCAAGTGATTTCTGGGCAACTCCACTCCTGTCCACAAAGGGGCAGCCAGAGAAAGGGGAGGAGGGGCCTCTGCTGCGGGAGCACAAAGGAAACCCGGGTTGCCTAGAGCTGACCCCTGCTGCCAGGGCCCCTAGACAGCAGCCATAAGGCCTCACCACGGCTGTCCTCTCGGCTCACCCACCGTACTGCCACTGCCGGTTGATCCATAGGGGGCTCTGGGCGGGGTAGTCGGCAGGGACACTGAGCTCCAGCGGCGGCACACTCGGGAGATCCTTGTCATCTGTAACACACGTGGCTGTGCCTGTGACCTGGCCCAAGGCCCCAGCCTGCCCTGCCTCACAGCCCTGCTCCAAACAGGGCCCTTCATAACCCAAAAGGTTCTGGTGAGGCTTGCTGCAAAGTCTGGAGGTCGCTCTGACTCCCAGGCTTCCACATCTCCCTCGGGCCTCAGGCTCCATACCTGGATGGCAGGGAGGGGGCTTCCCCGGCAGGCGGTAAGAGGAGAGAGTGTGTGGGCTCAGGGCTCAGCCCTCAAGGCACATCCTAGGACAGGTATGTGTGAGGTTCCAGAAGGACGTGGGGATGGTGGGCTTCAGGGTATGGTGTGAGTGTGCCTATTTGTGGGAGGCCCAGGGCATGTCATGATGGAACACGCGGGCCTGGGCTGGGCCTGCTCTGGGGTCGGGGCTGGCGGCAGAGCCCTGGGGCTGGAGTTCAGGACTCTATCTCCCACAGCACCAGCCCCGCCTCCCCAGTACGCACCCAACTTGCATATCAGGTGGACGGTGCCGTTGTTACTGCAGTGAGAAGGATCCAAATTCACCAAGAACTTAGGGTCTAATCTGGCCACCTCCCCCTGGAGCACGTTGGGGATGCTCTGCCGCTCATCGTCTTCAAACTTACGCTTCCGGGTGCACATGACCGGGGCTCTGGAGGAGGCAGCTGTGGTCACCACACTGGGCTAGGCTGTGGCCCACGGCCCACTGCCCACCGCCCAGCACCAGTGTGAGGCTGAGCCCCGGGCTATACGTACGTGATGGGTGGGCCGTGGATGGCTGTCATGGCCGGCACGAAGGTGCGGTACAGGGAATGGTTAAAGACAGGTGAGCGGATGTTGGCCAGGACGGCATCAAGGAGTGGCTGGCACAGGTACTGCTGTTTGGTTGGCGGCACCGGGGGCGGTGGGGGCGTGGGCTGGGACAGGACAGCGGGGTCAGCAGCTCCCTCTCGGGGGGGCTTTCCAGACCCCGAGGTCCTCATCCTCACAGCCAGACCTCCACGGCCTCCCCACCACCTCTGCCTGCTAGGACAAATACAGCTGATCCTGCATGCATCCTCCTGCCTCCTGCAGCCCTGACCTTCCCCAGAGAGCCCTCCCCCCAGGGCTTGGCCTCGTGCTGGGTGCGGGCGGTGGGAGCGCAACGGTGGAGATGGGCATACACCAAAGCCCGCGAACCTGGGGGATGGAGGGAACACCCACAGGACCACAGCCGGAGGGTGACTTCTCCCATGTTCCTGCACATGCTCTCCTTCCCCACAGCCGACCTGACCGGAAGGAAGACTCCAGGGCAAGGTCCCCAGGCTGAGCGGCGTGCCCCCTCTACCCACACCTGACTGTGAAGGCTTCTCCCAGCTTGTGGTTGTGAGTTGCTGTGGGATGAGTCCCAGTCTCCCCAGAGATGCTTGCGGCCCTTTGAACACCACCAGGCCATGGTGCCCCACTCACCACTGCCATGTCATTCTTGAGCTTCTCCAGGGCAATCTCACACTTCTGCAGTGTTTTCAGGGGGCACCTGTGGGGGAGAGGGGATGTGGCTGACCCTCTGTGCTTGAGGATGGGGCGCTGATTCCAACCACCGCCCGCCTGGCTTCCCCTGGTGTGGATGGAGCCAGCCTCGGCCACCAGAACCCTCCACAGGAGCCCCAGCCAGTGACTAGCTGCTCCTAGATCCAGAGTATAAGGCAAGATCGTCCCGTCCCCAGGAGTGGCCCAGTCCTGGTCGGCAGAATAGGGAATAAATGTGATGGGCCAGGGGGGAGGGACAGAGGTCAGGCCCCTGCCCCCCAGCCCTATAATCCCAATGAGGGATCAATCCAAGAGGGCTTGGAGGGTGGTCCAGATCCAAGAGGTCTAGTTCTGCAGTTTCCAGCATTCTGCCCAGTAAATGGAACAGAGAAGATCTTCTACAAGGGAGCACAGCCTAAGCTGAGGCAGGGAGAGGGACACAGCCCAAAGGCTAGTCCACGGGCACAGTTCCGTAGCGCTGACCAAGCTCTGGCACTCACAGCAGCCCCGAGACTGGCAGGCATGGGTGTGTGTGCTGTGTTGAGACGCCACTGCCTTACACGGGCTTCTCAGGGCATCATCTTGTTTCATTTTCCTAGACAACCCAGCTGAGCCACAGTTGCCCCTTTTTGCAGATGGGGTAACTGATATGGGGTCACCGGCCAAGGCCACTGGTAAGTCAGGGGTGGGGCAAAGGTAGGGGACCAGGGGCTTGGAGCCCCAGCAGACACACCTAAGTGGAGCCCTAAGGCCCCTTCTCTAAACTCCACATCACCACCAAACGCCCGTCCAAGGCTGGGCTAACCAAGCAGCCGGACATGGGCACAGCACCATCCTTCCCCCAGGAGCCTGGGGGCAAAGCTCACCGCTTAGAGGGATCTGTCAGGATGTCCAGAAGGCTCTTCATCTTACTCAGGTCCTTTTTTCTGTCTGGGACAGAGAGGGGCCACTAAGACACGTGCCTGGGGTATTCCCTACCCCCCCACCCCCAAACACACTGTGCCCCCTGCCCCGGCCGCACCTTCGTTCTTATCGATCTTGTTGATCATACGGCGCAGGGGCTCGATGTACTTGGACAGTTGCTTCAGCTTGTCTAGATACTGCTGCTCCTCGGCCTGGCTAGAGCCAGCTGGGCTCATGACCGAGCTGGGATTCACTGCAGGATACAACGTGGTGAGCACGGCTCCAGCCCACAAGGCCGGGCTCTCTGCAAACCCTCAAGGTGGGGGCTTCTAGAGCTCACCCACCCCATTACAAGCGGAGGCCTCCAGAGGGTGAGGGGCGAACCTCAGCACCTCAACCTGCAGGGCTGTGTGGCTTACACAATGGGTTCTGGTCCTCGGATCACACCCACTCCGAGCCTGACTTACCGGGGGTGTTTAAAGGTCCAGGGGAGGGGACGCTGAAGTTCTGCGGGGTGCGGGCTGTCACTGGACTCTGGGAGGGCTGTGGTGAGGGGCTCGGCAGGAAGCTACTGGGGGAAGGCGCAGGCCCGGAGCTGCAGCAAAGCAAAAGCAGGTGCACCTGTGAGCTGGGGCACAAGGTGGGGCCCGCCCTGGGAGCCAGGTGGGGAGGGCCACCCCGGCCAGGCCTACCTGACGTTGGAGCTGGGCTGCGAGCTGGGCTGGCCAGGCTGCGGGGACGGCTGGGGGGGAGGGGGCATCGACTGTGGGGTCTGCACCTGCTGGCCCGGTGACGGCGAAGACAGCATGGTGAGGCTGTTCTGGCTGACCTGGAAGTGGAGGGGGCTCAGCCTGCTCGCCTGCCACACGCTCTCACTCCTGCGGCGGCCTGGCTCCCCCCGCCCCACCCTCGTCTCACAGACCCCATCTGCACACAGACGCGCCCTCACCCTCTCAGCCTCACCCGAACACCCTTTCTTTCAGAACACCCTGCCCCACGAATACCAACACGGGCACAGACCCCCACCCCGAGGATCCACACAAACAAGTCCACGATGACTGAGCTGCTGGCAGGAAGGCCAGGCTGGGCAGCTCTTGCTCCTTGGCGGGGAGACCATGAAGTCCACAGGCTTCTGGGCTGGGACAGGACATCCCCATGTTTCTGTTTGACAGGTGGGGAGCCAGAGAAGGCCTATGGCCTTGGATGGTGCCGCCTGGCCTTCCCGGCCTGTGTCGTTCTCCTCTGTGTGCCAGTGAGGACCCCGCTCTGCGACAGAGGGGACCATCTTTCCATATGCTTCCATGAGCCCCCTCAGCTCTCAGGCCACAGTGAGGGGCTGTCTCATGTTTAATGGGAGCAAAGTGGCCTCTGTGTCAGCCCGTGCCAGCACGTGGGGCCTGAGGATCCTCAGTCTGGTGGCTGAGCAGCCTGCCCTTGACTGGCAGAGTGAGCCCCACAGAGCTGCCTCGCCCAGGACATGGCAATGGTGGCCTAAGGGCCCGGCCAGGACCAGCCCTGCCAGCTTCAGGGCTTCCAAGGGTCAGCGGAGGCGGCTTCTCCCACACCCTAGTCAAGCTCCTACATGCTGAGCGCCCCCTCAGAGCCTGCTTCCTGGAGCCTAGCCCACACCCCTCCCCCCACCAACTCTTGGACCGTGCAGTTCTGCAGACCAACTCTGGCGCTTCTCCCAGGGCACTCCAGACCCTGGTGCCATCTGGGGCCATGGCTTCACGCCTCCTTCCCACACACTCCTCTGCCATGGGAGCAGGGGTGGGGGTGGGGGGCAGGAACATGCAAGCTCAGGCCTCCAGCTGCTGGGCCCAGTTGCTCTACCAAGTGAAGCAAAATGGTCCCAGGTGATTCACACTGTTGCCAGCAAGGGTAGAAACGGGGCCTGTGGCAGCTTAGTTTGCTGAGCCAAACTGAGTACAGCAGGCTTCTCCTCGGCAGGACTTGCCTTCACAGTGCTGGGCTACGTGGAGTCCCAGGGTGGGCGGCATGCCCCCTGCACTGGAAAAGAGGCTCTAGAATCCACCCAAGTACCAACAAACCCCCAGGACTAGGAAGGTGAACAGGCCATCTCAGAAGAGCCCATGCCGAGAAGCAGACAGCGCCAAGGAGGGCGAACCACAGGCCTTGGGCCTCCACACCCTGGGCCCAGCGGGCTAGGCCTGGGAACTCTCCCTGGGGTGGTTTCCTGCGAAGCCCCTGCTGTCACCTCCCTTTGCCGTCTCCCGGACCTGCTGCCACACACTGCCCTCCACTCCCTGAAGCTGCCTCTTGACACGCCCTCTTCCTGCCTGAGCTCAAACCTCCTCCCCTGGCCTCTCCCTGATGGCACGGCCCTCACCTGCCCCCACCTGCCCCCACCTGCCCCTGGGAGGAGGCCCAGCCTTAGGGGCAGGTGTCCCTTCTAGAAGGTGCTTGGCTCTTGTCTGTGGTCTAAAGCTAGTGCTTCTCTGAAGGGAAATGAGGCATGTGAGGGCACCACGGCCAGCACGAAGCCACTGCAATGGGAAGGCCACTGCACAGTTCACTTCCCACCTAAATGTCCGAAGCTGTATTTTAAAAGGCACCCTCAGCACTCTGACCACGGGGGAACAGGGCACACTTTCCCCACACCCTCTGCTTCTGGGTTCCATGGAGCCACTGAACACACATGGCTCCCCTGGGCATCAGAGTCCGCTGGACACAGGCAAGAGCGGCCTGCCCAGGCCCGGGGCCCAAGCTCAGTGCTTCTGCTTCCTCCTGCGAGCCTGTCTCTTATGTCCAGCCATGGACTCCCCCGGCCACTCTCCAGGCCACCACAGGAAACCCCTAGGCCTTCGACATCCGATCCAGATCTCTTTACATCTGACAAGTCCTCTGGAAAAAATGCCTGATTCAGTTGGCAGCAAACATACTCCCCTTCTCAGGCCTTCAGGATGCCCTCCCAAGTCAGCCCAAGGCTTCCAGGCCTCCCAAATCCTGAGACGCCACAGACACACGCAGGACAAGGAGCTGCAACCCAAAGGCCTCTGTCAAGAAAGAAATGGCCAACCAAGGCGGCTGATGAGATAGAACTCCCCCCGCCCCGCCACGGTCTTCAGGTTTCTGTCCCGTCCAGCTGGCTGCTGGGGCAGAGGGGAGAACCGCTGCCCCAGCTCTGCATTTTCCCTCCCTGGGCGTGTTCTGCCAGAGGCACAGGCATGTCTGTCACAGTGGCCAGCACACGCCACGTGACACTAACACTGCGCCTTCCCGCTGTCACCAGCCTATCACACAGGGGAAGTGGGAATTAAGAGGGAAGTGACTTGCTCAAGGTCACACGGCTAGCAGAGGAGTTCAGGCATCTCAGCACCATCTACTCTCCTAGGGAGCAAGGACATGTGTCTGGGAAGAGACCCTGCACAACAGCCTGAAGGGAAGACAGGGAGATGGCAAGGTTCAAGCAGAGGGGACACAGCCTGAGCACAGGTGGGTGGCAGGGCCAGGCTGCTGGGCTGCAGGGCAGCAAGCCTCATCTGGGGAGCTAAGTGCTATGCAGAAACCTCAGAGGAGGCTGGTGGCACCATACCCTCTAGCCCTCTCGGGACCACCACACCCACCAGACATTCCCAGAACTGCCCCATCCTCCTGGCTCCTGTACATGACATGTCCCCAGGAGTCTCTCTCCAGAGCAAAGAGGAATATGGACCCCACCGTGGCACCACCTGCTTACAGTGCCAGGGACCCCATGTCACCCTTGGACTCCTATGCAGGGCACTGCGTCCAGCATAGAGTCCTGCTCTGTCATGGGTGTTGGGTCATGAAGTGCTCTCCACAATATGAAGATGCAGCCATGGGACATGCCGCAGGGCTGGGGGCAGAGAAGTGGCTGAGATGAGAGCCCACCCAGCCCTCCGTGCCACCTCGGTTAACGGACCCACTGTCCTGCCGCACAAACTTGCTCATCTAGCGAGCTCTGTCAGAGGCCTTTCTACCAGCAGATTCCAGCCACTTCTGCCTCCTACTATGCCATGACTACCAAAAGGGAGGCCAATGCCAAAGAACTCACACTCCAGTCAGCGAGAAACTGCTATTGGCAATCTGGGGTAACTCTTAGGGGTCAGGAGGCAGGAAGGGTTACAATAACCATGCTGCCCAATGGCAACGCCCCGGCCTCAGGAAGGCCCGTGCCACTGTCTCGGTGGCGTGTGGTGGCGTGGCGCAGGGCCTGGGGCCGGCAGCCCGTGGCCGCCTTGCACAGACTGCCCAGCTCACGGGCGGCAATGGTGGCGCAGACAGGCCTTCGGGGAAGGGCGGGATTGTCTGCTAGGGTTACAGATGCGGCTGCCTGACAAGAGAAACGGCGCTTTACAGTTTTGGCAAATCTGGGGTGCTCACAACAAACCCGCTAAAATGGAAAGCCCATTCGACTAGGGAACCTTCTTACCATTTTATTCTCAAGAGTCCTAGAAAAGGGCCTGGCCCACGGAACGCACAACAGGACAATTTGTTAGACAAGTGACTACGCCATGGAAGAATTCCAGATGCCATCCAGTAATGGAGAGCCAGCAATTCACCTCTCTGAAAAACTGTGATGTACACAGAAGTCTTTATACACCCAGGAAGGAGCGCATGTAGTAACTTCTGCACTCCACACAGTAAACTCTAGAACGGCACGGTGCTACAGAACTTCCCACCACGACTGACTGACTTGTTCTATGATCTGTGCCGTCCCGTATAGGAGCCACCGGCTTCCCCATGGCACCCCTGGGCACTTGATATGTAACTGAACTTCAACTTAAGGAACTGAATTTTTAGTTTTGTGTAATTTTAACTAATTTAAATGTAAACACCTGCATACGGCTGATGGTTATGTAGTATCGACAGCACAGCTCAAGAAAGCAAAACTCTCCGCTTACCTTCGATTTCATTTTACCACAAAAAAGACACCACCATAACTATTTAGAAGGCTAAACTTTTTAAATTTTTTTAAAAAGTAAACTCTACCCCCAACGTAGGGCTTGAACTCATGACCCTGAGATCAAGAGTCACACGCTCTACCAACGGAGCCAGCCAGGCGCCCCTAAAACATTAAACTTTTTCAAAAGAAAAGTTAGCTCCCATCTTCTCCAGCAAATGAAAATAACTAGAACTATCCAAAATACTGAAATGAAAATAAACCCAGGTATTTATTCATATACACTCAAGAAACACAAGCTGGGTTTGGCTCACGTGAGGTTGGTCCGTCACGCTGAGGATCACAGTGAAGGAAGTCACCGGTGATTACAATGTGCCTCACAAAGGTGGTCCTCTTCAGAGGACCCCAAGCTTTCCGGGAGCCCTTGGGTGCTGCCCCATAAATACCTGTGCTGAGGGCTATCTGCCCAAAGGGGTAGAGCTTGACTGGGCGGCAGCTGGGGGGTGGTGGGCAGGAACTGGGCTCCTACTTGCACCCCATCTCAGGCCAAGGCTGTGGTGATCATCTTGAGGTCAGAGGGAAAACAAAGTGATCCCGCCAAAGAAACACAGTGCGTGGGCGAGTGCAGAGGGGTGTGCCACCTCTGAGACAGGGAGCGCCCATGGGTGAGGGGTGTTTGGGGCTCGGGGCAGCCTGGCCTAAATGTCCCAGCCCACAACGCTGAGGCCTGTGTAGGCATCAAGAGTCCACTGGAGCTTCCATGAATGCTGCCTCCAGACCCTCTCTGTCCTGGTGGCTGCACTCCTTCAACAAACCTCTGATCTGCTGATGGGCCCACAGAGCCCTCAGGGCCCGACCTCATGGGCCATGGGGGTGGTTCTGGGAGACTAGGCTCTGGGGACAGACTCTGAAAGAGAGCACTCCACCAGAGTCACTATGAGAAGTTGACCATCATTAAAACAGAAGAGTCCACATAAGCCGGCTCGTAGCATCTTTCCTTCTTAGGAGTCAAAGTGCCTGATCAAAATGCCTCTGAGGGCCTGAACTCAAACCATCCTCCTCTCCTCAGGCTTTCAGGGAACTGGTTTCCTTCTGTAAGGACAATCATGGCGGGGTAGGCAAGGGAAGCCTGGCACTCTGTACCCCCCAGGTACACCTCTATAAGGATGCAAGTCAGGTCTGTTCTAAGCATACAAGATGACTGCAGACTCCAGAACTCCAGCATGCTCTGGAACTGCTCTCCTCATCCACATATACTTCTAGGAGCATAAAGGTGGCAAGGCAGGCTGAGCACAGCTGTGAGTCTGGGCCTGGCTTGTGTTGATGGGAGCCCGGTGGTCTCCCGTGGCCTTGGCACCCTAGCTCTGGGCTCCGAGTCGGGGAATGGAGCCTGCACCTGGTCCCTGGAGAGCAGGGTCTGCATGCACTCACAAGTGTTAAGATGAAACCAACTAAAACAGCAGGGCCAGGATCAGAAAGGAAGCAGATCCGAGAAAAACCCAAACGAAAACCTCTGTCACAGGAGGCTTGTGAGCTGGTCTCTGAGACCAGGGTGGCACGGATGGCCATTCAGTCCCTACGGCAGGTGTGCCAGGGACAGGGCTCTGAAGCAGGACAAGGGCCTGCTCTTCCAAGAAGCCTCTGGCATCACATGCGTGTTCCATACTCATACCCACTGGTCACATGCACTAGGCACTGGGGGGTGACACAAGCAGTGGCAGATGCCAACCTGCTGGGCTGGGGAGGGGATGCTCCTACAGCCACACAACAAAAACCTGCCAGGGTGGGAGGCCAGGAGGCCACTCTCCCGGTGTCAGCCAAAACTCAGGCACAGTCCCATAGAGCCCACCAGGCCGTCAGACACAAAGTGGGACATTGGTGGGGTGTGTGAGCACTCATAGGGTACTCTGGGAAACACGCCTGTCCTCCCCTGGAGGGCCCACTGCCCGCACTGAGCGTGGGGCCGAAAGCAAGTGTCCCTGGGACTGGCTCTCTGGCCTGTGGTCAGCTGGAGCAATGGTGAACAGTGTCCATTTACAACCAGCGCTGCCTTCAGAGGAGCTCCTGCTGGCAACTCAATAGCACCCCTTCCAGAGGAAGAAAGGCCTTGAGAAGTCAGTCAGGTGGTATGAGAGAGGTGGAGACTTTTTTCAGGAAAAAATAAAAGTAATAAGGAATGAAAAGCTTAAATCTAATCTGCTACTGACTGTTTTTCTTGTAACTGAGACCTCCTGAGAGAGAAAGTTCATTTTCTTTTAATCACAAATCCTAACGGAAAACACATCGGTAGCGTTTACTGGATCACACGAGCCGCACAGCCAACAACCAGCAACTCCTTGCATTCATTCTCACGAGCAGCTATGCTCACTACTCCCAACACCCATCTACCCAGAAAGGATTCAAAGTCCACCCTGCAGGCTACAGGCCTGCTCCCCCGCAGGTCACTGGGCAACAGGGCCTGGGGAAGAGGAGACCGAGGTCCGAGTAGTGCAACAAGGCTCAGTGCAAGATCACTGTTCAGCAGCCGGGTTACCTGCACACACATCAGGGAAGTGTGCCTTGGAGGACAAGTCCCTGTAACTTGAGAACTGTAGTTAAATTTCCATATACTAACAGAATAGAAGGTTAAGAGACAAAAGCCTAGGCATTTTTGGAAATGGAGACACATTCTGTTCTGGATTTATCTACAGTCACAGGTAAAGTTTAGGGGAGAAAAGGGGAGAAAAGGAAGTTTAGTGCAGTTCTCTTGTCGTGTTCTAGTAAATCCCACGATGGGTGATGATGACATCACTTTTCATTTACACAAGTTATGTCAGATAAAACAGAGCCTGGGCTCAGGGCTCATTGATTTTCCTGGAACACCAAAACACTAACCTTTACCCCAGCTTGAGAGCTGTAGTCACCCATCAGGCTCACAGCACTGGTGAGCGTGACGGGGCACCTCTCTTCTGCTCTGTCTGGGAGGGCAGACCTGAGAGACGAGGCATGGAGGGCTGTGTGCTCGGGCCCCCTGCCCCCAGCGCTTTTCTCACAGAACCACCAGAACCTGGCCATGCATCAGGACACGCGTTATCAGTAACCGCAAAAAACTGGAAATCATTTCAGGGTCCAAGAACAAGACAGTAATTAAGGACAGCAGAATACATTCATAAGCACTCAGTGTAAAGTAACACTGACTGACCAGACGTCTCCCCTCCTTAGCACCAGCAGGAGCGGGGGGGGGGTCTGTGGAAAAATCACGAGGCCCGATCCCTAACCCCAAACACCAACAAGAATCTGGCTGCTACTGGGAAAGGCCGGGCAAGGCCTACTCTGCCCCATCAACATCCAGTACGCAGAGGGTGGGCATGGAGGGCCTCAGCTACATGTCTCTGCACAGAGGGCCAGCCCTGGCAGCCAGCCGGCGAGCGGCCGCAGCACAAGCCTGTGCGGTCTGCTGGTGCTCTTCTGTTCCCAGAGTGCTACTGTGCACCGCCCGCCAGCCCTGTGCTCCGAGCCGAGGCAAGGCTGAGACCCCAGCGCTACCCTCTCCCACACGTGTTCTCAGAGAAGGAGGGAAGGGGGAAGATGGAGGGTGTCTGAAGAGAGGTGGGCGGGCTCCGATAGGACCAAGGCGAGCTGGCCAGCTCGAGGACCCCCAGGACTGGCTCCCAGACTGCCCCTGATCCAACCAGGCCCCTCACCGGAGGGTGCCTGACATCTAGCTCCACGCACAGGTGGACAGGCACCTGCCAGCAACTATGGAAGCCCTTGGCCGCGAAGGCCCTCACCTGCACTCCGGAGCCCACGATCTGGGAGGCCTGTGCTGTCGGTACCGCCGTCTGCTGCTGCACCTGGGGCTGCACCTGCTGCACCTGGGGCTGCACCTGTGGCTGCTGCACCACCATCGGAGTTCGCACCTGAGACAGGACGGGAGAAGGCGATCTGGACACTACTTCTGCAGGAGCTCTGAATCTTGAAGATTTTCATGAGAAGGGACGGGATCGTCATGACTTCACTGGCTCTGATGTCACCTTGCTGACCTTACCCATATCTCATTAGAAGTGTCCCATCCCAGCCTGGCTCTGAGCCGAGCCCCACCTCCCCTAACTACGATGAGCAGCATGGCCCTCCCACTGGGGTGTCACCGTACAGCCACCCCTACCATCTACTGCTGCAAACAAAGCGATGGTTCCCAAGGCCAAGTGCAAAGCCCAGCCTGCTCGACTTCTGGGCCAAGCACACTCATGGTCTGCAAGAGCCCCATTTAAAGCCCCTACTCCTCAAATGAAACCGGGGCTGGTCCCCAGGTGACAGGTGTGACCATACCTTGCTTCTCACGACCCGCCCCAGCCTTCCAGCCTGGCCCCGTGGGCCTCCCATTTACCCGCCACTCAGTCCAAGCATGGCCCATCCCCACCCCACTCAATGAATCAAAAACAGCAAAGTCCACGAAAACCAAGGAAATGAGCTGAAAAAAACTATTAAAACGGCCCCTTGACACAGCTCCCCCTGACTTGACGCCAATATTGTGTCCTCTGTATAAATGTCACTGACTGTATTTGCTTTGTACAGCGATGCATAATAAGACCGACAATAACACTATTTTCTGTTAATACCCTTCCTCACAAATATGGTAACGACAGGGATCTTTGCGCAGAACGTAACTCTGAGCAGTTAGCAAACCACTGTGGACGCTCAGGGAGGCCGCACACCCTCCCTCACAGCGGGAACACGCGTGCTGCTGACCACCTGATCACCAAGTCTTACAACGCCACGGCCGCTGCCGGAATCAGGCAGGCTGCTCGGAAGAACACTGCTGCCCAGCAGCAGGGACGCGTCTGTGCGGAGTACAGCAGCTCTTGGAACGCACGCTCCCTTGCCAAGCTGGGTGCAGAGGCCAGCACGGGTAAGAGCCACCCGCGTCCCAGTGCTGGAAGAGGACATGCTGGCCCTAGCCCCGGAGCCCCGGAAACAGCTGCCGGCCACGGGTACTCACGAGCTTCAGCTGTGGCTGGGCATACAGCATCTGTCCGGGGAGGGCCGGAGCCTGGGACACCAGAGGCTGTGTCTGTGACTGCGGCGGGAGCTGCGATGGCTGGTTCTGAGCAACCGGTGGCTGCTGCGGTGGCGGTGGCGGCTGGTGGTGCTGCGGGTGGTGCATGGGCTGCAGCTGCTGGGGCAGGGCCTGCGAGGGGGGAGGCTGCGGCTGCTGCATCGGCGGCTGCTGGAGCGGCGGCTGGGCCTGCAAAGCTTGCTGTTGCTGCTGCTGCTGCAGCTGCAGCTGTGCCATCCGCTGTAGCTGCTGCTGTTGCTGTATCTACGGGCAGAAGGAGCCGGACTCGGTCACCCCGCCCGCCTCTGGGCCCGGGGAGCCTGCCTGGGCTGCCTCACAGGGCACCGAGGACACGCCGAATGTGTGCCTGTGCCCTGGCCATCGGACGCTGGCTGCATCTGAGTCTGAGAGAGCGGAGGTGCGAGGGAAGGACCCAGAGGGTTTTAGGAAGGGTTACGTGGAGGTGCAGCCCCACAGAAGCTGGGGGTAAGCACTCGGGTGGCTGCCGACCTCTGAGGCCTCCCCGGGGATGCTTGTCTGGTCACTAGAGTGGGCAGCAGCACGAGCCTTGGGAAGACAGCCAACATCCGCTATCCAGGATGAGGAGGAAAAGTGGGACTAAGGCCCACGGTCAGCTCTGGGGGAGGGGGCCTCCAAGACCCAGGAGGGGGGCCGCTGGGAAATGGAGGCAGCAAGCCAAGGCCTGGGGAGGGTGGGCAAGTGGGAGAGGTCCCCTCAGGTCTTCCCTCCCTCACCCAAGAGCAGACCTGACGATGGATGCTTAATATGTCTAGATGCTGCCTGCCAACCACGGGAGGAAGAAAACAGTTTCTTGTAAGCAGAGCTTCTAATGTGACACTGCCATTCCCCCACGGGAGAGATGAGGTCCGGTCAGAGCTGTGTCCAGACACCAAAACACTCAGAGACAAAACTGGAGGCATGCAAGTGCTCAACAGAAACACGCTCACAGGACGGCTCAGGCATTCCTGCACCTTGGCGTGCTCTTCTCACTTCTTGCTTCGGTTAACTCCTACACGAATCACTTGTACCCGGAAGCCTTCATGGATCCAGGGCCCCCCACCCCCTGCACACAGTAGGCCCGCGGCCAGACACCAAGCCTGACAGAGAGGCCCTCCTCGTGCCATCCCAGTGCCCTCCTGACAAGTTGGGGCCTCTCTCTCCTCCTGATCCTGGGCTCTGCGGGAAGCCCCCAGCGGAGGAAGCCGGGGCACCGGGCGTCAGGAGGCGCTGTGGCCGCCTCCGACCCAGCCCTGTGGCTGGTGCGTGTCCAGGGCTCCAGGACCACAGGGTTCGGGCGGGGGGGAGGGGGGGGGCTGAGCACGGGAGCCGGGGCACCTAGTACCTGCTGCTGGTTTTGATGATGCAATTTAATCAGGTGTTGCTGCTGCTGCTGCTGCTGCTGGAGCTGCTGCTGCTGCTGCTGCACCACCGCCTGGAACTGCTGCTGCATGGCATTCTGCTGGGCCTGGAACTGCTGCTGCTGCTGCTGCTGCTGCTGTTGCTGCTGCTGCTGCTGCAGCGCCACCTGCTGCTGCTGGAACTGCTGCTGCTGCTGCTGCAGCGCCACCTGCTGGAGCTGCAGCTGGGCTGCAGGCAGAGCGGCGAGTCAGGCGGGGCGCGGCGGCGCGCGGGGACGGAGGGCACGCGCCCGAAGCGCCCACAGGCGCCGGAGGCCGGCGCCCCGGTCAGGAGAGCCCCACGGGGGCGCCGGCCGCAGCGTCTGTGTTCATTACGGAACGTACTATTCGGAATTTCTCTCTGACAACAGAGAGGAGAGAAAAGGGCCCACTAAGTCTTTCCAGTGGCCAAGAGGCCCAGCCTCTGGCAACCACTGGGCTACTTTCTGTCTCTATGCAGTTGCCTATAATGGACATTTATCAGTGGCATCTCACAGTATGTGGTCTTTGTGACTGGCTTCTTTTGTTTAGAGTAATATCTACAAGGGTCACCCCTGTTGCACGTGCCTTTCATTTCTCTTTATCTCCTAACGGTATTCCAAGATTTGGATACATTTTGTTTAACCACCCATCAGCTGATGGACATCTGGACTGTTTTCTACCTTTTGGTGGTTATGGATCATGCTGATATGAGCAAACATTTACAACATTTTTTGTAGTTCAGTTTCTTCTGGGGTGATGAAAATGTTCTAAAATTGACTGTGGTGTTCAAATCTTGCACAACTCTGTGAATATGCTTAAAAATCACTGAACATGGGGCGCCTGGGTGGCTCAGTCGGTTAAGCGTCCCCTTTCGGCTCAGGTCATGATCTCGGGGTCCTGGGATTGAGCCCCGCCTGGGGCTCCCTGCTCAGCAGGGAGCCTGCTTCTCCCTCTCCCTCTGCCTACCACTCCCCCGGCTTGTGCACGCGCTCTCAAAGAAATAAATAAAATCTTTAAAAAAAAAAAATCACTGAATGTTGCACTTTAAATGGGTGAACCACAAGAATGTGAATTATATTTCAGTAAATTTGTTATTTAAAAAAAGGAAATAATCCAGAGAGATCCTTTGTACACTTCACCCAGTTTCCCCAACGGTATCATTTTGTAAAATTATAACATCATAACACAATCAGAATGTGCGCTCATATGTGTGGGTGTGTGTATAAAGTTCTATACAATTTCCTCACCTGGGTAGATTCAGCCACTACTGGACTCAAGTTATTGAACAGCTCCAACACCACAGGGATCCCCCAGCACCACCTGGCGTCACCCCCTTCAGCACCCCGGGGAACCACTAAGGTGCCCTCTGTTTCTAATATTTTGTCACTTCAAAAATGTTATGTAAGTGGGGGCTCTATAAGATGACTGGCTTTTTCATTTAGCTTGATTCCCTGAAGACCATCCAGGATGTAATGAATATCAGTAGCTCTTGCCTTTTCACTGCCAAGTCGTATTCCATGGTACAGGTATCTCTGTTCAACCATTCATACCATAAAGGACATTTGGAAG
The DNA here is from genome assembly GCF_004348235.1 of Phoca vitulina. Classification (NCBI taxonomy): domain Eukaryota; kingdom Metazoa; phylum Chordata; class Mammalia; order Carnivora; family Phocidae; genus Phoca; species Phoca vitulina. The sequence continues at coordinate 2,167,696 of NW_022589803.1, forward strand.
TGATCGCAGATTTGGGCTATCATAATGCTGCCATGAACATTCGTGTACAGGTTTTTGTGGGACTGTAAGTTTTCATGTCTCTGGGATAGATGCCCAAGAGTGCAACTGCAGAGTTGTATGTTTAATTTTTAAAGAAGCTGAACCATTTTACATTCCCACCAGCATTGTATGAGTGATCCAGTTTCTTCTCATCCTTGCCAGCATTTGGGAGTGTTATTTTAGCCATTCTGCTGGTGTATGAATTTTTAAATTTATCTTTTCGTTACAGATTTCTCTTTGATGGAGAGAAGATACTGTGTGTATGGCAGCCTACTCTGAGAGTGTTGAGGCTTGCTTTATGGTTTATTCTTGTAAGTATATTTGTTCCATCCACATGCCTAGATGATGACGCTGTTCCAATCTTCGCTAAATGCATCCCCTGTCGTCTGCGTAACTATCAATAACTGAGAAGAGGAGCTGCCCGATACAGCTTTCATTTTAAAATCTTTCCGTATCTTATATTCTAGGTGGGTTTCTTGTAAAGATAATACAGCTGTACTGTTGCCTTTCATTTACACTCAATCTCACATTTCCTATCTTTTAGCAGGAAAGTTCTGTCTACTCACATATATTGCGATTACTTGTATTTCTCAACTTATTTCCTTTTCTAAGCTTCTTTCCCTCCATTTTTTTGTTTTCCAGCTTTACTGAGATAGAACTGACAAATTTTTTCCTCCTTTTCTGAATTTTATATATATGTGTATATATATGTGTGCGTGTGGTTTTTTTTTTTTTAGAGATTTAATTTTCAAGTAATCTCTACAGTCAACACGGAGCTCGAACCCACAACCTTGAGATTAAGAGTTACACGCTCCACCGACAACCAGCCAGGCGCCTTCTGGATTATATTTTTGTTGGATGGTTGAGCTGAATTTTGCATGTCGTTTGGATTTTTGGTTTTTTCTTATTCCCCTTTTTCCTACTGGTTTGGGATTTACAAACTATTTCTATTGTTTTGGCAATTACTTTCTCTTTTTCCTTTTCCTTTTTTAAAGCAATTATTTTTTCAATTTCATCATGCATATTTAACTTACCAAAGTATAAAATATACCCATATATTTTTTAAAGATTTTATTTATTTATTTGACAGAGAGAGAGACAGCGAGAGAGGGAACACAAGCAGAGGGAGTGGGAGAGATAGAAGCAGGCCTCCCGCTGAGCAGGGAGATGGATGTGGGGCTTCACCTGAGCTGAAGGCAGACGCTTAACGACTGAGCCACCCAGGCGCCCCAAATATACCCATATTTTAATCTCTTTCCCAAATACAAGAACCTCAGAACACACTTTTTTAAAGTAGGTTCCACATGCACATGATAGACCTGGTATCTATCCTTGGATACACTTCCTGACTTCTATTTAGTTTGGTCCCTGTTTATCTTCTTACACCCACATAGCACACTTACATTAAGAGGCAGGACAGTGGGGCGCCTGGGTGGCTCAGTTGGTTAAGTGTCTGCCTTTGGCTCAGGTGATGATCTCGGGGTCCTGGGATCGAGCTCTGCATTGGGCTCCCTGCTCAGCGGGGAGCCTGCTTCTCCCTCTCCCTCTGCTCCTCCCTCCCCACTCATGCTCCACCCCCCAATAAATAAATAAAATCTTTAAAAAATAATAAATTTTAAAAAATAATAATAATAAATTAAAAAAAAAAGGGCAGGACAGGGTGCGTGGGTGGCTCAGTTGGTTAAGTGACTGCCTTCAGCTCAGGTCATGATCCTAGAGTCCTAGGATCGAGTCCCGCATCGGACTCCCAGCTCGGCGGGGAGTCTGCTTCTCCCTCTGACCCACCCCCCCTCATGCTCTCTCTGTCTCATTCCTTCTCTCTCAAATAAATAAATAAAATCTTCAAAAAAAAAAAAAAGGGCAGGACAAAATAATGGCTGGAGTACAGCCTCTGACCCGGACTGCCTGCACTCAAATCCCAACTCTGTCACTGCTCTGTGCCTCAGTCTCCTCAGCTGTGGAAAAGAGACAATAATAGTACCTACACACACTAAGAATTAAAAATCTGTTATAGATAAAACACTCAAAATAGTGCTTGGAATGTAGCATGTCTGTATAGTTAGCTGGGAGCATTATTATTTTACAAAGGTGATTTTTGTTTATAAACCACCAAGGATTCTCAACCTTGTCCCAATGAATATTTTGGGACAGACAATTCTATGTTGTGGGGCGCTGTCCTGCATACTTAAGAGGTTTAGCAGCATCTCTGGCTTCTACGCTAGATGCCAGGAGCAACCCCACAGTTGTAACATCCAAAATGTTTCCAAACATTGCCAAATATCCCCCAGGGTACAAAATAGATGAGAATCACTGGTTTAGATTTACACACGCTCGCTACCTTACATAAAAAAAACGTTTCTTCTCCCATTTTACATCTGACATCACAGGAAGGATGGTCTGAGAGGTAAGAGGAAATGGTGAGCAAATAAAAAACCTTTTAGGGACGCCTGGGTGGCTCAGTCGGTTGGGCATCTGCCTTCGGCTCGGGTCGTGATCTCCAGGTCCTGGGGACTGAGTCCTGCATCGGGCTCCCTGCTCAGCAGGGAACCTGCTTCTCCCTCTGCCTGCCACTACCCCTGCTTGTGTGTTCTCTTTCTGACAAAAAATGAAAATCTTAAAAAAAATTTTTTAAATAAATAAATAAAAATAAAAAACCTTTTAGTGAAGGTCTCTTGGGCTTTGTTTATTGAAAATGTCTGCTTCCCCCGAAGCCTTGGGAGTTTTGCTGGCACACAACTGCGGTCAGCAGCTCTATCCCCAGGGCTCTGACAACCTCCTACTCTCTTCTGGACACCATCACCAAGTCCACTGAGTCTACTTCTTGCTCCTTTCTAGAAACTGGCTATTTCTAAGATATTCCTCTGGTCTTTGGTGTTCTGTGGTTTCCCCCAAAATGGATGCCTTATTCATCCTGCACAGGACCACGGGGCTTTTCTAGCCACCATCTCCTCATATACCGGTGTGCTTCTGTTCTCTCCACTTGGTCCTTTTATTAGTTGTTAGACTCTGATTTTATCCTCTGCATTTCTTTGGGGGGCGGGGGGAGGGACAGAGACTCTTAAGCAGACTCCATGCCCAGCGTGGAGTCCGACATGGGGCTTGATCTAATGATCCTGAGATCATGACCTGAGCCAGCCAGGTGCCCCTTATCCTCTGCATTTCTTACCCTCCTATTTTCCATGTCCCCTTCTCTGGGCTCCATTCTAGATCATTTCTTCAAATGTTGTCTCCAGTCCACAAATTCTTTCTTCAGTTGTATCTTATCTGTTGTTCATTCATTTCCACTTTCTGGTTTCAATAATCATATTTCTCGTTTCTACAAGTTCTACTTGGTTCCTTCTCAAAGCTGCTTGGTCACTCCACCAGGTATCACAGTGCCTGTTCATTTGAAATTCCATCCTTGATTTCTTTAATCAGGCCAAGCCCATAGCTAACAATGGTTATGTGTGTGGTCCCTGGGCATCTCCACATCTGTTTATTGTTTCTATTCCTCCTCATGGTGTCTCTGCTTTCTTTCAGGCCTGCTGCTCTTTGATTGTGTGCTCACTGCTTGACCTTAATCTGCAATTCCCACAGGCCTAAACTGGGGGTACTGTCCTCCAATCTGCCCTTGCTTCTGGGGGAGCTAGGGATGTCAAAGGCCCCAGCACAAATCCCACTAGACAGAGGGATGCCAGACTTACTTTCCCCAATCTTGCAGTGGGCCAAGGCACAGCAGGCAAATCGCCCTACCTTCTGCTGGCCCAACAATCCAATGCAGCTAGGATCTAGTTGTCTAGAAGGAGGACAGTTCCTCAGCATCCAGTCTGTCAAAGAGCCAGAAATAGGCCTTATTTTCAAAGTTGGTTTTATAGGCACACGATATAAAATTCACTGAGGAACAGAAATGTAGAGTGAAAAGTAAGTCTCCCTTCTAATGCTGTATTCAAGCCCCCGGCCTCACTTACAGTCAGTGGTTTGTTTCCATGACTGATCCAGGGCACCCAGAGACTATCACAGCGTGCCCTGGACTATCCTTTAAGAACCTTTGCAAAACCTCTGACCCAGGCCCTGTCCTGAAGCTGCCTTAATCACACAGTGGCATTTGGAGAAACTGTCAGAAGGGAGTAACAAATTCCCAAAGGGCCACAACACCTACTTCAGCTAGACCAGGCAGGCAAGAGGGCCAAGGCAGAGAGGGAGGGACTCTGAAAGGCAGCAGTGGGACATGAAAGTAGAGAACCCACATCAACCTACACAGAAGACCAGGTCCCTCAGAAGCTGAAAACAGGATGTGGGCCAAGGTCAGATTGGGGAGGGTGTGGGCAGGATGCCCAAGCTTTGCCACTGAACTGACGAAGTCTTAGGAGTGAGACCACAAGGCAAATAATGGTAGCATTCTAAACTCATACACTTTTAAACTATTTTTTATTATAAAATATAAGTCTGTGATTTAAAAAAAAAAAAAAAAGGTTCAACCAGAGCATAACATAAAAAAAGAGCCAGAACTGGTACTTCTCCTGGGCATCCTTCCATAAGCCGGCCCGCACATGTGTCGGGTATGCTACTAGAGAAGAGAAGACACAACAGCTGGAGATGAACAATCAAGCGAAGAGATGAGTGTCAGATGGCAAGACATCAGTAAGAAGAGAATGAGGATCCAAAAAGGAAGGGGATGCCTGGGGATGGAGGGTTCCGGTGCAGCAGTGGGTGGGCATGAGGTTGCACATGACCTCTGCGAAGAGCAAAGTGACGCTCCCACGGGAAACTCAACACAAAGAACGGGGGTGCTCGGGCTCAACCCCAGCTCTAGCGGGCAAAGCAGACGCAGGGACACTGCCCTCTTCGGAGGGTTACTATGAGCGATGCGTGAGAAAAATACATCGAAACATCACAACCTGTACATGAATCATGGTCGCAGCACCTTTATTTGTAACAGCCCAAACCTGGAAACAACCCAACGTCCTTCAAGGGCGAATGGATAAGTAAACCATGGTATACCCCATCCATAGAATACAATTCAGCAACGAACAGGAACGATTTACTGATGCAACTTGGAGAATCTCGAAGGCATTACACTGAGTGAAAAAAAGCCAGTCTCAAAATGTCAAACATTGCGCGATTCCACTGATGTAACATTTGCAAAGTGACATAATTATAGCAACGTGGAATAGATCAGTGGTTGCGAGGACTTGAAGTTGGAAGGAGGGTGGGATTATTAAGAGATAACACAACAGCTTGCTACTGGTGATGGAACAGTCCTGCATGCTGACTGTGGTGGTGATACCACACGTGTTAAAATCTCACGGAACTATACGCACGTCAGCTCGTGAGCAAGAATGCTTGTAAAAACTGGTGATGTCTGAAAAAAGGCCACCTGAGTTGGCAGCACCGTCGCAACGTTCATTTCTCAGTTTTGACAATGTACTTAAACTTAGAGGTTAGCATCGGGGAAGTTGGGTGAAGGGCACATGGGCACTCTATATGGCCATTCTGCAACTTCCTGTGACTCTTTGACTATTTCAAAAAATACATACAAAAAAATAAATGCAAAGGGGAGAAAAGTACCAAAGCACTTTTCAGTACTGAAGTGCACTCTGAGTGCTGAATCACTGCTTATGAAAATCAAAGGGCCAATAAGACAGGCCCCGGAAAGAAGAGGGAGACCCACGCCACATACTCCCAGCTGGAGCAGCTGCATGGAGGGGCCAAGGGGCTGGGTCCTGCAAAGAAGTGCAAAGAGGGCGAGGTACCTCCTTTAGGGAAGGGAAGCCTGGCCACGGGGCAAGGGCAGCATTGGAAGGAATGGCTCCTGAGATGGGGGCCTTCTGGGCGCTGTGGGGTGCTGACAGCACTGCTTTGTGGGTGACAACAGCCTGAGACATGACTGTGTCTATTTCAGCTACAAAACACAACCCTTTGGATGGAGTCCCAGACTACTCCAATCTCCTCTGGGTCCTCCACTCCTGCTCAGAGGTAGGAGGAGGGCCTCGGTGTCACTTAACCCTTCTGATAGCCCGAAGAAGGTTTGGAACTTTTTCTCTCCATACACAACAAAGATAAAAAGACAGAGCTACTTGGGAGTTTCTCCAAGCTTTTCTCAATACCATCCTAAGCAAAGGAATAAAATGCACATCACCTGCAAAGAAAGTGGCAGGCTCTCGGAGAAGCATGGTACTCACTCTGTGGTGCTGCTGTAGACACAACGGCCATGCCGTGGGGGGCCATCCCCGAGGTGCCTGGGGGGGGCTGCCCTGAGAGCGGCATCGGCTGCCCCATGGTGCCAAGGCCACCCATCCCGCCCAGAGACTGTCCTGGGCCCCGAGAAGGCATGCCGATTCCAGCTGCTCCCGCAGCAGGCCCACCAGTCAGGCTCTGTAGCGCATTCATAGGGTCTGTGGGAACACAAGGGCACAGCGTCTCAGCCGAATGCCTGCTGAACGGCAAGGCTCCGAAGGCTATGAGGCCTCACAGAGCACACACTTCCTCCCACCTGCAGGCACGACTCCCTCAAAGCCCCAAGCGGTGAACGGCCAGAGTCATGGGAGCCTTTGGGCCCACAATTGCCCATCACACCCCAGGAGCCCAAATGCCAGTGTGTATGTCTTTGCTCCCAGGGAACACATCTCAAACCCTAGCCTGGCCTGTGCCAGGGTCCTAATGCTGAGGGACAAACAAGCCCTTGAAGGCATGTAGCAGCCCCCATCCCTCCTGGCTGTATACTCCTCCTGCTGGGTGAGACCCAGCTGGGAACCCCAAAGACAACAAAGGATAGCAGGTCCTTCTTCATGGTAAGAAAGACCCTGTGGGCCAGAGAACTGAGGAGGCACAGACAGATGTTCTCTTGGGGAAGTTACAAGTCTCCTTGTACACCAGAAGCCCACCTCTGCTAAGTCTGTGCAGGACCCCTGCTAAGGAATTCTCAGGACACCACACCAAAATAAGCTAAGGTGTGCAGGAGGGATGGGGAAAGGGTCCACAGAGTGCCACAAGGCACAGTGATGCCTGCCAGGAGGCAGCCGACTGCGCTCAGTGAGCAATGCCATGACCTGGAACAAGGAGCCCAAGGCTCTTGTCAGAACAGTGTAAACTCAAGGCAAATGACTACCTATAGACAGGTAAGGCCCAGCCAGCGTACCCTGCGCACAACCAGGTGCCAAAGGAACCTACGCTCCAAGGCCAAGAATCCACACATTTTCCTGGCCACATGCTCTTTATCCCACCCAGCCCTGGCTGGCTGATAATTCCTGCACATGCCGAGAGAGCCCAGCGGGGAAAGAGGGGCAACCAGCTTGGCCGAGGCAAGCCTGGGCACCCAGCATTTACAGCTGTGCTGCCTGTGGTAAGAAAAACAGCGCGCCAGGCTGGCTCCCTTCCTGACAGAGCAGAGCTCAGATGGCCATCATGGATTCGCTAACCCCCCTCACTGGCAGCTCGGTCAGCAAGACCAGGGCTGAATCAACACAGTTGCCATGTGATAAAGTCTTAAAATAAAAAATAAAAAAAAAAGTAATTCTTAACTCGCGAAGAAACTTTGTAACTTGAGGAAGTGAATTCACAGCTACTCTCTAAAAAATACTACTACAGATTATTATAGTGAATAAATAGACCACGATAATTCTTTTCCAGAGAGCTCAAAATTTTAGATAATGTCTCTATAATTGTGGGAGTTTTTAATCATCTTTTTGCTGGACCAAAACAGTATTTGAGTGACATGGGTAGGGGAGGTCTTCTCTGACTGCAGCCGGCCAGGAAGAGGAAGCTCGGAGGAGGGTCGGGCGTGGCTCGCAGTTCTCACGGCCAGCCAGAGTTCTTCTTTCTGTGAACTTTCTCCTCTAATAACTGCTTAACCCAGGCATAGGCAGCATCCACAATCGCATTCTTGCCGCCCCAAACCCAAGCTTGGGATAAAACTTTAATTCAAACAGGAAGAACTCTTACCACTGACGGAAGCTTGAGATTTTTTGTTATCTGTATTTAAGAAAACAAAAACAAAAAACAGAGTAAACAAAGTTTTATATAACCACATATTTCCACGATAAGTCAGCTTTGTAGGCATTTGCCTAGAGGTCATTTGCTGAAACTAAACACAAGATAAAAGATATCTGGAGTGTGCGTGCCTGTGTGCACTCATGTGTGTCCAACTCCTGGCAGAGCTGACACTCAAGGGGGTCTGCGGGAAAAGCGTACAGAGCCACCCAAAGTCAAGCCAGGGCCTCAGAGAACTGCTCCTCAGGCAGAAGCTTGCTGTGGGCCTACTCTGGCTCTCCTTCCTTCCTGGGTGCAGGGTCTCAGTGGGGCCCTGAGCAACAAACACGAGAGCTGTAGAGACCCACGATGGGTCCAGAATGGTGCCGAGACTTCCACGACACCTCCTTTTTCAGCCCGCTCTGATGAGGCAGCATCCCTACTTTCTCCATGAGGAAAGTGAGTCTGTCCAAGGCTGGCTAGAAGCCAATCTATAGCTGCCAGGGGGCAAGCACTGCAACAGGGCCTCCTCCCCGGGTGAGCGATGAGCTGGTGAGAAGGCAGGGGACACGCCTGGCCCACAGGGCTGTGCGCTGCTACGCCAGGGCCGCCTCCCAAACAGGCCAGGACAGCCCAGCCTCGACAAGCAGAGCCACTTGCCAGGGCAAACCAAGGCGTCTCATCCAGGCTGCTCATTCCCCAGGCTCCTAGTTCCAACAATTTGTTCTAAACACCATAGGACCTTCCCAAACATGCCAAAGAAAGTGGAATCAAGTGAAGTTCACCTGGCTGGCCATTCTGGTAAAAACTTAGTATGGAAAGAAGCAAAACCTATGAGCCACACAGGGACTCTGGGGTTCGCAACATCTCCTTTTGTCTGAGATTACTGACTAAAGCTGTTGCCACCTCTACAAGCACGGGTAGAAACCACTGGACGTGCCAAGTAAGGCACTCCACAGAAAGGCTGTGTCAAGAGAAGCCCATCTCCTGTGGTCACATAACTGCAAGCAGGCAGGCGGCGCTGTTGGCTGAAACCTCAGAAGGCCCCGCCAACCTGGTTTCCTTTAGACTGTGACCGACCATCCAGGAATACTCAGTGTCCTCCATGCTTATGTATAACACACAAAAGACCACAAAGACCGCTGAGCTCAGTCTGCAAGGACACACACTTCTCAAGGGCCACTGCTACTGCCAGACTGGGCTGACAGGACCCCAGCAGAACCCTGTGAATCAGAGGGGGTGGGATGCAGCAGGCGCCAGGCGACCCTCAGCAGGGCAGGGAGCGTGAGGCAAGACTCATGAAGTTCCAGCCTGACAGGAACACGCATTTAGGTCAGACTCCCACAGGTCAATAAAACCAACTCCTAGGGAAGGAAGTTTCTTTTCCAGGGTAAACCTGGCTTATTTAAGAACTGCCTAGAGACAAAGGCAACAGTCTTTTGAAAAAGGAGATGTTCATGGACAAGCAAAAATAGCAGTCCAGACCACTTGGAGGCTAACATTTCCATTATGCCAAAATCAGCATTTTTGAGGTTAGGCTCTGAGAGGATGGGAAACAGAATCAAATGCAACGCAACATCGACCTTCCCAGAAAGCAGGAGCTTTCTACACAGACGTTCTGCCACAGGCGCTGTGGCCAAGAAAGCCCCCGCCGCCCCAAGAAAGGGCCAGCCCCTCCTGGCCATCCAAACCACCCAGAAATGTAAATTTTTACTTACGAATGTCTCGAAAATGGATAATGAGCCTGGCCACGAGAGAAAGGTATTCGTCCTAAAAGTAAAAACAGGAAGCAGTTTAAACCGAGATGAAGAAGTGAAGCCGTGTGACGCCCCTTCCCGCCCCCCTGCACTGCCGTGTCACAGAGCCCAGGGTTCTTCCTGAGAGGCTGCCGGCCCGCCTGGCTCGGCCTCCTCTGGAATCCATCTCCCAGAGAAGAGCTGTCAGTGCTCAGCTACCGCAGGCCAACAGAAAGCACAAAGAAACAAAAAGCCAAGAGGGATACCGAGAGGCGTCAAACCGCTGCTCCTTCCAGCCTGGGGTAGATGCTCAACCGAGAGGGCCGTCAGCAAGCTCAGGCACCCCTCCTTTCACCGAGGGGACGAGGGGCCAGCCTGAGGTCACAAGGCACATCAGCAGTAGACATTGGGCGGGCCGCTTTTGTCTTTGCACTATTTGTATCCAAGTACTTTCGCTTTTAATACCCGGCCTGTTGCTCTTTCACTGCTGACGTGCTTGCATGCAAATCTGGATGTGCGCCCCTGGCTGTGCTTTTCAGAGATCTGTGTGAGTCTGAATTTACTGCACAGGCAAGGGAGAGGGCACAGGGCCACTCAAGGGTGGCAGGTGAAGGCCACTGCCAAGGGCCCTCATCTTCCCCGCTGCTGGGTTTCTGGAACTGCACGGCAGGACCTGCCTTCTACCGGTTGTCCTCTTTGCAACCAAGGACACCCGCTCCCAGGGGTTTGGGGGAAATCACCACTCTAAGTCTGTCCTTTGTCTTCACGAAGGCATATCTGAGTTAAAATCTTCAGAAGATTTTAGATTTAGATTTCAGAATCCTTCCCCCCCCCCCCCACCCCCGAAATGCCCATCCATCCAGCAAGGCATCTCTGCATGGGCAAAGCCTTTGCTCTCTGCCCTGCTCACACAACCCTCCTTCCTAAGTCATCGCAACACTGACAGTCCACTCGGCAGCAGACTGATGGGACGACACCCACACAACCCAGGACCCGCTGCGCCACCTGCAGTGCTACTACCCTGGGGACACAGGCCAGTGAGCCCAAGCACAAACAGTAAACCTACTGTCATTGGAGACACCTTCAGGGAAAAGGGGTCTCAGGTGAATACAAAAATATAAGCACACTTTGTAAATCTTCATCACTCCTCATCTGTCTCCAAACTTCACCCCACTCTCTTTTGGCCAGGGGAATCAGCAGAGGCAAACACGAGGGGAAAAGGCCCGGGGGAAAGGCAAAGCCGGATGATAAGCACATGCAAAGGGGGCAGGTACAGGGAGAGGGACAATGAGCCTCTGCTGGAGCAGAGACACTTCGCAGGTATTGTCAACACTCCCAATTCCCAACTGCCCCCACCCACTTCTGACAGGAAAGACAATGTGCTAGGGGTGAAGGAAGCCCCCTGGAGTTGGGCTCTTGCCTGTGGATCACCTGCTGAGGCTGGTCCTTAAAGGACAGCAGTGTGGTGAGCAGGGAGCAAGGAAGTGGGGGGCCTGAAGGAAGTTCAGGAAATGATGTGGCCAAATACAAGGGAATGAGGATTGGGAGCTTGCCAGGTCAATTTCTGATGTCTTGTTAAGGCCATGGGCCATCTGTTAAACTGGGGATACCTTAAAAGAATTTGTAGAGTTTTCTCTACTTCCATAAAAGATAAAACGAGGAAACTGGTTGAGAAAGCAACCAGATACTTTTACTCAGACACAAGATACTGTAAAAATGGAGCTCAGGAGCATGTCCCCAAAGCCTTTAATACAGAACCAGGACAGGGTGCTCAGAGCCCCGCTGCAGGCCTGAGCCCAGACCTGGATGGCCAGCGTGGCCCGCTTCCAGCTGGGGCCACCCCGTTGCCAGGTGGGTAGAGTGGAGGCTCTGGGGACCAGACCAGACCAGCATGATGAAAACTGGGGGATGGGGGAGGGAGGGAGGAATGTGGCCACCTGACCAGAGACATAGGCATAGGAAGCAGTTAGTCCCACAGCCGCCAAGAGGTTTTCTTGCAGGTTAAATACATCTCCAAGATTCTTGCAAAGGCCAAGACACGCAGGAAGCACAGGGAGCTGAGTGCTGCATATCTGCTGCCAGTGTTCCTGCCCTGGAAGGCCCCGAGGTCCAAGACTGCACCTCTCATGCTCCCCAGGGCGGCCTGCTTTACTCCCCTGGCCCCTAACTCAGAAGTCCTGATTGACCTGCCCCCGTGTGAGAAATTTCCAGGCTCTGCTACCCTCTTCTGCTCCAAGGCACCTCACTTTCTTGGACTGCCCCAGAGAAAGGGCTGAAGAATGTGTGATGTCCCTTACCTTCACTCAGTCTTGCCCATTTCCCCCACTCAACATCAAAAATCTAAGTGTCAAAGCTACAACATGAGGCTGGGTGTTACCAGACCAAGGTAATAACAGCTAACACTCTGGCACTTAAAGTGGTGCCGGGCACAGCTCTAAACCCTTACATATATCAATGCATTTAATTCTTCCAACCACCTGCTGAGGCAGGTGCGTGTTGTCTGGTTGGCAAATGAGAAGGCAGAAACGTGTGGGGGAAGCTTTACAGTTTAAACCCTTGCTTGACCTGTGCAAGATTAGCATGAAGGCCCAACGACAAGGGTGAAGGACGCCTCCCCACATGGATGTGGAGGGAGCAGCAGGAGAGGGACACACACAGGCTCCATATAAAATTCCAGGCACCACAAACTACACACTGTACACTACCTTTTGTATAAGACATGGGGAATCTGAATACATATATGCGCTTGGATCTGCAAAAAGAAATGTTGGAAGGATAAACCAAAATCGGACATAAACCGTTACCGCCAGAGGTATCAGGGATTGGGCTGAAAATGAGATTTCACACCTTGTTATATGGTTTTCACATTGGAAGCATGTACTTTTTTTATCAAATTGAACATAAAACTAAACCAAAAGAAAAAGTACAATTCCTAAAACTTCAAAATAAACTGAAATGTATGAGCTAACTATCAAGTTAGTATCAGAATCACAGAGGGAAAAGAACCCTTGTGAGTGATCATTTTAAAAAACAAAAAAGCAAACGAAACAAAAAACTGCATGTCCTTACTGGAAGGGACACACTTTAAGGACTAACAGAGCCACAAAGAAATCTTAAACTTCATTCCATATTTTGTTATTGTTACTAGTATTAGTGGTAATATTAGTCTGTTCATTTCAAAAGTACTTTGTTTTATGTTTTTAAGTTTACTTTTTTTTAGTAATCTCTACAGCCATCGTGGGGCTCGAACTCATAACCCCGAGATCAAGAGTTGCATGTTCCTCTGACGGAGTCAGCCAGGCACCCCCCAAAAGTACTTTAGAGTAGAGCAAGTAATTATGCTAATGATATTAGAAGCCAAGATATTCACATTAAGAGAAAAGATACATGTTTAAAATGAAAGTAAAACCTGTAAGGTTAAATTGGAATGGGAAATATCAGTGTAAAATTATGGGGTTTTTCAGGCCGTTGCTTGTTATGACCAAAACATACTACTTCTTAGCTCTGTTCACAAAAAGGTGCAGAAGCCATTAGCACCAGTGTCCACACTGCATGCTCTAAATACCATTTCACCCTCAAAAAGGAACCAGGGCTCCACAGAGGAACGGCCCATTCAGGGACCAAGACTCAAGTAAGCTGCAAAAGACGAAAGGAGTCGTGATAAGGGGTCCTAAGAGGGACAGAGGGTGCTTGGGGGCTGCCCCTGGGTGAGGAAGGGACCATGGAAGCATCAGAATGAACCACTGCAATGGACTGAAACACACAAGATGCAGAACCCCAAGCTCATAATACTCACAGGAAGAGAACCCACCCTCACTCCCATCCCCAAGCCCTATTGATCGCCCCTGGGGGTAACCAAGGGTAGCAAGTCCAGGGCTACAAAGTGACAATGGATAGGAAAGCATTCCTGGTCATCCAGGAGAGGCTGTGTTTCAAGCAACCATGGAGTCTTGGTTGATGAAAGAAAACCCTTCTTTGCAGAAAAATTCCTTCCATAAATGTGTAAGGGAAGGCAGAATTAAGGACATAAATTACCATTTTGTGACACCCAATTAAATGGTGGAACCAACAGATGACAAGTGGATGGGGAACTTTTTAGGAGAAGAGTCAGGCTGTCACTCTCTGAACTCCAGGCCAACTGTGGTCTCGTGGGGAAATATGAACACAGGGCACCACCTCAGACATATTCTTGCTCATGACACCACTGCAACCCTGGGCTCTCCGCATCTAACACCCAGTTCACAAGAAATAAGGGGCAAAAAGGAGGGAGTCAGGCAACAGGGGACACTGTTGGGAGAAACGCGCATGCCAAAGACTCTGCCACTTAGGACTCACAGGGAAGTGAGGAACCTGGCAGAGAAAGCTCCATATCATCTTAGAGAATACATGTATATCATCAAAACCAGAATGTTGGTAGAAAGATGAATGTTACAGATATTTCTGGGGAGGGCTCAGAGAAAATGAGGAAAATGTCATTGGAAACTGAAGCAGAGAGAATCCCTGTTACCTAGTGGCAGAAGTTTGGCTGAATTGTATCCTAGTTGTGTGGAAGGCAGAATTTGAACTTGTAAGCAATGAATTTAGAGATTTGGCTGAGTAGACTTCCAAGCAAAATGTTGAAGGTCTGGCCTGAGGGCGCTTGGGTGGCTCAGTCATTAAGCGGCTGCCTTCGGCTCAGGTCATGATCTCAGGATCCTGGGATCGAGCCCCACATCAGGCTCCCTGCTCGGCAGGAAGCCTGCTTCTCCCGCTGGGACGCCTGGGTGGCTCAGTCGGTTAAGCAGCTGCCTTCGGCTCAGGTCATGATCCCAGGGTCCTGGGATCGAGTACCACATCGGGCTCCTTGCTCGGCAGGGAGCCTGCTTCTCCCTCTGCCTGCCTCTCCCCCTGCTTGTGTTCTGTCTCTCTCTCTGACAAATAAATAAATAAAATCTTAAAAAAAAAAAAAAAAAAGAAGGTCTGGCCTGGCTTCTTGCTGCTCAGAGTAAAATGTGAGAGGAGACAGAGAAACTGAGGGAAGAACCATTAAACAAAAAGGAACCTGGACTTGATGGGTTTGGGAAACTCCTAGGCTATCCAAATTGAAAACAAACAAACAAACAAAAAAAACAAGCTAAACTGGGGAGATTCACTGTTATGAAGGTGCACTCCTGGAGAAAAGGCCACGGTATGGCTGGACACAAATTTTGCTAGTGCCAGAGAGTGGACACGAATTCACGAATCCCCTCAACCGTGAATCATCTCACAGAAGCCAAGGGCAGGGATGAAATCATACAGGAAAGATCGGTGGAGAAGCCCCTTGTCTAATGGCGTGAATCCTGTCACATACATGGGGAGACCCACGAAGGCATGTGAGTGTTACACCAGCAGAAACACTGACAGTTTGGCCTGAAAAGGAGAGAGACTGGATGAAATCAAAGAAGGGTATCAGATTCCCAAAATTCTACAAGCAGGAAACAGGCTGATAAAATGACCCAGCTGCAAACATGTGCTACTCTACAAGAAAAGGAAAGATGACCACAAGGGCAGAGCTTCAGGCCAAGAGGCCAAAGCCATGAGCCCGGAGACTGGAGCCTCCAAAGTCTGGTAATTAGTTACAGCAGCTATTGGAAACTAATACACTGTCCCTATAGATTTGCCTATTCTGGGCATTTTACACAAATGCAATCATGTTGCATAATATGGACCACTATGTAATATTTATTACACTTAGCATGATGTCGTCAACATTCATCCATGTTACAGCATGTATGAGTATTTCATTTCTTTATATGGCCAGATCACATACCATTGTATGGATATACCCCCTTTTGTTTATCCATTCATTAGCTGATAAACATTTGGGTTATTTCCACTTTTTGGCTTTTATGAATGATGCTACGAATATCTATGTACAAGGTTTTGTGGACATTTGGTAACTATTTAATTTTTTGAGGAATCACCACACTGTTTTCCACAGTGACTGCACCATTTTACATTCCTTCCAGCAACGCAGAAGGTTCCAAGGTCTCCAGCCGTCATGAATGTGAAGTGTGTCTCATTGTGATTTTGATTTGCATTTCCCTAATGACTAGTGATGTTGAGCAGCTTTTCATGTACTTCTTGGCCACAGTATGTCTGCTTTAGAGATATGTCTGTTAGAGTCCTTTACCCTTTTTTTTTTTTTTTGAGTTGGTTTTTTTGTTGTTATTGCTGAGCTGGAGAAGTTCTTTACATACTCTGGATACCAGTCCCTTATCAGATAAACGATCTACAAATATTTTCTCCCATTCCATGGGTTGTCTTTTCACTCTCTTGATGGTGTCCTTTGATGCACAATAGTTTTTAATTATTTTTATTAGTTTTTTTTTTTTTTTAAGATTTTATTTATTTGACAGAGAGAGACACAGCGAGAGAGGGAACACAAGCAGGGGCAGTGGGAGAGGGAGAAGCAGGCTTCCCATGGAGCAGGGAGCCCGATGTGGGGCTCGATCCCAGGACCTGGGACCATGACCTGAGCCAAAGGCAGACGCTCAACGACTGAGCCACCCAGGCGCCCCTTTTTAACAGTTTTTAATTTTGATGAGTCAAACTAAGGTTTTCATTTGTTGCTTGTGCTTTTGGTGTCACATGTCAGAAACTGTTGCCTAATCCAGGGTCACAAAGATTTATGCCTACATTTTCTTCTAAGAGCTTTATAGTTTTAGCTCTTAAATTTATGCCTTTGATCCATTCTGAGTTAATTTTTGTATATGGTGTGAAGATGGGATCCAACCTCAATATTTTATATATGGTAATCCAGTTGTCCCAGCACCATTTGTCGAAAAGACTATTTTTCCCCACTGAAATCTTTTAGTACCTATGTCAAAAAAAATCTATTAACTCTAAACACAAAGGCTTATTTGTAGATTCTCAATTCTACCCCATTGATTTGTATGTTCATCCTTATGCTAGTATGACACGGTCTTGATTACTGTAGCTTTGTAGTACATTTAAAAATTCACAAATAGGAGTCTTCCAAATATTTTCTTTTCCAAGATTGTTTTGAGTATTCTGGGTCCCTTGAATTTCCTTAGGATCAGTTTGTCAGTTTCTACAAAGTCTGTTTGAAAGTTTTCCTCATATATTGAAAAATGTATCAAATCCCAGAGCAGGTACTCCAAAGCCAGTGTTCTTGGCAACAGGAGGCCTTTGATAAGTATCGCATTGGGAGTCATATATTTTAACATTTTATTTTTATATATTCTAAAATATTTTAGACGTACAAAAAATGAATAATAAAACAAATGCCAGTGGTCTCCTTACCCAGCTTAGGTTTAAAACTAAGACAGAGGGGCGACTGTCTGGCTCAGTCGGTAGAGCATGCAACTCCTGATCTCAGGATCATGAGTTAAAGCCACATGCTGGGTGTGCAGCTTAGTTAAAATTAAAACAACAACAACCACCACCACCACTCCAAACCAAAAATAAATAAAAATAAGAAAAGTAAAATAAATAAATAAATAAATAACATAAAATAAAGGAAGTAAACAAGCAAGCTAGCTCCCCATGCTACCAGTGACTTGCCCTACATCTCTTTCTTCACAGGTAAACAGGAGAAAATGTCACAAGGGCTAGACAAAGTGTGTACTTCTCTCAGCCTCAACACATGCTACAACAAACATAGCTGGTGAAAACCAAACAATCAGAACTGACAGTGAAGCTTCTGAAAAAGTATGTTTACTAAGGATGGTGCAGGAGTCCCGACTGTCACACATTTAGACAGAATGGAGGGAAGGAGCACTGCCTACTGGACCTTCCTCATGAACCAGCTACACCCACCTAGGCTTTCCTGGCAGATCTCAGCAATTGTCAAGGAAATGCTTGTCTTGAGGCACCCGGCTACCTCAGTTGTTGGAGCATGTGACTCTTGATCTCGGGGTCATAAGATCAGGCCCCATGTTGGGCACGAACTTACTTTAAAAGAAAAAAAGAAAGAAAAGGCCAGCCTTTTCATGTGTTCACATTTTTCAGTGTACACAGTTGTGCTTTTCTCAGCTCTAAGATGCAGTGCTTCTTCTTTTTTTTTTTTTTAAAGATTTTATTTATTTGTTTGACAGAGAGAGACACAGCGAGAGAGGGAACACAAGCAGGGGGAGTGGCAGAGGGAGAAGCAGGCTTCCTGCTGAGCGGGGAGCCCAATGCGGGGCTCGATCCCAGGACCCTGGGATCATGACCTGAGCCGAAGGCAGACACTTAACGACTGAGCCACCCAGGCGCCCCTAAGATGCAGTGCTTCTAATGCCTGAATTCTTGGGTGGTCCAATAGCTGCTCTTGATTAAACAGGGATAGCAGAAGGTATATTCAGATTCAGTCAAAGCCAGACTCCAGGCTTGTGAGGTCCCTTAAAAAGGCTGAAGGTAGGAAAACACCTCCTTTTTTTTTTAAAAGATTTTATTTATTTGACAGAGAGAGATAGCGAGAGCAGGAACACAACCACGGGGAATGGGAGAGGGAGAAGCAGGCTTCCCGCCGAGCAGGGAGCCCAATGCGGGGCTTGATCCCAGGACCCTGGGATCATGACCTGAGCCGAAGGCAGACGCTTAACGACTGAGCCACCCAGGCGCCCCTGAAAAACACCTCCTTTTATCAGATGTTACGCAGACATCCTCCTCTTCCCTTGCTGGGAGCATCGCTGGGAGCTTGCTGGCACCTGATCCTATTTCCCAGACTGTTTTTGTCCCTATTTATTCCAGGCGGCTGGCTGTTAAGCTCAGGCCCTCCTCTTTGACTGATCCTAAGGTAGCTTCCCACTCCTGATGCTCACAGCCTCCTTCATCCCGTTTCACTCTGGCTTCCCAGTGGGGGTTTAGTTCTGTACTAGTCCTTTCTACACTGTAAACCAGAAACGTATACTACTTTTGCATAACACTATATTAAATGTAAAAGAGTAGATGAGTCTTTAACTTACAGGCTTAATGTAAAAACAACCAAGTAATAAGCAAATGTTCGGAAATGCACCCAGCTTCAGTAAGCATCATTACACCCTGCCACTGTACGCACCGACACAGAGCTCCCGGCACCCCCGACTGTGCTCTCGTCCAGGGGATGCCCAATCCTCCCGAACCTTCAGAGGCTGGTTCAAGTGTTTGGAGTTGCCACTCTCACAACAACCCACCATCCCCAGGCACAATTATTTTTGCTTCCATCAGCCTCCTTTAGGCAGAGAGTAGTCCCATCTGTAGGAATTAAAGGTGTTAAGGAATTAAAGTGGCTGTTTGGGTATCTTTTACTTTGACAGATGGGAGGCAGTAAAAGAAGTGGTTAAGAGTGTGGTGACACCAGACCATCTGGGTTCCATTCCACCCAGATCTGTGACCTCCTGGGTAAGTTTCCTAGCATCTGTATGCCAGAGCCTCCTTCTCTGAAACTGGGGACAGTGGTACTGTATCTGCTTCACAGAGCTGATGTGGGATCACATGAGCTCACACATGAAGCATACAAAACTAGGCAGCCTGAGGTATCCATTAGCACCCCAGTTTCCTTCAGGCTAGACACCTCCTGACCTGCCAGCTTGCCAGGATTCCCCAGGAAGGTCAGCACCTTCTCTGTGGCCTCTTACACCTCCCAGCCCCTCCTAGAATCCAGAAACAGAGAAATTACTCTTCCCCGTCCTTCTCCCCTGCTCTAGGGTCCCACTTTTTCAATTCTTTCATAGTTGTTCTGATGGAGCCTCAGATGGGAAGGGCAGGCAATAAGAGTGCCCGGGCTGTCATCCAACCAGTCCTCACAGAACAGCCTCACTGCACTGACTGGCACCCAGCTCTACGAGGACCCTAAGCAGTAGTAAAAAGCGAGGCCTCAGACAACGGTGCCCAAGCAGCATGTCTGTCTCTGTAAAACAAACAGGAAATTTCCAACAACTGTTAAAAATACTTCTCTTCCAAATAGTTGGAGCCTCTCCTCTTCGGAGTTAGGGATTTAGGACCAGCTTAATCAAAGGAAATGGGACTGCAGTCAGGAAGGTTCAGAGTGTGGGCTATAGCAAGGCAGAGGCTGAGACAGTGAGGGGGCTGTCATGCTGCTCGATACCCTCTCTGGGATGGAAGGCACCCCAGATGATAGAAGAGTATCTGTGATAGCCAATCTCTAAGAGGGCCACCAACAACCACTGGCCTCTCCGTACAAACAGGCCACTGCTCACATCAAAAGACAGAGGTGAGGGGCGCCTCGCTGGCTCAACTGGTGGAGTGTGCGACTCTTGATCTCAGGGTAGGGGGTTCAAGCCCCGCGTTGCGTGTAGGGATTGCTTCAAAATAAAATCTTAAAAAAAAAAAAAAAAAGGCGGCAATTCCCACTGCTCTTAGGACCTGCTGTATCAGAGTGATGTTCTAGGACTTCTGAGGACTGGAAGCTTCCACCTCCTCCTCCGGAGCCAGCTGCCATGTAGTAAGGAAGTGCGGGCTGTACTGCTGGAGACACTATGTGGAGGCCACGCTGGGAAAACTGATGTGCAGATACAGGAGGGAAGCCTTTATGGACCTTCCAGGGCAGCACAGCCACCTGCTGAATATAGCTGCATGAGAGCTGACACGGGAGACCAGCAGAATGGTCAGCCAGACAACTCCAACTGCCCCGACTGCTAACCCACAGAATCAGGAGAAATAATTTATTGCTTTAGGCCATTACATTTTACAGTAGTTCCTTATCAAACAATCGATAACAATACGGAACCAACAAGTTCTGCATTTCAAAAGCTGAAATAGTTCAATAAGCCCTCATCAAAGTTCTTTTAATTCTGAGAAAATACAAACTAACAAAACCAGTAATAACATCCCATTCCCCCAAATATTTGTAAATTCGACATCCAATAAGAGACTTATATCCAAAACACATTAAAAACTCTTACAATTAAAAAAACCCAAGAACTCAATTTTAAAATGGGCAAAGGATCTGAAGAAACATTTCTCCAAAGAAAATATACAAATGACCAACAAGTACATAAAGATACTCAATATCATTAGTCACCAGGGAAATGCAAATCAAAACCGTAACTTTTGTGAAATACTACTTCACACTCGTTATGATGGCTATAATAAAAAAGACAAACAATAACAAGTGTTGATAAGGATGTGGAGAAATTGGAATCTCATACCCTGTCGGTGGGAATGTAAAATGATACAGCTGCTTTCAAAAGCAGTGTGGCAGTGTTACGGTACCATATGATCCAGCAATTCCACTCCTAGGTATCTACCCAAGAGAAATGAAAATGTTAGGTCCACAGAAAAGCTTCTACACACATTTTTGGTTTTGTTTTTCTTTTTTTAAGATTTTATTTTTATGTAATCTCTATGCCCAACGTGGGGCTCGAACTCACAACCCCGAGATCAAGAGTTGCACACTCCACTGATTGAGCCGGCCAGGTGCCCCTTGTACACAAATGTTCACAGCAGCATTATTGATAGCCAAAAAGTGGAAGCAATCCAAACAACCATCAACTGATAAACAGATAAATAAAATGCAGCATACCCATACAACAGAATATTATTCAGCAGTAAAATGGAATAAACTACATGCAACAAAATGGTCCGTGGATGAAACTTGAAAATATTACCCTAAGTGAAAGCCAGTCACAAAAACATTTACTGTATGATTGCATTTATACGAAAAGTTCAGAAAAAGCAAATCCATAGCAATGGAAAGCAGGAAGTGGTGGCCTAGGGCTGGGAAAATGGGGAGTGCCAGCAAACAGGTATGAAGTTTCTTTCAGAAAATGTTCTAAAATTCAGATTGTTGTGATGGTTGCACCACTCTGTGAATATCCTTACGACCACTGAATTATACACTTTAAATGGGTGAATTGTGCAGTATATGAAACAGATCTCAATAAAGTTATTAAAACAAAGGAAAATGTTTATTATGTATATCCAGAGTGCAGACACCCCTGCGCCTCAGTGCTCAGAGTTCTTCCTTACACTTCCATGTGGTCACAAACACACACCTGTGTGCTCTAACCTCTAAGACCAGATCATGCAGGTGGTTTCTCTTCTGGCAACTGCCTTCTCCAGTTGGTGACCTCTATCTTTCCATTTTGAAAAATGTTCACCTGATCTAAATACTCAGACCATGTCCAAATTTCCTGAATTGACCTCTATATGTCTTGACAGTTGGTTTATCCAAACCAGTTTCCCATCAAGGGCCATAAGTAAGATCTGCTTTTAATTCTTGACACGCAAGGATGTCCTAGAACTCCCAACACCACACTCAGGCACAAAGTGCTCAGAGCAGACCCAGTGCAGCCGAGGGTCTGCACGGTCAGGATGTGCGAGGGAGGCAGGGTGGGGGCAGTGCAGAAGAAAAGCCCCAGGCATCAGCTCCTCTTTGTGCAAGCTGGGTAACCCTACACAAGCTGCTGGCTTCCTTGTGCCTGTTCTGCTTCATTTCTACTACAACAGCTCTGCCCTGGGGAGAACACTCCAATGAAAGGATGAAAGGAGGTGGTCACATGAAGCCCATGGCACCTGGCCCAGGACGAGAGCTCACACAGCGGAAAGCCTTCCCAACTACTCCACCTGTGACATTCCTAGGCTCAAGGCCTCAACCTCCACAAGCACTGCCTTTAGCACTTAACAAAAGAGGACAGGAATGCTTTTAGGCCCACGTGTCAGGGGCTTTAGTGAGGATCCCATGGGGAGCATTCCTATTCGGAGGAGCAGCTGGGACCTCTGTGAGCACCCTACAAGATTCCTGGGAGCTGCTCATGAATGGAGGGTGTTTGCAACAGGGTTGTGGTCAAGGCTGGGCCTGCATCCTGCATGTCCCCCCAGTACCCTCCCTATAATTGTACCATGGACACATGGGAAGACCCACAGCATGCTGCAGGTAAAGCTGACAGTGCCCATGGTCAATCAGAGAGTGACCACCCCGCCCCCGCTCCTCAGGCAGAGAGCTTCCAGAGTCTGCCTTGTACCCTCTCCCCCTCCTGAGCCTCTGAGCTTTCTGCCCGGGGCTCCACCCACCAGGGCCTTACCCGGGTCTTGGCCTTCAGGAACACATGGCTCTCCATATCCTTGCTGGATTTACTGTGGGCCACACCAGCTTTTCTCATGGCATCCTCACTGTAACACAGAAGAAAAAGAGACGTTCACACATACCTGTAAGTCTGCTCCTGTAGGGTTCCCATGGCCAGCAGGCCCTGCTCAACAGCTGCCCCTGGGTGGAAGCGGCGCTGTCCCCCAGCATAATAGAGTGACTAAGGTCCAGGAGAGGCATATAAGGAGGAACTCTCAGCAGAGTGATAAAAGGCAAGCTGAGCAAGGTAAGGGGGAAGAGCCATGAGAAGGAAGAAACAACAAAGGTAGACAAAGCAAAGCAGCTACCCCTGGCAAGCAGGATGAGAGGAGCCAGACCCTAGGAGCTGCTCAAAACCAGCACAAAATCAGGTGTACGCAGATGGCTGAGCAGCCAGCACCCTCTATTTCCTACCCTCTGAGTGGCCTGGGTACCCCCACGCCAACTCTGGCATTAAGAACAGTGGGACCCCAGCTCCGGTCTCCTCCTCTGTAAAACAAAGGAGCCATGCAATGTCAACTCATAGTCCCTCCCAAGGTAAAGGTCCTTTTTTTTTTTTTTTGAAGATTTTATTTATTTATTTGTCAGAGAGAGAGAGAGCACAAGCAGGGGGAAGTGGCAGGCAGAGGGAGAAGCAGGCTCTCCGCTAAGCAGGGAGCCCAATGTGGGACTTGATCCCAGGACCCAGAATCATGACCTGAGCCAAAGGCAGATGCTTAACCGACTAAGCCACCTAGGCGCCCCAAAGTAAAGGTCCTTATGTGGGATGTGCAGGTTCTCCAAGTGGGACCAAGGAGATAAACCTTACAAATGTGGAAACTACTTAACACATTTGCCAACAGGAGCCTGGGTGGCTCAGTCGGTTGGCCATCTGACCCTTGATTTTGGCTTGGGTCATGGTCTCAGGGCTGTGAGGCTGGGCTCCACCCTCTGTGCAGAGTATGCTTGAGATGCTCTCTCTCTCCCTCTCCCTCTGCTCCTCCTCCCACTTGTGTTCTAAATAAATAAGTAAAATCTTAAAAAACAAAAACCAAAAAAAACACACACATTTGCCAAAACATGTCCAATCAGAGATGGAAGGCTATCACAGGTTTTCACCGGCTGATGCTCTACTAGGATGGAGCCACGCACACCAACTAAGCTTGAGCTCCCTGTGAATGGCAGCACACACCCCGCCAAACACACACAAAGCTAAGAACATGTGTGCGCCTGTTAGAAAGGAAGGGGCATGATCGGCTTGGGTCTCAGGGCCTGACCCGTCTGCTCACAGCCTGCTTTCTTCCCAGAGCTGGGCATGCTGATAAACAAATGAACAAACATATCAAGGCTCTGTTGCTTCATCCCAAGAGAATCAAACAAGCCTGGTCCAGCTGGTGCTAGACAGCCTTCTGACACTCCAAACAAATGAACAAGCAAACCAACCAACCAACCCCAGGATACTGAAAGAGTGTGCACATGGGGCTGCATGGTCACGTTTGTGATCCTTAAAGAAACCCAGAAAGGAGGCTAGGTGCTAAGACTTAGACAAATCTGTATTAATGTGTAAAGAAACATAAAATGACCCTGACCCACCACACTGCTGGATACCTCATTAAACACAGGAGCGCAGTCTCTATCCCCGTCTGCTTCCTCAAGCTGCACTGAGGCAAAGAAGCAGCAACAAGTTCCTGTTGGCCAGACAGCCAGGATGGAGCAGACCCACGCACAGGGGCAATGTGACCAGGGCCACAAGAGTGGGGCAAAAGGAACAATGCAGGAGGACAATGTGGTATCCAACTCGTGGGGAAGCGAGGCAGGCAGGCCGGGAGGACTTAGCCACCGTGAGGCAGGCATCCACACACAAAGATCACCCAGTTAGGCTCTAAGTCACTGAGCATCTCCGACAAGAGGTGACTAAGCAAACCCGCTTTCAGAAGGGCACCTCACCTGTGTCCCCCAGGGCCATCCCTGTTCCCTCCCCCACCTTCCAAGAGCAGTGGGAGGCAAACCCTGCCATGGAGGCTTGCCAGGGCTGCGGGCCACAGAGCTGCAGACCAATGGAGGAGAGAGCAGTGGACACAGCCAAGAGGGCACTTGCTAGCCTGTGGGACATGCTGGAGGCTGGCTGAGGGGAAGTAGAGAGGTCATGGGTAGAAGGTGGAGCCAGGACCAAGGTGCAAAGCACAAAAAGGCAGACAGGGGAGCTGAGGGCTCTGAGACAGGACTCAGTTATGCAGATGGGCTCTGTGCCCAAGATGAGCAATCCCCGAGGGCTTAGGCAGGCTCCCGGCTGGCTAAAAGTCATCCTCCCCGGGCTGCTGGCTGGCCACTTTGATGGAGTCGGCAGACTCACAGGCCCCACACAAACTCTGTGAACCCTGACCGCAGCAAAGACACTTGGCACAATCCCCAGAGGCAAGACACAGACATCAGCTCAAGAGCTTTGAGGTGGGGGGACCTCGCCAGGCCCAAAGGCACCAGATGCCAGGGGATGTGCTGGAGGAGGAGCCCTGCCCCATCCGGGTCCAGGCAACATCACAGATGACACGGACAGCGGGGGCACTGGCTATTATGTGACTGAAAGAGCCTGAGGAACACTGTCAGGTCAGGAGGTCAGAATCAGGCCTTTCTTGACAAGGTAGAATGCACACCTTAGCAAGAGCAAACAGAACTGGGATAAACGTCCATGAAGGCGCTGGGCAGCTATGAAGCCAAGGAGGAAGGCCGCTCTTCAGCCAGGCGCCAGGACTTTGTGAGACAGCACCGTGCCCATGTTGCGTACGTGTCCCTTCCACTGCTGCACACAACGCCTGCCCAAACAGGCCCTGCATATTTGTTGGCTGAAGAATGAGCAGGCGCCCTGAGCAGTGTTTTCAGTTCTGCAAACCATATTTTAAAAAACGTTTTTGCTCCTGTTTCTAGTCTGCAGATGAGGCAAAAAAGAAACCAGGCAGTTCTGCTTCTGTTACCATTCCCACATTTTCCCCCAAGGAGGGCTTGTCCTTTCCTTTTCAGCCGGCTCAGCATCTTGTCAGAGGTGCCCATCCATTATCTGGTTCTAACTGCACAGGGACCAGCTTCTCGCATCAGTGCTTAGGGGGTGGTGTCCCTCCTTCTGTACCAAGGACCAGCATGCCCACTGCATGAGCCTGTCGTAGGTCCCAGCCCCACATTCAGGGCGGCCCCCACACAGATGCAGGACCGGCTGCTCTCCCCCTCTGCTGTGTCCCCAGGATGCCTACAGGAGCAGGGGGACCTGGATGGCCATTCCTCAGCCTCTGTGTCCAGAAAACAAAACCTTCCAGCAACCATCACTAAGCAAACGCAAACTAGCACACAAGAAGAGAGCCCTAAAGACAGAGTGGTGGTTACAGCCTCAGAGAAACAACTTAGAAGACCCAGCAAGTCCTAGTGAGCTCCGCCCACACACAAGCAAGCCTGAGGTCAGTGCCGGGAATACAAGGGCCTGCCCAGTCAGGGGAGGTCAGGGAGCAAAACCAGGGTCAGCTCACAAAGGGTGGACCCTAACTGTGGCTATTGTGCCACAGTTCCAATACCAAGGCAGTTGTCCCCAAACCTTAGACTGCCAGGAAGGCACCAGCGCCATAACAGAGGGGCCTGTCTGCTGGCCACTGCCTGGGTGTCCCCAGCCCTCTGAGGAGATGGATGGAGGACTGACACTGGCTCAGAGCACCCAGCCCGTTGCTTCAAGCTGGGCTCCACAGCTCCCCAGGTACAGCTTCTTCCTGGTCGCCATGGCTACACCAGTCTGCCTGGTCAGGGCTCAACGGGTGTCTGGTTTAGGCCTGAGTCACCTGGGGGAGGACCGGATCCATCCCACAGGCCCTGTGGACTCCACCACCGAGAGGTCGGAGGAGGGCTTCCTGCCCAGACCCTGCCTGCACAGAGGGCCGTGACACACCACTCTGTAACCTTAGCTCTTGTCTGTCCACCGATCGCCCACACTGGAAACCTGGGAACCCCCTCTTCACTTCCGCATTCTGACCTCTGTTCCTTGAAGTTTAAACCTTCCCCCCTCTCTCACTGCACCTGTGGTGGTCCCTCCTGATGGGCCTCTGTCTCCACCCCCAGCACCTCCGCCAGCGCCCTAAGCCACATGACTGCCAGTGGGAGCGGGAAGTGGCCCAGGCTATGTCCCCGCCTGCAAGGGCCTTGCTCCTTCCCAGCAAGGCAGACAGCCACGGAGCCCACTCCCTCACCCTTCCGGGGCCCTGCTGCCAAGCGTGCTGATGCCCAACCACCCCACCAGCCTGTTAGGCCCTCCAACCGTGCTCCTACCCAGGCACCCCACTTTCTGCCTCACAGAAACCTTGTAACCACACCTGTGGCACTTCCTGTGGGAAGTATAGGCTCCCTTTCGGTCGGCCATGCCGTCCTGCAAACACCTTGAGAGCAGGGACTGGTATGCAGCAGGCAGTAATCAGCACCAGACAAATAACTGGCTATTTTTAACACAAGGAGTGGTAATGCCATGCATTTCTGATGGGACATGATGTGCAGAACTGAGCATCAGTGTGACAGGTACAGGGGAAACCGGGCCTCAAACGAGCATGTCCAGGCAGCAGAGACCAGGGTGACGGGAAAAGTATGTGCTGGGGTGGGTAAAGTGCTGGGCATTGGACCTGCAGGAAGCAGACAGAGGAAGAAGGGCCTGGGCTCCGGAATCACACAGACCTCACACAGACTGGGGCTCAAATTCCAACCTGGCCACTCGCCAGCTCTGGGTCTTGGGAGAGGCGCTCCATCCCCCACACACATGCTACTCATAAAGGAGCTCTCTGAAAGGGCTGTGGCCAGGATGAAGGGAGGTGCGCAGAACAGGCCAGGGTGTGAGGCCAGGCCCAGCCTTGGCCCAGCCTACAGCGCTCCTGTCCAGTATCTGGCCTGCTCTGCGGCCTCAACTCTTCCCTGTCCCCAAACTGGGAAACTCAATTCATCACCTAGAGTTGGTTCCTAGTCTTTATAATCTGAATCAATGCAGGATAAAGCCAAAAACCTAGCAAACTGTGTGTCCTGGGAAGGTACACATGGCTGTAAGCTCCAAGTGTGCTAATGCTCCCATGTGCCCCTTACCACTCCACCCCCAAGCCGGCGACCCTGGATAAGACATCCCCTTGCGGGGCCTATGCATCCTCACCTCATGGGGCTGGTCTGAGGATTATAGTAGCTAACGACGTCAGGCACTTGGCACATAGGAAGCACTAGGGTGTGTTACAGAAATCAGAACAGTCTGCCTAACTGCGCAGTAAGACCGCATCCCAAAATATCTCCAACGTTCAATGACGCTGGTGTCGCCCCCTTCCTAGCAGATGACAGCAGTGAGTGCGTGCGGCTCCCTCAGGCAGAGCTGCTGTCCCCCTGAAGCTGAGCCACCTGGAAGCATGCCCTCAGGGCACCCAGCTGGCAAAACACTTCTCAGAAAGGGCCTGTGCACAGGTATGCTGATGAGAAGCATTCGGGGGGCCTTCTCTGCCCTCCGGCTGCCTGACCTTCCCCTCATGCTCCATTCCAAAGGGCCATGGTTCACACCCAGGGGCCCTCCCACCTCTCCCGACAGCACCCTCCTCAACACCGCCCCTTCTCCAGGTTCAACCTCCTTTTCCATTGCTGAACATGTGCTTGCATTCACAGGAGAGCGAGGCCCTCTGCTTGGTCTCCTGCTGCTGTCTAAACCAGGAAGGTTCTTTCTCCTCTCAGTGTCACAGACTCACCCTCCTGCCTCAGGTGGACAGGATGCCCACCCATCTGTGTGAGGTTTTTGTTCTGCCCAGAGGAAGGCTCTCCTCTTTGGAGAACCACACACTCATCAACCAACTGACATCTCATGGGGCAGGAGTTTTGACAGCCCTGCCTCACCCCACCCTACAAGAGAAGCTTCCAGATGAAGTGGCCCCTGTGTGTGCAAAGAGTCTGTTCACCCACCTGGGACAGGACTTTGCAGCTTGCCTGGGTGACCCTTCACCCTGTATGTGTAAAAGCCCCAATCATCAAAGTACCAGACAATGACAGGAGAATAGTTATATAATATTGGGCTGAGGAAGGCTTTCCTAAGCACACCATCAAAAGTAGATACCAGGGGCGCCTGGATGGCTCAGTTGTTAAGCGTCTGCCTTCGGCTCAGGTCATGATCCCAGGGTCCTGGGATCGAGCCCCACATCGGGCTCTCTGCTCAGTGGGAAGCCTGCTTCTCCCTCTCCCACTCCCCCTGCTTGTGTTCCCTCTCTCGCTGTGTCTCTCTCTGTCAAATAAATAAATAAAATCTTAAAAAAAAAAAAAAAGTAGATACTATATAGGGAAAAAGATCTTGCCAAGTTAAAAAAGGTTCCTACCACATTTTTAACCAACCATCTACCAAAGAGACAAGCAAAAAGTGCCCCTGATACTCCAGGCCCTCGGCAGCTAAAGCCTGCCCCTGATGTCGGAGGAGCAAGGCTCTAGCAGTCATGCTTCCCTATCAGGTGCTTGGGGCAGCACCCACCCCACCCGCACCCCATTCCTGGGCAATGGCCCTGTATGTTTGGGAGTAAGTTCCCAGCACTTGTGGCACAGCCTAGGAATACTCTTATGTTTGGTAAAGCAGAGCTCAGGCCAGCACAAGAGAGAACTGTTCCACCCTCTCTAAATGCCGGCTGGGTCCAAGCATTGCCATGGTGGAGGCCTAGCCCAAAGCTTCTACCCCGCCCCAGTGCCAAGGAATCCTGTGAGCCTGCCCCCAGGAGAAGGGCCAGGAAGTGAAGACAGACCAGAAGGAAAGCAAATCACTACACTGGCCCCAAGCAGGAAACACAACTTTGACTTAAATTAAGCTGGTTTAAGCCACAGTCTAAATAAATATGTTCTCGACAACAATTTCATTTAAAAATAAAATTAAATGAGATATGAACCTCCAGGCTGGAATAAGGATCTGAACCTGCATGTCTAATTTTGTTGCATCTCAAAACTCCACTGAAACTACAGAAAAGGGGGGATTTTGTTTTTCTAACACAAACTCACAAAGCCAGGAAGGACAGGAGTGATGGCTCCAACAACAGGATTTTAGAAACTGGAACGCTGATGGCCCGGTGGTGATGGAGATGGCAAGCCAACCTAGAAAGCAGAGTCCTAAGAAAGTGACAGTGAGGAGGGCTGAGAGCCAATCCAGTGACAGCCCCAGATCTTCACAAGGCTTTGGACAGGGCGTGCCAGGCACTCAGGGACCAAGGGTATATGGAAAGATTTCTGGCATCCTCTTCCACTTCACACTGCTGGGTAACCACTTCCACACTAACAGACACCAGAGATTTATTATCTGGAAAAGCATAAAATGGAGAGTCATTGGACTGGGAGGGGGGATTAACCCACCAGCTGAGAAGGCACAGGGAGGATAATGAAAGAAGCAGACTATGTGGCCACTGAGTGTCTAGATCTGCACTAACTGCTGAGGCCGACCCGCTTGCCCTTCTGCCCACCTGTGGCCTCCTTCAGTATGGCACTCAGGCCTTCACTCTATAGCCCAGTGTTTGGAAGACCATGTTCTGGAGGAAAGACCCAGACCTGAAGCTATATGAGCCTCCAGGGAAGCTGGCAGTGGACAAGCCCCTCGTGCTCAGAGTGTCCTCCTGTCTTCCCCATGCCTCTCTCTTAGAGTGAGTCACCACCCAAGGGCCCCCAGACACTCTCACATGGCAGATAAAGGCCCCATGAGAAAAAATGCCAAGAAACTATCTTTATTTTCCAGAGAGATAAGACATTGCATCCATTTAACAAGAAGAGAATTCTATAAAACAGGAAGTCAGATTACCAAAAAAAAAGAGAAAGAGAGAGAGTGAGAGAAAGGAAAAAAAAAAAAAGGCAGGGCGCCTGGGTAGCTCGGTCATTGGGCGTCTGCCTTCAGCTCAGGTCATGATCCTGGGGTCCTGGGATCGAGCCCCACATTGGGCTCCCTGCTCAGCAGGAAACCTGCTTCTCCCTCTCCCACTCCCCCCGCTTGTGCTCCCTCTCTCGTTGTGTCTCTCTCTGTCAAATAAATAAATAAAATCTTAAAAAAAAAAAAAAAAAGAAAGAGTTCTTAGAAATAAAAGCAGTCAGCAGTGAAAGGCCAGAGATAAAATTGAAGAAATCTCCCAGAGAGTGCAGCAAAAAGACAAAGAGATGGATACAGGAGATAAAAGATAAATCAGAAGAGGACCGAGGGGGCAACATTCAGACACAGGGGGAAAAGGAAACAGAGGGAGTGGAGGGAACGTGGATCCCTGTGACATGATTCGAAGACACTTTCCCTGCAGCGCTGGACAGGAGTTCTGGGAGTGAGGGAAGTCGCCCTGCAGCTCACTAGGAAAAGTGCTGGGCCCGCACAGCAGCATCAGAAACAACAAAGCATGTAGGATGCGCTTCTCAATCCTTGACGAAGTATTTCTGACTGAGAAGCCCACATGCACCCGGATGGACACGGTCTCCAGAAACTGAGTTCTTTTTCTAGAAGCTAGTAGACTGAAGGAATGAACCAAAAAGAACACACCACAGGAGACAAAAAGCAAGAAACCTAGCCCCGGAGCCGTGCAACTTGAGAGACGGACGCTGCCTCTGGCCTCTGCCCTGAGAGCTCCAAAAGGGAGGCCCAGGGAAAAAGCTGGAGCTGACAGCCAGCCTGGCAGCACTGAGCACGGGGATAACTATACTGAGAGGCGACTGGAAGGTACGGGAAAAGTCAGCCACAGGTACACAGAAAACTGGGCACATTTTTAAGAAGGCAATTTTATTCTCAAGGAAAAAAAAACACCAAAAAACCTTGTCACAGTATGCCACAAAGGTTGTCTGAGGAGTATCATTTGTGTAGGCATAAAACATAAGTATTCCTTACAGATTTACCCGGGGGGTAAAATGCTGGTAGAACAGGGAGCAGCAGAGATAATGGCTGTGTAAAGGGAGCTACAGAGAAAGTCAATACATAATTCATGAAACTCATCAACGTGATGACCCGAGACAGCGGCATGTGCACATTACTCAGAATCACAGGCACATGCCAGAAGAAAGAGCAGAGTCACAGTGGAGGACTCGGCGAGTGGGAACCCACCATGGTTTCTTGGGGTTTTTTTTGTTCTTTGTTTTTAAAGATTATATTTATTTTAGAGAGAGAACGTGCGCACAAGCTGGGGGAGGGGCAGAGGGAGGGAGAGAGAATCTCAAGCAGACTCCCCACTGAGTGCGGAGCCCAACATGGGGCTCAATTTCAAGACCCTGAGATCATGACCTGAGCCAAAATCAAGAGTTGGAGCCTTAACCGACTGAGCCACCCAGGTACCCCAGTTTATTGTTTTGTTTTTAACCACTCCTTGACTTTCAAAACTTATGTGCATATATATTATTTTGATAAAATAAGAATTAAAAGCTAAATGACAAAATGCACATAAAAAGTGTACCACGGACTCTGCCATAGAGAAATACTCAGTGAATGCCATATTTAATAAAGGTCTCCTAGAGGTGCAGGGCTAGCTCGTGGGTAGAGGAGCATCAACACTTGGCCTCAGGGTCATGAGTCCAAGCCCCATCTGGGGCATAGAGATTACTTTAAAAAAAAAAAGGTCTCCTTCACCTTTCTAAACCTTCCAGAGTTAGGCAACCTGGAGACAGGATGCTCATACTTCATTGGCAATTCTGACCCCAGGAGCACCCGGAAAAGCCTACCACACATTCCCCCCGTTCTCCCAATGGGCCCTCGGTCAGAGAGGCCGTGGGCAAAGCAGTCCCCTGCATCCCCCCATCTGGCTGGAAAAGGCCGTTCCCTGTTCCCCACCAGCGAAGGACTGTTCAGTGGGTCTTCCGACCTTCACCAAGTCCTTAGAAAGCTCCAGAGCAGCTTCTTGCACCTCCACTGGTCTCCCCTCCTCTCAGTTCCCCAGTGGCGGTTTACTGCCCCAGTGCCCCAGGTGCTTTCATCTCGGAGGCAGGAAATGACTAGACACCAATTGTTCAATCCCCAACAGTAACCAATGCAAACACCTGGCCTCGACAGGGAGTGGGCCTTCTTGACCTCACAGGTAGCCGTTAGCATGCCAGCCAAACCATATCCCAGACTGCAACTGCTTCCTTGTCTTTGTGGCACCCTTCTGCATTCTGGTTCTCTGACTTTTTGAAGAAACATAAAGTGTTTTCTAACCAGATAAAAATATGTATTTCAGAATTTAACCAGCCACCTACATGTAGGAAAGAGTATTTTAGTCTTGCTGAAAGAAATTTCTTAATCATACAAACACAAGAGACTGAAAGTACTTTCTTTTCACATTCCTCTTGGTTTGTTTGATCGAGCTCTCCAAATTCTGCTCTTAAGATTTCTCAATCCCCAACAAACTAGATCAATGGAATAACTACTAAAGAGAATACCATTGCCCTTAAAAGGGCATGTTGTTATTTGAGCTAGTTCAGAAGACTACACAAACTTTGTCATTTACTCCAATCTGCTGGTTTGCCCTCCACAGGACCAGGAGACTGGAGAGGCCTTGAGATCCCTGTTCAGGTGCTGGCCTCTGGGCTCCAGGACTGGGATCGCGCTGGCAACCCCAATTCTAGCCCCCAGCACATCCCACTCACCACCAGGCAAACGCGGTGAGGATGCTCTCCGCCAACCCAAGAATTTATTAAAATGCTTATCTCACATGATTTTGTGGTATCTGGGGGAGAGAAAAGCCCTATCTTCTAGAGATCTGCACTCAAGGACTGGCAGTTGAAATCATATGGTGTCTAGAATGTGATTGAAAATAGTCCAGGAGGAGGTGGAGAGGGATGGGTGAAACTGGCCATATGTTGCTAACTCTTCAAGTACCTGGGAGATCATTCTTCTATCTCTACTTCTGTGAATGTTTGGAAAAGGCCGTAATGGAACTTTTAACAAGATAGTAAATAAAATGCTCATGTCAAGCATGCAGGATGACTGTTCAGAGGAGCCTGGAGGAGGCTTACTCCCAAGAGTGTGCGACTGTGAGGCCATCCTGGCCGTCACAGAGGGAGTGACCATGTACTCTGAGTCATCCCGGCTGCAGAGTCGTGTCCGTCCATCCCCCCCCGCCCGGACTGAAGAAGCTTGGCCCTCTGAAGGGCAGTAACCAATAAAAGTCTTAAGAAATCTGCTCCCACACCAGAGGTCAGTCCAGTCCCTCACTACCTAGACAGAGCCCAAGTATGGGAAGAGTCCCATCGGCTAGAAGCCCAGCTGTGCTCATGCCTTGTATGAACCAGGGACATAAGCACACAGGTCCCAGCCAGTCAGCCCCCAGGAGACAGACAATCTGAGCTGTGAAAAAGCCAAAACTCAAACTGAACTCGAGTCTAACTCCACTTTAAAAATACTAGTATATACATGTACTTACATATTTAAAATACATACATATCAAGGTATTCACCCACAGAAACAGGACTGGAAGGCAAAAATCAAATTGTCACCAATGGCCATCTCTAGGCAGAAAGACTATGGAAAACATCTTCCTATTTTGAAATCCTCTACAACGTTATCTGAAAAGGAATTAAATACTGCATCCACCAGTCCTGAACACAGGCACCAAAACAGAAGACAGAGGCAGCCCCAAGCTGCTGGGACTGGCTTCCCGTGCCCACACCGCCTTACCCCAGTCTCTCCACACATCTGCTCTGCCCACCACAGCCACCGCCAGGGCCTTCTGCTCAGCCTCCTCTGCTGCCCCCACCCACTTCACTCCTGCAGCTGACTGCTCTTGCAGGTTTGCTCCTTGCACCACCCACTGGCTGCCGGACTCTCTTCTTGGAAGGGCTGACACCCCCGCACACTCCACACACCATCACCTTGTACCCCACCCCTCAGAAGCATCACAGAATCACGGTCCATCTCCCTCAGGGTGCATACCCGTTTCTCTCTCCTCCCTTCCTCCTGCGCGTACACACACACAGTCACCAAATTCCAAAGCTGCTTTCTTTACAGGCTCTCTCCCTCCCAAATCACCCTCTCCATTCTCACTGCCATGGCACCCAGTAGGTCTCAAATTTGAGTGTGCTTTCAAAATCAACAAGGGTGCTTGTTATTAAAGGCAAGTTCCTTGACAATGCCAGATGTTGGCCAGGATGTCTGACAAGGGGAACTCCCCCACATGGTTGGTAGGAATGGAAATGGTACATACCACTTGGGAAAACTGTTTGGCAGACCACAGTGATGCTGAATTCAGGCCACACCCCTCAACCCAGCCTGGATGCGCAGCCTGGAGAGTAAGTGCATATACCCACCAGAAGACATGACCCCGAACACCCCTGGCACTGTCTTCACATAACCAACAACTAGAATTAACCCCAATGTCCAACAAGCATAGGGCAGAAAAGTAACCTGGGGTGGAGTCACGTAATGGACGACACGTGGCATAAATAAGAACAATAGCTACCCATTAGGATGATCATCCATCACAGACATGATGCTGAATATAAGAAGCCAGACACGGTGTGACTCCAATGACAGGAAATTCAAGAACACATGTCTCCGTGGCCTGGAAGCCAGAAGAATGGGAGCAGAATCTGCATTGTTTAGCTAAAGCACAGGGATGAGCCTGCTGGGTGCCAGGCCTGTTCCAGATGCAGCCCGGGCTATGGCTATGGGGCATTTACATGTGTCAACATTCATCTAGCGGTGTCATGCTGAAGATGCGTCCTTGTGTCATTCACTGAGGTAGGTTTGTTATACTTCAATATAAAGAAGCACCGGGAGCCCAGGTGGCTCAGTCAATTAAGCCTCCGCCTCTTGATTTCAGCTCAGGTCATGATCTCAGGGTTTTAAGATACAGCCTCACATCAGGCTCCATGCTCAGAGGGGAATCTGCTTCTTTCCCTCTCTTCCTCTGCCCCTCCCCTGCTCTCGTGCTAGCTCACGCATGTCCTTGTGAAAGAAAGAAACAAACAAGCACCACATGAGACAACCAGAGCTCCTAAGCCCTGACCCCATCCGTGGGTTTGGACTTGGGTTTGGACTGGAATGGCCTTGTGCCTGAATTGTGAGTACAGAGCACCTGGGGAATATTCCCTCTGCACTTTCATAGGCGTGAATCCTCCCCAGCATGAATCGAAGCAGACCCGTAGCTTTGGAAGGGCCCAGGATGATCCATCAGAGCTTCTCAACGCAAATCTGGCATTCTTTCTACTTTACAACAGGAGCTCCATCCCATACACAGTGGCTAGATCACTTCCTCAAACATCACCTCTCATGAGGACTGAAGCAAAGTTTTGTTTTTAAGATTTTTCATTTATTTATTTGACAGAGAGTGAGCATGCATACAAGGAGGGGGAGGGGCAGAGGGAGGGGGAGAAGCAGACTCCCTGATGAGCAGGGAGCCTGACGCAGGCCAATCTCAGGACCCCGAGATCATGACCTGAGCTGAAGGCAGATGCCCAACTAACTGAGCCACCCAGGTGCCCCAGGACTGAAGCAAAGTTGGAAAGGGGTGGGGAGCAGAAAAGAAGGACAGTGGGGATGGGGATGAGCCACTTCTTAACCAACAAGCACCCCCCACACACCTCCAGACTTCCCTCTCCTGGACTGGATGCAAGTGGCTCAGCTCAAAGGCTAACCAGCAGCTGGGTCCCTCCTATTCCCTACCTGCCCCCACCCCACCAGCAGGTTCCCAGGCAGAGAACTCAGAGAAGCCTATGGGGCCAAGGGCTAAGAGAAAACAGGGTCCAGAAAGAGGAGGGAGCAAGACAGAACTTGGCTGCTATTCACCAAGTACAAGCACCAAAATGTGTGTAAATGAGAGAATGGGTAAATCTGAGGGAAGGGTGTACCAGAGCACTCTATACTATCCTTACAACTCTGCACGTTTGAAACAGTCTCAAAATAAAAAGCTCAAAGTAAGGACAACGGGGACTTCCAGAGGTCAAATGTCTTCTCCAAGGACTCACTGCCCTAAGTAACAGCTACTCCACCTCAAGATACTTAACCCATTCAATCAGGGATCTTTATTAACCCCCACCAGGTTAGCAAGAGAGTCATTATTAAAGTGGAAGAGAGCATCTCCCTCACAGGGTGGGTTTCAAGATCATTACACCTAGGCTTCTAGTGTATCCTCTTTGCTCTCCAGGACTGGGTACTCATTTATTTA
Source organism: Phoca vitulina (assembly GCF_004348235.1). Classification (NCBI taxonomy): domain Eukaryota; kingdom Metazoa; phylum Chordata; class Mammalia; order Carnivora; family Phocidae; genus Phoca; species Phoca vitulina. The sequence continues at coordinate 2,204,532 of NW_022589803.1, forward strand.
TCTCTTAAAGAGAACCACCTCATATGGGGTGTCTGGGTGGCTCAGTTGTTAAGTGTCTGTCTTTGGCTCAGGTCATGATTCCAGGACCCTGGGATCGAGTCCCACATCGGGCCCTACTCAGCGGGAAGCCTGCTTCTCCCTCTCCCACTCCCCCTGCTTATGTTCCCTCTCTGTCAAATAAATCAAAATCTTAAAAAAAAAAAAAAAAAAAGAGAGAGAGAGAGAGCCACCTCGTAACCGTTGTGGACTCCCTGTCTTCAAATAAGTGTCTCCTGGTTAAAGAAAAAGGGGGGGGGGGCTCCGAATGAGAAGTGGTTCAGTGTGGAGGAGCACTGATGAGAGAAAGCCCTGGAAGGCCATCAGAAAAGAAGCCAGCACTGTTTTCCACCACCCTACCTGTGATTATGATACACCTCTTATCCAAGCCAAGGCACCATGCCAGGAACTCAACGAGATGCAGATGTATAAGATCAGGTCCTACACTCAAGCAATTTATAATACTGTTGGCAAGGCAAAAATCAATAATGAGTGTAAAGACAGCAAAAAAGAATTCATCTGCTCAGTATGCAGGATGCACCCAGTGCGGGCCCTACAAACTCAAGAGGAAGTAAGAATTGCCATGGGCTGAGCCATCAGGGCTCATGAGGAGGAGATGAGGCCAAGGCCAAACCTCCAATGGGGAAGAGAAAGAACAGAAAAGAGTGAAAGCAGAGGGCCTGGCATGGAGGAGGGAGCATCTGGCTGGGGCTCTCATACCAGCATGGAGCGAAGGCCATCTGGAAGGACAGTTTCAGATTGAAAGGAGAATGCTTCCTAGCAGGGGCAGAAAGGAAAAGAATCATCTTAGGAAGGCTGTGGTGGCACTCAGGGCCCTGGTGAGGGAGGACACCCACTCTGTGATTTTCCACCTTATGGTAGTAGCTATCTGGGACCACAGCTCCCTCCTCCTCATGTGCAAAGAGGGCCCACCTCTTCTTCAAGACTTCTGACTACAAAAGGAACATAAGTTTATTGTTAACAAAAATACACATGTACTGAAAGTTAAAAGAAAATGAAAATTACTCAGATAACTAGCTAACAATGTCTATTTAACAAAACTCATTCAAGGGGCGCCTGGGTGGCTCAGTCGGTTAAGGGTCCGCCTTTGGCTCAGTTCATGACTCCAGGATCCTGGGATCGAGCCTGAGTTGGGCTCCCTGCTCAGTGGGGAGTCTGTTTCTCCCTCTTCCTCTGCCCCTCCACCCACTTGTGTGTACGCTCTCTCTCTCTCAAATAAATAAATAAATAAAATCTTTAATTAAAAAAAAACCTCACTGGACCACGTGTCCTGCTTGCTCTTCTCAATATCAATGGGTTACAGAACATCTCCCATGTCATTTTGTTTTTAAAGATTTTAAGTAATCACTACACCCAAAGTGGGGCTGGAATTTACACCCCAAGATCAAGACTCACATGCTCCACCGACTGAGTCAGCCGGGTATCCCTCCCATGTCTTTTTTTTTTTTTTTAAGAGACTTATTTATTTGAGAGAGAGAGAGACAGAGAGAGTGTGAGCATGAGTGGGGGGAGGGGCAGAGGGCGAGAAACTCAAACGGACTCCCCACCAAGCCAGAAGCCTGACACGGTACTCAATCTCAGGATCTCGAGATAATGACCTGGGCCAAAACCAAGAGTCGGAGGCTTAACCAATTGAGCCACCCAGGCGCCCCTCTCCCATGTCATTTTTAACAGCAGCACTGAACCTGCCATCTGCAGCTCCCACAACAAATCTAACCCAGCTCCACTCCTGACTTGATGTGGCTATGAGGATCCTCACTGCCAACAGGCTTTGAATACTCTCCTGCATATAGCCTTGGAGGAAATGTCTAAGGAAGTAGACATTTTAAGCTTACTGGAATAAACAGTATTGTCAAATGGCCTTCCAGAAAAATAGCCTCGTTTACGTGCCTCCAGCAGCAGCTTGTGAGAACGTCGGTTTGCCTGCGTCTTCCCATGCACGGTGTTAAGACTTTCTCCAATTTCGGGGGCCACCTGGCTGGCTGATCTTGATCTCAGGGTTATAAGTTTGAGCCCCACACTGTATGTAGAGATTACTTAAAAATAAGGGGCACCTGGGTGGCTGAGCCGATTGAGTATCTGACTCTTGAAGCTCAGGTCTTGATCTCAGAGTCATGAAATCAAGCCCTGCATTGGGTTCCACGCTGGGCATGGAGCCTACTTAATAAATAAATAAATAAATAAATAAATAAATAAATAAATAAAAACCTGGCTCAGTCGGAAGAGCATGGGATTCTTGATCTCAGGGTCATGAGTTCGAGTCCCATTTGGGTGTAGAGATTACTTAAATTAACTTAAAAAAAAAAAGGAAAAAAATTCTTGAAAAAAAAAAAAGACTTTCTCCAACTCTGAGGTGAACACCCATCAGGTTAGACCACTATCACCACAGAGCCTGAAGAGGCCTCTGGCGGTGCTTGGGAATCTACTCGCACAGCACTCCTTGCGATGCAGGAATCCCCATGAGGGATTCAGACTGGGGGAAACAAGTGTTCAAACAATTCAAGTGCAAACTGGTAACTCTTCACAGAATGTGTGTGAAGAGGAAGAAGGAAGCGGGTGGCCTGGTGTCCTGGAAGGATGAGTGGGATGGGACTGCAATGTTGTGCCATGGGAGGGATGGGTCTCTCAGACAGGCGAACAAACAGGATGCAGAACAGCCAGGGCAAGAAAGAGCTGGGCTCTTCTGAGGATCCACAGGCAGCCAGTACAGTGGGCTGCAGACCCTGGAGGAGGGAGTCAGGCTCAGAGTTGAACCCACAGGTAGTGGGTGGCCACTCAAACATTCCCAGCATCAACATAATGGGGGTCAGGGGGTGGAGTCCATGAAGCAAGAATTGACAGCTTGAAGCTGAATGTGGATACATGGACACGGGGTCTTTAAACTACACTACTTGGTTTTAGCATTTAAACTTTCCATTTTGAATTTTTAAAAATTCATTACAATTCCTCAAAAAATGTACCCTCTGGTATATAACCAACATTACTGTCCTGAGGAATGCTTTAAAGTGACAGTGACAGGAAGATGATCATGTGACCACCCGGGAATGCCCCACACGGAGCCTGGACTAACCACAGCCACCCTGTCACAAATGGGAGTTAAGAGTTGGAAGACTTCCTGTCAGGAATGGATGTAAGGGCTGCCAGGTGTGGTAGGTGGGTGGGGTCTCTCACAAAAGGGATCTGGTGAGGCTGGGAGGCTGGCTATAGCCTGTGCGGAGGCCAAAGATCATTGGAGGCTGGCCGGCTGGCCCTTCTGCCACTGTTTGGGCCCCACTGACTCACGGGGAGTTGCTCAAATTGCCAACAGGATGCCCAACGGCACTTGGCTTGGGTTAACTTCCAGCTACCATCTTCCCTCTACCCCCAAAAGGCATGACCTCTCTTTAAAAAATTAAAAGGCGGTTTGCCTCTCGTCCTGCTTTGCTTCAGCAAGCATTCATTTGTAACATGCAGGGTATAACTACAAGCAGCAGTGACCTCTCCTCTACACCTCAGTTTTTTCATCTTAAAAATGGGAGTAACAAATACATCGACTGACTGCACAAGTGGGAACTCAATGAGCTGACATAGGTCAACTCTTGCAGTAGGGGTTCATGTCAGCTGCTGTTGTGGCTGCTGTTGAGAAAGTCCTGACTCCTGAGCAGCTGAGGGCCCACATCCCCTCAGGTCACTGTCACTCCTGGTCAAGAGGCAGTAGGACCAAGGTTCAGGACCCTGAAGTCAATGGCTCCACAATCACTTCCTGATTGCCATCAGGGGCACTAAGGCTTGGAGGTGGTCAGAGAGACGGGCCCCTGGCCTCAGGGAATGGACATTTTAATGGTGGCTTATACACAGAAGGCTGCGAGCCAGCCCAGTTGTTTAGATACCAACCAGGCTATGAAGAAAGCAGTGGGGCTCAGGAGCTTCCCCACTGGAAAACAAGGGCCAGAATCACACCAGTAGGGCAAAGGACTGTTAGGAAGCCTGAGTGGGATAAGCCACAGAAAAGGCTCAGCCAAGACTCCCTTGCTTCTGCTTGGAGGACAGAACATAACACACAGGGAGCACCTGGGTGGTTCAGTCAGTTAAGCTTCTGCCTTCGGCTCAGGTCATGATCCTGGGGTCCTGGGATCGATCCCCAAGTCAGGATCCCTGGAGCTCAGCGGGGAGTCCGCTTCTCCCTTTCCCTCTGCCCCTCCCCCTGCTTGTCTCTCTCTCTCAAATAAATAAATAAAATCTTAAAAAAAAAAAAAAGAACATAACCCACAGGCAGAATCTAGACTTGCAAGTTTCAGGGCACTCCCCACTGTCCTAAGGCCTCTCCAGGCCCTTGGAAGTTGCTGTTCAGTTGTCTGTTCTTTGTTCCTTACGGGTTTTTTTTTTTTTTTGCTTTGTTTCATTATGTTTCTAGCTAAATAGCACTCAACTTTCTCCTTACAGTCCAGGCAGAAAGCTCTGGATCTCCTAGGTCCCAACCTGGAGCTCAATCTCCTTTGAGGGCTTCACCAGAAGAGGTGGCTGACCTGTCTGTCTGCCCTGACTCTGCTACATGTTCCCTGATCTCCTGGCACTTGAGTAGAGCCCTGATACACACTGCCCTTCCCCACCTCCCACCCCCCGGATCTCCTCCCCTTTGCAATCTGTTCAGCCCAATAGACATTTATTTATTTCATGTCTGTATGTGCAGTCTGCTGTACTGAGAGGTGGGAGGCATAAAAGTCTCAAGAATAAGATGGCACAAAATTTTAAAAGAACGGGACAAGTTGATTGATGAAGTCCTTTCATTCATTCACTACTTACCCACTCTATTTCAGGTGCAGTGCTGGCTACTACAGATACATGCTTGCTCTCTGGGATCCTACAGACCAGACACATGTTCCACACTAACCCAACAATCCCCCCAGGAAGGCCCAAGGCCCACAAAGGCCAGCCTGAGAACTCTAAGGTTGGGGGGAGGGGGGCTTCTCCTGCAGTGCTGCAGGGAGAGTGGATGTTCAATGAAGAGATGATTTGAACTCACCAACAGTGTCACAACTACCCTCCCCACAGGCTCCTTCAAGTGTCATCAACTCCCCTAACCAGGCTTGGGGGTTTTACCTTCACCTTCCAAGGCTCCTACTCTTGCAAGAACCTAAGGAGGAGGCATTTGTTAGGGCTCAGCTAAAGATCTTTACATTCCCCCCCCACACCTTCCCTGTGACACTACTGGACTCCAGCCATTTCATAGATGAGGAAGATGATCCAGAAAGGTTAGGTATCCTGCCCTCGGTCACTCGGCTAACAAGTGGAGAAAGTGGGCATTCCAGAGCTTCACATGCATGCCGGCACAGGTAAAGAAGATCACTACAGTACAAGAGGCGGCACACACAGCCCTCAGGAAAATACTTAACTCTTGCACACTTCGACAAGTGTTTATATGCCTACAGCAAACTACATTCCTGTATTTCCTACAGGAAACTACAAGGGGCTGAGATCCAACATATCAGAGGGGATGACCCACTTTAGGCAGGATAAGCAGGGAAGGATCTGCAGTATTTGGTATTTAAGCAGACATCTAAAGAACAGGAAGAGAAACTGGTCATAAATGCAGTGGGGGGAAGTCTACCCATTGTTGAATACCCTAAATACTTGATAATAACTTGTTTAAAAAGAGAGAACCAAAAAAAAAAAAAGAACTTAGAATGTTCAAGAAGCTGAAAGACCAAAGACCAGAGTGCTGGAGCAAACTGGGGGGATTGAGAAGAGGTGGCTAGGCCAGGCCATGGTGAAAGGCTGGGAGGGTGGGCCATCTGGAATCTTGTTCTAATGCTACGAAGTCACGAACAGGTTTTCAGCAGGGCAGTAGAGAGCGAGGGGAAGGCAGCAGTCCAGGATGGGTCCAGATGAGGTAGAGGTAGAGGAGGGCTAAGAAGAGGCTATATGGAGTCCCCGCAAGGGCTCTCCTAACCAGCCCCAAATCAAAACCACTTTTTCTCATGGTAGCCAAGAGACTGGATTATTGGGCCTGCAATCCCAAGCACTGTTCTCTCTTGGTAGATATTCAAGAGCCAGGTGGAGACAGTGAACCAACTACCAGATGCTTCTCCTTTTGTTGAAACTCCCCAGTGCTTCACTATGCTTTCTTTACTCCCTCATCTATACAAATTACTTGGGTTCAAAACATTTCCCAAGATACCCTCCTTCAAACAACAGCATAAATATCAGAGGAAGTTAGAATTAACCCTGTGAGGGGCGCCTGGGTGGCTCAGTCGTTAAGCGTCTGCCTTCGGCTCAGGTCATGATCCCGGGGTCCTGGGATCAAGCCCCGCATCGGGCTCCCTGCTCCGCGGGAAGCCTGCTTCTCCCTCTCCCACTCCCCCTGCTGTGTTCCCTCTCTTGCTGTGTCTCTCTCTGTCAAATAAATAAAATCTTAAAAAAAAAAAAAAAAAAGAATTAACCCTGTGAACACAACAAATCAAGGCACCAAGAATCATGACTTTCAAAGTGAACCCTGGAGAGAAAACAGACAAATCTGAGAACTGAGAACACCACATCATGTCAGGTAGACAACCTCTGAAACTGCTTATCCCAGCAGGGGTAGCAGAAGGGCTCCCCAAAGATGTCCATGCCCTAATCCCAGGAACCTGGGCACATGCTATGTTATATGGCAGAAGGGACTTTCCAGATGAAATAAAAGTTATAGACTTTAAAATAAGAACATCATCCTGGATTATCTGAGTGGACCCAATCTAACCTGAGTCTTTACTAGAGTATTTTCTTGGCTGAAGTCAGAAAGATGCAGCCGAAGAACCCACCCCTGATGGAGGGGGCCACATAGAAAGTATGACCCGAATGCAGACCGCCTCTAGGAACAAAGACTGACCACTGGCTGACAAATAATAAGGTACAAGAACACCTCAGTCCTACAACTGCATGGACTGAATTTGGCCAACAACCTGAATGGGCTTGAAAGCAAATTCTACCACAGAGCCTCTAGGAAGAAATGCACACCTAACCAACATCTTGATTTCAGTCCTGTAGGATCCTAAGCAGAAGACTCAGCTGAGTCCACCTAGACCTTGCACCTACAGAAACTGCCAGGTAATAAATTTGTGTTGTTTTAAGCCACTATATTTGTGGTCATTTGTTATGGCAGCAAGAGAAAAACTAATACACAAGCAGCAATCTGGCAAATAAAGGAAAGAATCCAGCTTGCCTAGAAGCAGAAGGAAGTTGAATTATGAAGTATCCAGTCAGTCCTTGACACCCAGAGACTTTTCAATTGCCCCCCCGCCCTCTGACTCTCCCCCACCCTCCCCAATTTCCTCTGATGGCAACTCATCTTTCTGGTTCTTTTGTCTCCCCAAACCCAAAGAAGAATCTTTGCCCTGAGGGCTTTTCTTGCTGAGCCCTGAAGTGGGCCATCCCTCAAGATTTCCTCTATAGGGGCGCCTGGGTGGCTCAGTTGGTTGGGCGTCTGCCTTCTGCTCAGGTCATGATCCCGGGGTCCTGGGATCCAGCCCTGTGTCAGGCTCTCTGCTCAGCGGGGAGCCTGCTTCTCCCTCTCCCTCTGCCTGCTTGTGCTCGTTCTCTCGCTCTCTCAAATACATAAAATATTAAAAAAAAAAATGTCATCTACAGACAACTCCAGGGGATCAACCCCCCCCAAAAAACCCAACACAATGTTCACTAGTTCTGCAATATCTGCAGAATTGTCCCCAGACTATTCCATAGCAGTGCCCAGAGCCACTAACTCTACAGCCCCCACACCTTCCACTGTACTAAGAGGCTTCCCGGCCAGCATTCCGTCCCACTTCCTTCCTTCCATGCTGCTGCGCTCCACCCCCTGCATCCAGTTTAGTCATCAAGGACTGTCTATGCTTGCTCTCCCTTTTCTCTGGAATGGTCTTCCTCTTTCAGTTTCCACCACTGTCTAGTGCAGGCCTTTATAATCTCTTGCCGACTAGGTCATTCCACAACCATTTTATGGAGCAATGTGACAGGCAGTGATCTAGCAATAGGAACACAGGGATGAAAAATGACAGGTCCCCAAACTCCAAGAGTTCAAAACTCATAATGGCCTAACTGGCCTTTCTCCTCTGTTCTTGATCCATCTCTAAGGACTCCGGGAATCTTCCCAACTCTGGCATTTCACTACCTCAAAGCAGGCAACATGCCAAATACAAGCTCAACTCCTTAGCACAGCACTCCCACCACTAACATGTCAGCACCTGCTCACCCTCATTCCATTACCATCTCCTGAACCTCCTTTCTCCTCAATCCCCAGAACTCAGCCTATAGCAATGTCCTCCACTGCAGCGAGAGTTCACACTTCCCTACTACTCAGCTTGGAATGATGGCCTTTCACACTCCTACTTGTCTTTTTAGGGCTCAATCTATTCGCCACCTACTCCAGAAAGCTCCTTCTGCCCTGCTCCAGCGAACTGTCAGTTTTTTCTAGGAGAAAGACTGTATTGTAACTGCTCCATTATGGTAGTGCATTCCCTGGGGGCAGGGGCTGTCTCAGGCAAATTTGCGGCTAGCACAACATCAGTAAGCTCAGTAAAAGACTGTTAAATGAAACAAGCAGTGGGTGGTGAGGAGCTGGAGTTCCACTAGATGCAGCCTAGAGCGCACTGGCAGCCCCTGCATTGAGGGGTTCAGCAGATGAAACTGTGGGGAAGAGGTATTAACCCCAGCTCTTCACTCCCTCCTCCCAACCGACGGTCGCTTCCTGACAGCCTCTTCCTGCCACCCTTCGCAAAATCCACACTGGGGCGGTACTGGGGGGCGGAGGAGGCAGGATACCCGTGGATTCTCCATCCCCCACCGCCCACAGCCCCAAGTACCTAGCCTCCCAACCTCATCTTCCATCCACCCCCCTCCAATCTCTTTCTCTCACTCTGATGCGCTTTTCTTAAAGACGAATCACAAAACACCCAGATCTGCTAAAGCCGCCACGGGCTGCCCCTTTCCTTTTTCGAATTCAGTGTGATTCAAAGCAGGGGAAAGTCTGCAACCAAAGCACACAAATGACGAATGAGAAAGCTCAGGACGATGACTCATAAGCCAGGGCTCGCTGGTTTGCAGAGTTCGGCCCCGGGAAAGCTAATGAACAGTCAGTATCAGCCAAGAACGGAAGGGACAGCCGAGGGCTCAGCCGCGCCCTGGGACTCACGCGCGTCCCGGGAGCCTTCGCCCTCTCGGCGCCCCCAGGCCCCAGTGGGTCCGGCCGCCCTGGATCTCCCGCGAGTCCGACCCGGGCCTCGCCCTCCGAGCGGGAGGGCTGAGGGGGGAAGGTCCGGAGATTTCGCCCTCTAGCCCGGCCCCTACTCACATTTGACTGACCAACTTCTGCCGGAAGGCGGCGCTCCGCCAGTCGGTCTCCTGCCCCGAAACGTCCATGCCGGTCCCTCCGCTCCCACCAGCCGCGTCCCGCTGAGCCGCCGCCGCTGCCGCCGCCGCCTCTACCGCAGCGCCAGGCCCGAACCCGGAAGCCGTCGGAGGCGCCTCCGCCGCGCCGGAAGCCGAGCGGGAATTGTGGGAAATGGAGTCGCGCGCACGGGCCTGTGGGAAATGTAGTTTCCGGGACGCACGGGGAGACTTCTCGGCGGCCCCCCTCCCGCGTACCGCAAGCCCCTGGCTCTGCTCCCAGCGCGGATGTCGCGCGGGACGGGGACTCCAGATGCTCCGGGCTGACCAGAACGGGTGTGGGAGAGCCATGGCTGTATAGTACTCCTGATATACTGCCCACAGCTGACCCACGCTGGCCACCCCAATTTCGTGTGACCCTACTGTGTGCTGGCCTCACCAACTCCGCGAGATCTGCACCCTTCGGCCAAGCTGCTAGCGATCTACAGCGGATGCCATGGAGAGATTGTTTATTTATCAACTATTTCTCAGCACCTACTGTGGGCAGAGTACAGTGCCAACATGATCCAGGCTCTGCTTTCCTGCCACTACCTTACAGTGCCACATCCAAAGTGTGACCAGATAGACTTTCCTCACTGCTTTTCTCTGTTAGACTTTTGGAATCTCAGATCCCACTGTATTTTGTAGGGGGTGGTGATATAAGGAGCCTAAGCCACATTTATTAAATTCTGGACATGGGCAATCTTGCTTGGCCCAACAGCCATGTCCTGTCTGAACATAGTCCAGGTCCTTGCTGGAGGCCAATGGCACACAAACTTGTTGGGTGAAGGCAAGTGAGCTGGAGGTGGAATGCAAGGGGGTAGGGGAGCCTGAGAATAATTTTAGGAGGATAAGAGTTCTGCAAGATGGAATCTATGTGGCCCTTGTCTGCACCTCCAGGGTTTGGGATGGGGGGTAGGTGGCAAAAATCCTAAGTCCAAATGGTCCACAAGTGCCAAGTGAGCAATCACTAACATGGGCCTAAGAGAGTGTGAACTGGCACCTACTGATGCCTGTTAAGTGCCAGGCCCAGGCTAGGCTGTGTACACCCCTTGTCTCTGTGTCCCAGGCAGGAGCTTGGGGTGGGGTGAGATGGAGCACAGGGAGAGAGAATGTGAGCAGGTTCCCCAGAGGGGCCCCTCTTGCCCACAGGGTTTCAGGTCTTGTGTTGATAGGAGAGCTTTTCACATCTTCAAACTTTTTTGTTCATTCTCCTAAAAATAATTTTAAAAAATTAAAATAATTTTTAAAAACTCTGTATTTAGGATGATCAACTTGTTCTAGTTTCCCTAGGACTCTTGGGTTTAGCTCTGGAAGTCCTGCATCCCCGCAACCCCCTGGAATCCCAGGCCAACTGGCATGATTGATCACCCTATCTTTATCCCTCTTGCACATTTAAAAAAAACTGAGCTATAATTCACCTTTTTACAGTATACAATTCACTGTTTCTTAGTATTATTCACATATTCATAAGATTGTACAATCATCACCACTCTCTTGCACATTTTTTAAAAGATTTTTTATTTATTTGACAGAGAAAGAGCACAAGCTGGGGGAGCGGCAGGCAGACGGAGAGGGAGAAGCAGGCTCCCTGCTGAGCAGGGAGCCCAATGAGGGGGCTAGATCCCAGGACCTTGGGATCATGACCTGAGCCAAAGGCAGCTACTTAACTGACTGACCCACCCAGGTGCCCCCTCTCTTGCACATTTTAAACTTTTTTTTTTTAAGTGGGCTTCACACCCAACATAGGGCTTGAACTCATGACCACGAGAGCAAGAGTCATATGCTCTACTGACTGAGCCAGCTTGCCCATTTTTAGATTGACATCTAAATACTTTTCTAAATACCTTTCCAGTGCTGTGACTGCAGTGTATCCTATATTGTATATGGGCTTCAAATGCATTTTGTTATTTAGATTCAGATTACTCCACAGCCAAGCAGCTTAAAACGACATAATCAACATTTTTTGTCTTTCACAGTTTTTATGGGTCAGGAATTTAGAGGAGGTTTAGCCAGGTCATGGTTCAGTGTCTCCTGAGGTTCCAGGCAGATGTGGGACTTCAGAAGGCTATGGCCTGGCTGAGACTGGAGGATCTGCCTCCAGTGCGGCTCATGCTTGGCTGGCAAATCTGTACTGGCTTTGACAGCCATCTCAGTTCCATGGAGGCCTCTCCTTAGGGCTGCTTGCGTGTCTTCATGACATGCAAGTCATGCAGACTGAGCAAGACCGAAGCTGCAACACCTTTTATGACCTGGCCTTGAAAACCACAGGCTTTTTCATCCGCCCCATTCTATCCCTTAGAAGGCACAGTCACTAAGTCCAGCCCACATTCAAGGGGAGGAGGATTGGGCTTTACCTTTTGAAGGGAGGAGAGTCAAAGAATTTGCAGATATATTTTGAAAACACTGTATTCTCCAAATTAGCTGTTCCGATTTACTTTCTCATCAGCAATGTATGTACATTCCCACCCTCACCAACCAACACTGGATCTCATCTTATTTATATTTACCGTGTGGATGTTGACAAAAGTTCACTCCCTGACCAAACTTTAGTCGGGCTCCTCTGAGCCCTCTTCTTAACCAGGCCTCAACGTTGGCCTGTCTAGCCCAGTCTTAACAAAAAATTCTACTAAATCAGTTCAGGGAGCATTCCCCCATCTTTGATATCTAGTCAGGTTCTTCATCCCCCAGCTCTGATAAGCCCGTTAGGACAGTTTAGCAAGAATCCCCCTTCCCTGATGTCTATTGTTAGTAGGCTCTTTAGCTATAAATCCCCAATATGTCTTTGTTGTATTCAGGGTTCAGCCTGATCTCTCTCCCTATTGACATACCCCTGTTGCAATAGTCTTCCTGAAGTCTTCCTTCCTGTTTTTACAGGTCTCAGAATGATTTTTCCTTTAACAATGTATGAAAATGTGGTGTATTTTTTGCATTTCCAGATGATTAATGAGATTGAACTTGACTCCCTTTGTTTATATCCACTGGGACTTCTTTTTCTGTGAGTTTCTAGTAAATATCTTTTACCAGGTATTTAGCTGGTTGACTATCGGTTTTTAGAAGTTCTCTATATATTCTGGATAATAATTTTTTGTCTGTTATATATGTTGTAAAAATATTCACTGATATATTGTATCATTTGCTTTTTTTTACTTTCACTGATGTTGATGATTCTCTCAGGTATTAAATGATTTGTTTATTCTCTTTTGAGTATTATCTATTCGTGTACGTTTCCACCTATCGGAATTGTTTTGTATGAATTTTTTAAAAGATTTTGTTTATTTATTTGAGAGAGAGAGAAAGAACACAAGCAGGGAGGAGGGGCACAGGGAGAGGGAGAAGCAGACTTCCTACTGAGCGGGGAAGCCTGATGCGGGACTCGATTCCAGGCCCCCAAGATCATGACCTGAGCCGAAGGCAGATGCTTAACCAGTTGAGCCACCCAGGCACCCCTTGTGTTAATTTTTTATATACTATTTGCCACTTGCTCTCAAGTTTGTTTTTTTTTAAAGATTTTATTTATTTATTTGACAGAGTGACACAGCGAGAGAGGGAACACAAGCAGGGAGAGTGGGAGAGGGAGAAGCAGGCTTCCCACCGAGCAGGGAACCCGATGTGGGGCTCGATCCCAGGACCCTGGGATCATGACCTGAGCCGAAGGCAGACGCTTAATGACTGAGCCACCCAGGTGCCCCTGCTCTCGAGTTTGTTGCAAACATTTCCTCAATTGTTTTTTTTTTTAGGATGTCTGTGATCAAATTGTGTAGCAGACAAGTGTGTTTGGCTTTTCCTTTGAAATATCTTCCATTGGGTTGAAGCTTGGAAAGTCTTCCATTATCTCTATCAGTTCTTTAACCAGTCTCTCAGCTTCTTATTTCTCTCCAATTCCCTCCACTTTTATTTACTTAGAACCTATTGAGTGGTAGCTCTGTTCTAGGTTCTGGAAATATAGCCCTAAAGTAGCGGACAGAAGTTTGTACGCCCAGGGAAGGCAGGATCTCCTAGACAGCAAACACATCCATGGGAGGACACCAGATGATCCTGCACACCATACCTTCTGGGGCCTCCTCTTATCTTGCCACTCTCCTCCTCTAGAATTTTCCAGTGGGAAAGCTGCTGACTTGATCTGGGTATATTTTGAGATGATGGTCCCTCTAGCTCTGAACACTGGGGAATGTCCTGTCCTCTCAGTCCCGGCCAGCACCCCACCTTGCTCCTGGCCTTATCCCCTTCACTCATCCTCATCTTCTTCACCCTCCAGACCCTTTCAACACCCTGAAGGTGCTTTCTTCAGTCTCTCCTCTCAAGCTGTGGTCCCATCTGTCCTCATCTCAGAGGCCAGACCTGGCAGTCTTCCTGTCCTTGCCTCCTTTCATACCTCAGGCACTGCAGGCTGGCTCTGCCACTCCAAGGAAAGGCCTCCCTGTAGCAGATCCAGGGGCTTTGCCTCCTCTCCCCTCCGGGGCCACCCTCACATCTAGCGCCATTGGACCTTTGAGATTACTCCTCCCCTGTCTCGTCTATGGGTTCCTGCTCTCTGGGTGTCCCCTGGAACACCAGTGCACCTTGTGCTCTGTCCTCAACTCACTCTCCTTTTCCTTATACTTGTTCTGGTTCAGTGCATCACCTCTGGCTAAAGTGTATGATATGTCCACGACTTTACCTCAAGCCTAAAAGGTCCTTAGCTGGACAACTGCATTCTCTTTACCCTGCCTGGGGCCAAAGTGAGCCTTGTCTTCCCCCAAACCTGCTCTTCCTCCAATCTCCTTGTGACGGGGGTAACCTCATTGTTCCCCACCATCTCTTGGGCTCACTCTTCCTCACCCATCACTCATGTGTAGTGGGGAACTTGCCTCCTTCCCAGGTTTCCAGCCAGCACCTCCCTGTCCCCACTCCGTCCCCACCTGAGGCTATAGCTTCACTGCTGTCCCCATACTCAGCCTCCTCCCACCCTCTAGTCCAGTCTGCAACCCATCTTGGCATCTGCCAGGCCTGGCGGAAGGCTGCCCTCAGGGCCACATCCACCTGTACGTCCAGAGGTAGGGTCTACTTTCCAGTGTTCTCTTCAGACTCAGAAACTTCTGGTGGCCTCCGGACTACTCACTTTGCAGGATCTCATCTCCATGCCTTTACTGACACTCCCCTTCCTGGAATGCTTTTCCCATTCTCCAAAAGTTCTCATCTGTTATGTAGCTAGGGGGTCACCTCCTCCAGAGTCTTCCCAGAAGCCCATTCCCACTGGGAACCCCTGGTCCTGGAGTCTGGTCCTACTCTCCTGGCCCTTGTCTGGACTCTGGGATCAGCCAGGACAGTGCTTCTGTTTCATTTACTTTCTTCCTCATTCCCGTACACCTTTTTTAACCATGAGCCATCCCTAGCCACATCCTTCCCCCACACTTCATAACGCCTCTTAATAAACAACAGTGTAGGATATCCCGACTTTATCAGGAGGCTCTGCTGGCTGGAACCTCCGGCTGGACACGGCAATTACAAATGAGCCTCGGAGGACAAGATCCTCTTGCAGGTGAGGCTAGAAAAATGAATACCAAGAGCTTCCTGGCGGACTGCTGGGTCCAGCCCTTTGGGATGGGAATTGGATTTACTTCAGAATCTCAGTAAACGGGATAACACCTGTTCACACAGGCAGTTTATCTCTTCTCCCCAACATCCAGCAGAGGGCAGGCGATCAGCAGAAGCACTGTGAACTAATGGGACCGCGAGGGAGGGAGGGAATGAGCGAGAGGGAATGAAATGAGGGAATGAGTAAGAGACGTAATGAGGAGTAAAGGAATAAAGGAGAAAAGGGAGGGAAGGAATGAGTGAGCGAAGGAACGAAAAAGTGAGAGAATGAAGGAGAGAGGAAACGAGAGAAGGACGGAGGAAACAGATTTACAGGGCGCGACCCTTCCCAAAAGGCCCTGCTTCATTTATTCACTTATTCATTCGTTCAGCCCCGCCCGGTGCCAGGAGCTACGCTAGGTGTAGAGACGCACGGTCGCCCAGGCAGCTGGAGCTCTGCTCCGCTGAGCTAAGACCAGAGCTGCGCCCGCGGAAAAGCTGCCTCGGGCGGCGCCCCTCCTCCCGCCAGAGCTCGGCGCCCCTCCCCCAGCACCCCAGCGAGACGTCCCCCGGCCTCCGTCTACACCCGGCTGGCGCCTGCGCGGCGCGGCCACGTGACTCGCCGAGGCCCGCCCCCCTCCCCCCGCGGCCGCCCGCCCGCCCCGCCCCCGCCTCTGGCGAGTGCGGCCTCAGCTTGCGGCGGCACCAGGTGAGCTGCCAGGCGCGGGCCCGGTGGGCCGGGTGGCAGCGAGCGCGGGTGGCGGGCGGCCGGCGGCAGCGGGGCCCGGGCCAGCAGCCCTGGGGGGCGCGGGGACGCAGGGGCGGGCGCGGGCCGGAGGCGCGGGAGTGGAGGCCTGAGGCGAGTCCCGCGGCCTGACGTGGCGGGGGCGCGGCGGGGGCGCGGCGGGGGCGCGGCTGGGCGGGGAGCTGGCGCTAGCAGAGATACCGGACCTCCACACCGCTGCGGGATCCGCCGGCCTCCTAGCCCTTGGGCTGGCCTGTTGCCCGCGGCGGGTCTGAGCGCGGCCTTCCCAGCCGCGACCCTCGGTACTGTGCGCGGGCGGGTCCTGCAACAGGCGGGTGGGGCGGGGCCGGACTGCCACCACCTGGTGTGACCTTGGACCTCGGCCTGCGAGCCTCAGTTTCCTCAGCAGCTCACCGGGGCCGGGGGTCGGGGGGCCCGCGGGCTGCAGCCGAGGAAGTCCAACCTCGCCAGCTCGCGCGGTTTCCAAAAAGAAGCCGGGGATCGCGCTGTCATTGCAAAATCTCCGGGTCCCGGGTCCCGAAGCGTTGGCCGCGGGTTCTGACTACTTCCAATCTTGCGTCGGCCGGAGTCGATGGGTCGCCATCGCCTTATGCCTGGGGACCTTTTCGCGCCAGGCCTCCCTGAGGCCGGGCCTGGCCGCAGGTTTGGTGCACCAAGATGCCCCAACTCAGCTTTCTGGAAGACTCATTCCAGAGCGCATCCGAGTTGGCACTCCTATGATGGCTCCCCATTCTGGAGATTAGTACCTACTCCCTCCTCTCCTCTTCCCAACTGTCCCTAATCCCTTTGTTGCAGACCTTGCTTCATGCTGCCAAGGATTGGGGTTCATTGAAGGCAGACAATGTTTTGGGGCGCTTCAGAGGACTGAGGGGTGCCTGCTCAGTAAATGGTGTTGAGTTGAAAATTCTTCAAAAATACTTTTGACGCTGTCATCCATGAGTTCATAAAAAATCATTTTACATCCTTCAGTTTGTACCTACTTGGGACATAAATCTTCCTTCCTGCTCCCCTCAAAAGCTTTGAACAAACAGCACAGAGTGGAGGGGCCTTGCTTGTGATGAGTCGAATCAGAGATGTTATGGAGCTGGAAGGAACTTAATCTAGGGAAAGACTTCATGATAGAGTAATCCCTGTAAAATGAATAGGAGAAAGAAGGTGCCACCAAGTGAGCTTCCAAGAACATTCATGGGAAAGAATCACAAAAGAAGTGTTGCATTTGACTTAATTTTTTATTTTTTGAAATTTTGTTAATTACCAAAACGTAGTTGCACTGTGAAATGCTGTTTTTCATCTAAGTCAACAAAGAGTAAAAAGAAATGCTATTGGTGGGCTAGATGGTGGTCGGAACCAGGGTCTCATACTTTGCTGGTGGGAGAATCAATTAGTATAACCTCTATGGAGGGCAGTTTGGCAATATGCACTCAAATGACAAATAAACATTAAAATTCAAATGATCCAGCAGTTATGTATCTAGATTTTTTCCTCAAATAACTGCTGCATATGTGGCATATCGAAATGATTTTCAATGTGTAACTGTTTGCAAAAGCAAACAATTGGAGGAAACCTAGATGTCTCTCTGAAAAGGGTTGGTTAAATAACATGCAGTTATCCATACAATGGACTGTGGGAGGGATATTAAGTTTTCATATGCAGAAGTTAATGAAGGGGGGAAACGGTGTAGATTTCCAGATTTGCTTTTGAATCTGTAGATGTCCCCTACTAGGGAAGGTAGAATTGTAGTTTTCTTCTGGGAGAGGATCTGGTTGGGGCATAAGTGGGAGGAAAATTTAAGTTTCATAACATACCTTTCTGTGCCTTTTGAATTTGAATGTGAACATATTAAAAAACAAGTTTGAGAATTTAGTTTTTAAATATTTCATACTAACAGAAAAGTTACTACCTCTCCCTATCAGATCCTAATGTTTTGTCTTCTTTGTTTTTTTTTGTTTGTTTGTTTTAAAGAAATAAAACATTCTCTTTTTCCTTCCTGGAGAAAATCATGATCCTGAATTCCTTTAATGTGCCTATGTATGTTCTACTGTAACGCCTATCTACAAGCAAAATTGGACGGTATTTTGTTGTGTGATTTCAAACTTTTTGTATTATATGTATTCTGCAGTGTGCTTTTTTTTCCTTTGCGTGGCTTTGAGATTTCTCCATGTTGATGACTATAGCTTGAGTTCTAGTTTGCCCATTTTAACTGTTGTCTAGTATTCTGTTGGCTCACTGTGTTGCAGCATCCATGCCTCTGAGGATGGACATACTGGTCGTGGCCAATGCTTGCTTTATGAACAAGGCTGTGTTGCATGGTCTTGAATGTGTTGCACTCTGAGCTATGCTCCTACAGAGCAGGGAATTGGTTTGTTTTCTTCACACTGCCCTCAGCACCTAGCTTAGTTCCTTAAATTGTGCTTGGTAAATGTGCTTTGCTTGCCCGAGGAGGCAGTCTTCTACTGTATTCTGTACTCCGTAGTAAGTGTAGCTGCCATGGATCCCTTCTCAAAGGGGCAGAGAAGTTCTGACGTGGGGTTGATGTCTGTTGGAGCAGTCAGTCCCCGCTGCCACCCTTAGGGAAGGAGGCCTTCTTGACTCCCCTGGTGGTCACGGTAGTGAGGAGGAAGCTTAGACTTGGAGATAATGAGCTAAGTGCTCAGAGTCATGTGGTTACAAGTGGTACCAACAGTCATGGAGTTTTGCAATGTGAGTGAGATAAAGCCCTAGCTGGTGGGTAGATAGAACAGCTTCAGTGATGGAGCATGCCTGTTTTGTTCTTGATACAGTGACAGAGGGAGAAGAGATCGAACTAGACCTTGACCAATATGGGGTTATAAAGAGACAGGTCTAGGTGGGAGTCTGATGGTGTTTAGAGGATGACAGGTGTCCCTTTTGGTCTAAGGGCTAGTGACAGGGTATATGGGAAAGGAACATTTTGAGCCAGATCATGGGGAGACCTAAGCAGAAGGTAGTAGGGGGCCAGTGCTTGAGAAGTCAGGTGGTATACTCACTGGGCATTTGGGGACCACCAGCGGCCTGAGCCGGGGAGATGGGGAGGATGGGACAGGAGGAAGGAAACCAGTTGGGAGTGTCATTGCTGTGGTGTGACCCAGAGTGGTGGCCATGGAGGAATAAGTGGATGGGCATCTGAAATAGGAGAGAAGGAGTCAGAACTAGAGGATCTGATAGATGCAGGTATAAAAAGAAAAGAGATCATTGAAACCATGAGGTTTCCGATGTGGAACTTGTGGCTGTATGAATAAGAAAACTAGACCAGTGGGGCCCTCCCCACTGTTGGCTGGATTAGGCATCGAGCTGGAGGTGCATTTGGGAATATAGGGTAGATTCTTGGGAAAGAGGGGTGGGCTGGGGCAGGGTGTGTTGGCTGAAGGGATCAGAAAAGAGAGCATTGCTTGGGGCAGAGTTTCAAGTCAAGAGAGGTGGTTAATGGGGGCTACCCCTTGGCCCGGGCTGTCTGTGTGTGAGCCAGTCCAGGGTGCGGAGGAAGCAGTGGGTAGGTGGGTGAAGGTTCCAAATCCAGGAGGCACACTGAGGGACCAGCACAGAGGGGAATGGGGCATGTTGGATGGGAAGCAGCGGAGAGTCCAAAGCAATCAGGTGTGCTCCGGAGCTGTAGTAGTGAGGACAGAGGCCTCTTCATTTCGGCAAGGTTTTTTTGTTTGTTCATTTGTTTAAGTAGACGCCATGCCCAGCGTGGAACCCAGTGCAGGGCTTGAACTCTGAACCCTGAGATCAAGATCTGAGCTGAGATCAAGAGTCAGATGCTTAACCATCTGAGCCACCCAGGGACCGCAGTTTGGCAAGTTTTATAGTAGAATCTATTTTTCTTTTTCTCCACCCCCCCACCCCCGCTTTTTTAAAATTTTAAGTAGGCTCCACACCCAACATGGGGCTTGAACTCACAATCCTGAGATTAAGAGTCCTAGGCTCTACTGACTGAGTTAGCCGGGTGCTCCTTTCATTTTTTTTCTCTTAAAGACACAGTATAGGGAATTGGAGAAGAAACTAATTTGGGGGAGGGGATATTGGAATGGCCGTAGTGGCCACAGGCAGTGTGGCAGGTGACCCCTGAGCTCCCACTTGCTGGCTGGGTGGCAGTGCTGTGGCTAGAGTGCTTAGCTCAGCCCAAGAGTGCAGTGCAGGACTGGCTGCCCTGACTCAGAATGCATGGCCAAAGTGTGTTTGAGGTAGGTTTGTTTGACTGATTGGGTTTCTGAGGCTTCAACCCAAATCATTGTGCATGTTTTGAACATACTCAATTATTACAAAGTAACCTTGAACTAAAAACGTGCTGCAGATGATCTTGAATGCACCAGCTCTAGTTCAAATTACTGTGCTCGACTCTCAGAATCTTGGTAAAAGAAGACAGGTCCTGGACCCTCCCCTGGGTATCCTGGCCAGCACTCAAGTCTGTTGTCATTTTTATGCATCCATTCCTGTGTGAGGGAACCCAGTTTTGTTCTTTCTCTCTCTCTCTTTTATTTTTTATTTATTTTAAAAAAGATTTTATTTATTTATTTATTTGACAGAGACAGAGACAGAGAGAGAGCACAAGCAGGGGGAGTGGTAGAGGGAGAGGGAGAAGCAGGCTCCCTGCTGAGCAGGAGCCGGATGCGGGGCTCGATCCCAGGACCCTGGGATCATGACCTGAGCCGCAGGCAGGTGCTCAACTGACTGAGCCACCCATGCGCCCCTCTTTTTTTAAAAAGATTTTATTTATTTGAGAGACAGAGCATGAGAGAAAGAGATCACGAGCATGGGGGGAGGGTATAGGGAGAAGCAGACTCCCTACTGAACAGGGAGCCCAATGCGTGACTCATCCCAGGACCCTGGGATCATGAACCTGAGCCGAAGACCGACTTAGCCACCCGGGTGCCCCTTTCTCTTTTTTTGAAGCAAACTCTATTGCCAATGTGGGGCTCGAACTCACAACCTGGAGATTAAGAGTTGCATGCTCTACCAACTAAGCCAGCCAGGTGCCCCAGTTTTGTTTTCTCTCAATGGGAGAGAGGAAGAGCTCTTGAGAACCTGGTCTGTGCTTTATATTCATCGTTTACCAATTTTAGATTTCCCCAAGAGGCGGGGTGCTTTTATTTCCCTTTTCATTTGAGGAACCTGAGACTCAGGTTGGTCATGTGGTGAGTCCCTGGTAGGCCTGGGGCCCCAACCAAGGTCAGTCTGTCTCCGGAACCCTTCTGTTTCCCAGAGATGTTGAAGGAGACAAAATTTAATGAAGAATCCTGGAGATGAAGGGACACAGGTCTTCAGGAAGGAGGCCCCAAGTCTGTAGAAGCAGTGGGAGGGGAGAGGGAATTCGTGGGTTTAAAGACCACAGGGGAAGCCCAGGTGAGCTGGTGGGAGGAACAAGTGCCACGGGCAGCAGGTGCCACTGGGCCAGTCTGTGCACTGTGTGGTGTTGCTTCCCTGGCTTATTCCCTGTCCCCTCTGTCTTCAGCTGACAGCCGCAGTGGTGAGGTCTGGTGTGGTGGTCAGGATGGCGGAGGAGCAGGAGTTCACCCAGCTGTGCAAGTTTCCTGTGCAGCCCTCACACCCGCATTGTGTCAACAACACCTACCGGAGTGCACAGCACTCCCAGGCCTTGCTCCGGGGGCTGCTGGCTCTCCGGGACAGTGGCATCCTCTTTGATGTTGTCCTGGTGGTGGAGGGGAGACACATTGAGGCCCATCGAATCCTGCTGGCTGCATCCTGTGATTACTTCAGGTGAGTTACATTCACATGTTCTCACAAGTAAAGTAGCACAGGTAATCCTGGCTCCACTAGGTGTTTGTGTTGGCACCCACAGTGACCCAGTGGGACGAACCAGTCAGAAGCTGCCAAGTCCCCTGCTCTCCCTGAGCTCCCACTGCTTGTTACAGTGACTCACCAACACTGAGTGGGACAGAGGGGTCTTGGAATCTGTTTTTCTTTCTACTTTTTTTTTTTTTTAAGATTTTATTTATTTGAGAGGGAGAGTGAGCGAGAGACAGCAGAGCACAAGCCAGGGGAGGGGCAGAGGGAGAGGGAGGAGCAGACTCCCTGCTGAGCAAGAAGCCTGATACGGGGAGATCCCAGGACCCTGGGATCATGACCTGAGTCAAAGGCAGACGCTTAACTGACTGAGCCACCCACGCACCCCTGAATCTGTTTTTCTTTCAGCTCTTCTGGGACATGTTCTCTTTTTTTCTTTTTTTTTTTTTTTTTTAAGTAATCTCTAGCCAGTGTGGGTGGGGCTGGAATTCACAGCCCTGAGATTAAGAGTGGCATGCTCTTCTGAGCCAGCCAGGCTCCCACCTTTTTTCCTGTTTCTTAAAAGACAACACGCTTGACTTTACTTGTCCTGTTGCATTTTATAAAATGAATTTTCTGTATCTTGGTATAAAACAGATTTTGTTTCCGTTTACTCTGGTTTCCCCAACATTTCATTTTGAGAAATTTCAGATCTGTGGAAAGTTGAAAGAATAATATTACGTACACCTGAATACCGGTTGTTACATTTTACTGTATTTGCTTTCTCTTCACGCACAAAGACATATACACACCTTTTTTAAGATATTGGCACTTTATGCCTTAAACTTTCAGTGTCCTCTCCACCCCCCAGTGGTGTTCTTATAATGCTAACTAGAAGCCCACATGAGCCTGGTCATCAGGCTTTGGGTCCCTGTGGGTGCTGAGGCCAAGGCCAAGTGGTCAGTTGTGTATACACATTGTCCACACAGCCATGTGATGTGGGAAGTTGTGCCTTTTGTGCCCGTTCCCTGGCCGTCTTCCTTCTCATCTTTTTTTTTTTTGGTTAAGATTGTATTTATTTATTTATTTGAGAGAGAGTGAGCACACATGCACATGAGCAGGCAAAGGGACGAGTAGACTCCCCGCTGAGCGCAGAGCCCCGCTCGCCCCCAGTCTGAGATCATGACCGTAGTAGAAATCAGATGTTCAACCGACTGAGCCACCCAGGCGCCCCACACCCTCTCATCTTGAGGGCCTAAGCCTCTGACCTTCCTCCTTCCCCCCCACCCCCTCGCCCAGGGATTCTTGGTCCCTTAGGGTTTCTGTGGCCTCCTTCATGACCCCATCCCAGCCATTGGCACATTGGGAAGAATTGGTGCCACTACCCTCGTTGTACCCTGGTGAGAGGAGGAGCCCCAGCCCCAGCCACCTGATTCCCATTCCAGCTCTGATTCTGTTTCATTGTTTCGTCTTCAAGTATTAGTTATAGTTCTCAGTTTTTGTTTTTGTTTTGTTTTGTTTTAAAGATTTTATTTATTTGAGAGAGAGAGGGAGTGTGTGGCGGGGGGAGGAGTGGGAGTGGGAGGGGAGGGGCAGAGGGGAAAGGAGAGAGAATCTGAAGCAGACTCCGCACTCAGCATAGAGCCTGACTTGGGGCTCGATCCCATGACTGCGAGATCATGACCTGAGCCAAAACCAAGAGTCAGATGCTTAACCTACTGAGCCACCCAGGTGCCCCTGTTTTTTTGTTTTTTAGAGTAATCTCTATTCCCAGCGTGAGGCTTGAACTCATGACCCAGAGATCGAGAGTCGCACACTCCACTGACTGAGCCAGTCAGGTGCCCCAGTTCTCATTTTTTGGTTTTAGGAACTATCAAGTGAAATATTTCTTCATGGTGTAAGTACCTCCTATTCTCCAGAAGGAGTTTATAGAGAGCATGACCGGTGGTGGCCTAGGGCAGACATGGCCAGGCTTTCTTGCCTTGACTTATGCTGTTACTCAGCAGTGCTGCCCTTCTCTGCCTTTCCTGCCCCGCAGTGTTATCTTCTGGGCCCAGCTGAGGTGCCTCTTCCTCTGGGGAGCTTTCTCTAGTTGTCCTGCACCCTTTCCCAGCCTCTGGCTCTCAGGGCTGGCTCCTCCCTTCAGGAGGCTGCTGACCCCTTGGGGACAGAGAGCTGCATGGCCCTGGATCACCCTTGTCTTGGGAGGCACCCCCTGCAGGAATCCTCCTTTGGTGTATACTCTGTGCAAGGTTTAGGGATTGACTAAACCGTGCATCTTGGGTCTTGTTTTTTTGACTTGCGGTAATAACTGTCCACTGTACTAATCTTTTGGCTCCCATGGCCCCCTCCTGCTTTGCCCTGTCTACTTCTGTGCTGGTTCCTGTGCTCCCCACCCCTGTGTGTCAGGAGGCACAAGTGTTCTGTCCTGCATGTGGCCTCCCTGGATCATATATCTCTCCCTCAGTTTTCATACTGTGAATTATAAGATACTCAACTCAATGCCTGTGATTTTGAAAATTTGGATAAAATTGATGATTTTGTAGAAAGTATATGTGGACAGAACTTCACCCCTGAAAAAGAAAGTTATATTCTCCACAAAAACATGAAGCCCAGACATGTCCTGGGGAGTTGTGCCTTTTATGACACAGACTCTGATGCCCTTTAAACTTTCAGAGCAGAGAAAGAGAAAGGAAGTCCCCCCCAAAAAATTTTTTTTAAGATGTTATTTATTTATTTGACAGACAGCACAAGCGGGGGGGTGGCGGAAGGAGAGGGAGAAGCAGGCTCCCCACTGAGCAGGGAGCCCGATGCAGGGCTTGATCTCAGGGCCCTGGGATCATGACCTGAGCTGAAGGCAGACCCTTAACTGACTGACACCCAGGCATCCCTCTAAAAAATTTTTTTAAAGATTTTATTTATTTATTTATTGAGCAAGCGAGAGAGAGAAAGCACAAGTTGTGGTGGGGGAGCAGAGGGAGAGGGACAAGCAGACTCCGTGCTGAGCACCGAGCCCAATGGGGACTTGATTCCACAACCCCGAGATCCTGAGCTGAAATCAAGAGTCGGACACTTGGGGGGCCTGGGTGGCTCAGTTGTTAAGTGTCTGCCTTCAGCTCGGGTCATGATCCCAGGGTCCTAGGATCGAGCCCCACATCGGGCTCCCTGCTCTGCGGGAAGCCTGCTTCTCCCTCTCCCACTCCGCCTGCTTGTGTTCCCTCTCTCTCTGTGTCTCTCTCTGTCAAATAAATAAAATCTTAAAAAAAAAAAAAAAAAGAGTCGGACACTTAACCAACTGAGCCACCCAGGCGCCCCTGAGAGTTTTCACATTTTTTAAAGAGAGTTACATAACATTAGTATCAAAATTGGACAGATAGCCAAGATACAAGAAAATTGCAGCTCATTTGTGAATGACAGTGTGGAGCCTTCAGTGAGACCTCAGTCCAGAGCTCCGCAGCACTACCATCCCTCTCCCTAATGTATTGCAAAGCAGCAGACCCTAGCCCGGGGGGGCTTCGTTCCATGTTATTCACTCAAAGGGGACCTTTTACAGATATCAGCATCCATTCCTGCAGCTAAAATACTTTTTTTAAAAACGATTTTATTTTTTTATTTTTGAGAGAGCACGCGTGCGTGTGCATAAGCAGGGGGAGTCTCAGGCAGAGGGAGAAGCAGGCTCCCTGCTGAGCAGGGAGCCCAATGCGGGACTCAATCCCGGGACCCTGGCATCATGACCTGAGCCGAAGACAGATGCTCAACGACTGAGCCACCCAGGCATCCCTAAAATACTTTTTGAATTGGTGAAAAAAAGTTGAAGGCACCAGTTTACCCCTGCCCTCCCACATCATCTCCCCACCTCACCCCCCTCCCAACCACGGTAACTATTTTTAAAAGTTCCTCTTTATCCATACACAGTTTCTTTTTGCAAATACTAGTCCAGAATTCTGAAACCCCCAAAGCCCTGCAATTTGAAAGTTGTTTTGTTTTGTTTTTTTGTTCCACTGTGTTGCTGAAGCTTCTAAAGTGTATTCAGGGAGTCTCCTAGAGCCGTTTTTGTTAGTTGATAGCTGTCCAGTCATTAATTTTGTGGGGGGAATGGGGAAAGCTGGGTTCTCCCGCATTGCCATTTTTTCCACGAGTTTTTGTTTTTTAAATTTTGGTTCAAATCTATTAAACTACAAAACCTGCCCTAAACTGATGTAAGGCTAATTTTATTTTTATCCTACTTAGTATATGTCTTTTACATTTTGCTTTGGAAATACTAAGGAGTTTGGATGTGAGGTACTGACCCAGACCCTACAGGAGTGTGACATCATACATGGCATGGGTGCAGTGTGTCTCCGGTTGAAATCTCTTGAATTCTTTTTTTTTTTTAAGATTTTATTTATTTATTTGACAGAGAGAGAGACACAGCGAGAGAGGGAACACAAGCAGAGGGAGTGGGAGAGGGAGAAGCAGGCTTCCCGCGCGGAGCAGGGAGCCTGATGTGGGGCTCGATCCCAGGACCCTGGGATCATGACCTGAGCCGAAGGCAGACGCTCAACGACTGAGCCACCTAGGAGCCCCCTGAAATCTCTTGAATTCTGAAACATACTTGGACTCCAGGGTTTGGACCAGGGATTGGAGGCCTGAACAAGCTGACGTAGGGAATGTTTCCCATTGTACATCTGAGGGCGCTCATTGGACATCTGGTTATGATATCCTAGCAGCAGAGGCGGCCCTCATTCTGCAGTGTTCTGTGCTGTTCATGCCCCCCACTTACTCTGTCGGTGTCCTGCTGTGATTTTTCAGCACATGATAAGATTTACCGTCTTAACTGTTTTTTTTTTTAAGATTTTTATTTATTTATTTGACACAGAGAGAGACAGTGAGAGAGGGAACACAAGCAGAGGGAGTGGGAGAGGGAGAAGCAGGCCCCCCGCCAAGCAGGGAGCCGGATGCGGGGCTGGATCCCAGGACCCTGGGACCATGACCTGAGCTGAAGGCAGACGCTTAACGACTGAGCCACCCAGATGCCCCCCATCTTAACCATTTTAAAGTGTACAGCTGAGTAGTGTTAAGTGTATTCATGCTGTTGTGGAAGGGGTCTCCAGGACTTTCTCATCTTGTAAAACTGAAACTCTGTACCAATTAAACAACAGCTCTCTATACCCCTCCTTTCGGCCCCTGGTAACCACCATTCCACTTTCTGTTTCTATGAATTTGACTACTCTAGGAACCTTTTATAAGTGAAATCATACGTATTTGTCCTTTGTGACTGGTTTCTTTCACTTAACATGTCATCAAGATTCATCCATGTTGTAGCATGTGTCAGAATTCCCTTCCTCTTTAAGCCTGAACAATATTCCACTGTGTGAATAGATCACATTTTGTTAATCCGTTCATCTGTGGAGGGACACTTGCATTGTGTCCGCCTCTTGGCTATTGTGAATAATGCTGCTATGAACGTGGATGTACAAATATCGTCTTGAGACCCTGTTTTCAGTTCTTCTGGGTATATACCCAGAAGTGGAATTGCTGGGTTATATGTTAATTCTATATTGAATTGAGGAACGTCCATACTGTTTACCACAGTAGCTGCCACCATTTTATATTCCCACTAGCAGTGCACAAGGGTTCCATTATCTCTGTATTCTCACCAACATGTATTATTTTCTGGGTTTTTTGGGTAGTGGCAATCCTAATGGTTTTGAGGTATGGACATCATTTTATTCTTTTTTTTTTTTTTTTTTAAGATTTATTTATTTTAGAGAGAGAGAGAGCACGTGCACGGGGGTGGGGAGTAGAGGGAGAAGGAGAGAGAATCTCAAGCAGATTCCACGCTGAGCAAAGAGCCTGACACGGGGCTTGATCTCACGACCCTGAGATCACAACCTGAGCTGGAACCAAGAGTTGGATGCTTAATTACCTGTGCCCCTCAGGCACCCCAGGACATCATTTTAAAAGTTCTTCACCTTTTAAGTTTTTATTTTCTCATAATTTCAGTGTTACAGAAAAGTAGTAAGGCTATGATAAAGAATTAGGCATCCATTTTTGGTTAAAAACAACAAAAACAAAAGGAGTGGATGTATATTTTATTTTTCTTTCAACCTTTTTTTCCCTCCCTAACTCTTATTTTGAAAGATGTCAGGGACACCTGGGTGGCTCAGGTCGTTGAGCATCTGCCTTCAGCTCAGGTCATGATCTCAGGGTCCTGGGATCTAGTCCCATGTTGGGCTCCCTGCCCAGTGGTGAGCCTGCTTGTCCCTCTCCCTGCTCTTGTGCTCTTGCTCTCTCTCTCCCTCTCAAATAAATAAATAAAATCTTAAAAAAAAAAAAAAAGATGTCAGTCCTATAGAAAAGCTGAAAGATCAGTACAGTGAACAACCGTGCCCTTCACCTAGATTCATCGGTTAGCATTTTCCATATTCACTTCAGAATAAGTTGTGGATATAACAGTTTATCTGGAAATACTTCAGTGTACTTCCAAGAGTAAGAGCCTTCTCTACTATATCTGTAATAACATTATAAATCTAAGAACATTTATAGTCCTTCCATAATTTTATCTGATACTGAGTCCATAGTCAAATTTTCCTAATTGTCCCCAAAATGTCATCTGTCTCCTTCCTTCTTCCCCTCTCCATTCAGGATCCAGTCACAGTCCACACATTGCATGGACACCCCAAAGAGTGAGTCAGTGTACCACAGAGCACAGGAAAGCACCCTGAGGGGGTGTGGGTGGAGTAAAATGTCTAGGAATAAATGTAACGTGCAGGTGCCAGGTCTGTGAGCAGGTGACCTGCAAGATCTCCACAGAGACCCAGAGGCTGGCTTGTGAGATAGAAGAGCCCATCGTGTTCATCACAAGGATGCTAGCTAGCTCTCTCTCCATCAGTCTATGTGTGTAATGCATCCCCAATAAAAATACCAAGAGACTTTATGGGGGGTGGGGGATTACACAAACTGATTCTAAAGTCCAAATTTACAAAAGCAAGCGGTGGCCAGGAAATTATTGAGAAGGTAATAAAAGGAGACTGGCCCTCCCCTGCGGTCATATGTGTTACGGAGCTGTAGTAATCCAGACTGCTCCTGGTACCTGAGATGTGGGAACATTATTGGGAAAGTAGTGACTTTGAACAGACACCAGCCTGCCAGGAACTTGGTGTGTGATAAAGATGGCATCCCAAGTGGGGGAAGGTGATGATGGGGTGGCCCTCTCGAAAAACAAAGTTGCCCCTTGCCTCATGTTGTACCAAAATAAACCAGGTGGAATGATTTGTTGTTGTTGTTGTCAAATGATCCTTTATTGAAATATTTTCCTTTCTAGTTCTTTTTTTTTTTAAGATTTTATTTATTTATTTGACAGAGACACAGCAAGAGAGGGAACACAAGCAGGGGGAGAGGGAGAGGGAGAAGCAGGCTTCCTGCAGAGCAGGGAGCCCGATGCGGGGCTCGATCCCAGGACCCTGGGATCATGACCTGAGCCAAAGGCAGACGCTTAACGACTGAGCCACCCAGGTGCCCCTCCTTTGTAGTTCTTAACTAGCTGGGCATTCCACTACACCACTGTTGCTGTCACCTATGATGTCATGAGAGTGGCAGCCATCAGCATTGCAAGCCACAGACTGGGCAGTCCCCAGGATCACTTGAATGGTTCCAGAGAGTGAGTTCTCTGGCTAAAGAAAGCTGCTGCATCTATCAGGCAGTGTTGATACTCTCATCAAAAGTGATGGTTTCACTCTGCTTAATGTTTTTCTGCTGCTTTCTGTCTCTTGGAGGTTCCTTGAGGGGTTTGATAATCAGGGCAGAGGCAAAAGGTGTGACCACTTCACTCTAGGCCTGTCTGTTCTGTGTGTGTTTGTTTGTTTTACTTTATTTTTTATTTTTAGATTTTATTTATTTATTTGACAGAGAGAGACATAGTGAGAGAGGGAACACAAGCAGGGGGAGTGGGAGAGGGAGAAGCAGGCTTCCCGCTGAGCAGGGAGCCTGATGCGGGGCTCAATCCCAGGACACCAGGATCATGACCGGAGCTGAAGGCAGACACTTAATGACTGAGCCACCCAAGGTGCCCCTGTTTGTTTGTTTATTTTAAATTTTAAATAGGTTCCAAGCTCAGCCTGGGGCTCGAACGCATAACCCTGAGATCAAGACCTGGGTGCTTAACCAACTGAGCCACCCAGACATCCTGGGGCTTGTCTGTTCTGAATGGTCAGTTTCACTGTAATCCTCAGACCCTTCCAATCACTGGTTGCCTTGGTAATGTCATCACTAACCTTTTTTGGAAACAGTCCCGGGGCCAATCTTGGGGGCCAGGGCAGACATGGCACTGACTTCCCCACCAGTGGACCTCAGGTGTAAGTAAGACTTTGATCTCATTGGGGCCAAACTTGGTGGAGGGAGCATGGTGGAGGCGGCTGGTGTTGTATGAACCTGGATTCAGGATGACCAAAGAGAGTTGCACCTCAAGTGGATCAGCAATTTTTCTTTTTTTTAAGTAGGCTCCACGCCCAATGTGGGGCTTGAACTCAGGACTCTTGAGATCAAGAGTTGCATGCTCTACCAACTGAGCCAGCCAGATGCCCCAATCAACAATTAAAAAAACTATAGAGGATAGCATGGGGAAATTTTGTTTTAAAGATTTACTTTTTTTATTTGAGAGAGTGCACACATCCATGCGAGTTGGGGGGGGGGTGGCGCGAGGGGCAGAGGGAAAGGGAGAGAGAGACCTCCTAAGCAGGCTTCACCCTCAGCACGGAGCGTGACATGGGGCTTGATCTCACAACCCCGAGATGATGACTGAGCCAAAACCCGAGAGTCTGATTCTTAACCAACTGAGCCGCCCAGACACCCCGGGGAAACGTTTTTTAATGTTACCTCAGAGGGAAAAGCCTTTCCAGGTCTGGCATAAAACTCACAGGCAAAAAAGAAAATGAGAAATCTGCAATCAAAATAGACAAACTTCTGCATGACAAAAAGCATCATAAAATCAAAAGATTTGAGATAGAAAAAAAAAATTTCAACTCATTCGAAAAAGAGCAGATTTTGTCGAATTAACAAGACAGAGTCTAATAGAAATTGGACAAAGAATCTGGACTGTTTAAAAAAGAATATAGAAATGGCACTTTAAAGGGTGCCTGGCTGGCTCAGTTAGATCTCAGTTGGATCTCGGGGTCATGAGATTGAGCCCCACGTCAGGCTCTGTCCTGAGCGTGGAGCCTGCTTAGGATTCTCCCTCCGTCCCTCCCTCCCTCCCTCCCTCCCTCTCTCTCTCTCTAAGGAAAAAAAAAAAAAAGTAACCCAGGTGTATTGCAGCCACAGGTTAAATCAACCATGATAGCCTTTACTGGAAGAGGGGCAACCCTATGTATACCAGTAAGGAGCCATTTCCAAGATGCATTGTTAAGTCAAAATGTAATGTAGAGTGTAAGGTACGTGGACTGCCTTTGGGTGTAGCTCTGCCCTGGGAAGGGAACAGGTGGCCTGGAGCAGAGCAGAAGAGGGAGGGCCAGAGGGAAACTTTCACCCTGTTGTAAATTTTAAGTCTTGTACTGCTATATATATATTACCTAGTTGAAAAATAAACAAAATGTGAAAATAGCTACTCTGTCCTCTGTATGTGGCTGTCATATTGAGCCCTGCTGTCTCCCCTGACCACCAGCCTCATTAACTAGCCTCAGGGGCATCTCAGTGATGGTGACTCCGACCTCACTCTCTGACCCCATTCCTCCCAAGTCCCTGTCAGCCCAGCTAACCCAGCCAAGGGCCCTGGTTCCTCCGGGGCTCTCCTAGATTCAGTCCTTCAGCATGTTCTCTCTGCCACCGGGCCTTCCCAGGCCTGCAGGAACCCTCTTGCCTGAAAAGTCTGCTCACATCACCCTCCTGTGTAAAATTCCCCGACAGACAGTGCTTCATTATGCTTGGATTTCAATCCTGACTCAGTCTTGACCTGGAGGAAGCAGGATCTGGCCCTGTTTCACCTGCTCACTTCCTCTTTGCAATGGCCTGGCTGCCTTGTGTACCGAACTCATCCCTGCCCCAGGACTTGAGCTCCTGTCTCCTCCACCTGGAATGCCATGCACTGGCTGGTGAGGGCCCACCCAGCTCTGTCTCAGCCTGTCCCTGCTCCTCATCACTCCCCCTGCTCCGCCTCTCCCAGCCAGGTGCTCCTAGGTCAGATGCCCTGTTGTGCTTCTTTCTAGCATTTCCTCACTCAGAAATACCTTGTTCTTTACTTGCTCTCCTCCCTAGCATCAAACTCCTTGTAAGTAGGAGTCTTAATCACTTTACTTGACTGTTAATCCTCTGACTTTAAATGGTACTTGGCATTTAGTTAGGTGCTCAGTGTATTTTGAATGGGATGACTTTTATGACTTCCCATTTATTCATTCTTCCATTCATTCATGGCATGCTCTGGGCTGCTGCTATGGTCCAGGAAGTGTATTGTGGGTGCAGCAGAAAGCAAGCCGGACTTTGTCCCTGGCTCCCAAGAGGCTCAGGGGTAACACCCTGCAGCACGTGAAACGCAGACAGTGATTTCTAGGATGGCTCTCCAAACTTGCTCGGGAGCTGGTGGGCACCTTCCGTGGCAAGACTCCGTGCTCAGAGCACAGAGCGAACCAGTGTTCTGTTGCGCATCACTGCTGGCTCAGCCTGTCCCCTGCTCCCTCTCGTTCTCTGCGGCCCGGGCTGGTGCCCTTATTGATACAGATTTGCTCATCATGGGGCTTGAACTCATGATGCTGAGATCAAGACCGGAGCTGAGATCAAGAGTTGGACGCTTAACCGACTGAGCCACCCAGGCGCCCCTACGATTGATATAGATTGATATGACAATGCTGTTTCATGTGTTTACTTTGCAGAGGAATGTTTGCTGGGGGATTGAAGGAGATGGAGCAGGAAGAGGTCCTGATCCACGGCGTGTCCTACAATGCCATGTGCCAAATCCTGCATTTCATTTATACCTCTGAGTTGGAGCTCAGCCTGAGCAACGTCCAGGAGACGCTGGTTGCCGCCTGCCAGCTGCAGGTGAGGCTGCCCTCGCTCCAGCAAGGCAGACCCAAACCCAGGGGGTGATCCCCAGGTGTCTGCCGGGCAGTGGCGTGAGGGGCGTCAGCAGACGAGGATACCAGGCAGCAAAGGAGACTGCAGGTAGGGCAGAAGCTCTCGGGTGGTGCACGGCTCCGCCAGCCCTGGTGCCGAACCAGAGCAGCTCCGAACGCCTCCAGGCCCCTTTGCCCTCCGCTCTTCTGCTGCTTCCTTTCTTTCTGCCCGGGTCTCCCCGCCCCGGAGAAGATCCCACATGTCAACACGTGGGCCAACCCCGAGGCAGGTGTGTGACGCCCCGCGTGCCCTGATGAAGCTGAGCTGCTCCCCGAGTTGCCCAGGCCTTTTCTGCTCATCCACCCCACTTGGTCTCGCCAGTCTCTTCGAAACTACTTTCCTTTTTGTCATTGAATTTTGAATACTTGTTTTCCTACAGAACTCAGAAAGTTTTCTGAGGCTTTGACAGCGTGACTTAACGTTTTGGAAGGCTGTGTTACCTCGGGGGCGTTGGTGCGGTCACACAAGGGCTGGGCCTGCACATGCCTTTGCTTTCAGGAGCCGTTGTCAGATGGGCTCATCTGGCTGAAGAGACGTCTCATCTTACATTTGTTGAAAGTGAAAATGAAATGCTATGCTGAATTCATTATCCTGACCTTTTCTCAGGTCAGAACACGTTTGGGGCCATCAGAAAAAAGTCAGGAAAGCCAACCTGTTCAGGGGTGTCTGGAGGCCCCACACTGTGCGGCAGGGCCCCAGCAATGCCCTGCGCTGTCCCTCTCAGATGGGTGGGGGGGGGAGGCCCTTGGCCTGTGCTTGTTGGGTTGGTTTGACCATGGCTCACCATATGCAATGAGTAGATGGAGTTGAGCCAGTGCTCCTGAGTACTTTAGCGCTTCTGAGGCCATTGTGGGGGCAGCACGGGATGGGGAACCCCTGCTTTACCTCGAGCAGCCCAGCTTTTTGGGGTTTTATTTTTAACATAGTGGGCTTCTATGCAATTTTTTTTTTTTTTTAAGATTTTATTTATTTATTTATTTGACAGAGAGAGCGAGAGAGATAGAGCGAGCACAAGCAGGGGGAGTGGCAGGCAGAGGCAGAGGCAGAGGGAGAAGCAGGCTCCCCGCTGAGCAGGGGGAGCCCGATGTGGGACTCGATTCCAGGACCCCCGGATCATGACCTGAGCCGAAGGCAGACGCTTAACAACTGAGCCACCCAGGCTCTCTGCAATGTTTTTTTGTTTTCTTTTTTTTAAAGATTTTATTTATTTATCTGACAGAGAGAGCAGAAGCAGGGAGAGCGACAGGCAGAGGGAGAGGGAGAAGCAGGCTCCCCGCTGAGCAGGGAGCCAGACGTGGGGCTCCATCCCAGGACCCTGGGATCATGACCTGAGCCGAAGGCAGACGCTTAACCATCTGAGCCACCCAGGCGCCCCCCCCTGCAATGTTGTTTTTAAAGCAAGTTTTACTTGGTTTAACAGTTCCAAGTCCATAGGCACCAGGGTCATGTTTGTTCGTGTAGCCAGTGACCACATGCTCCCCATGTGCTGTGCCTTGCACTAGTTCAGGATCAGACTATTCCTGGTGTCCCCAGAGACCTGGATCTGAATCCCAGCAAGACTGTCACCACAGGGTAACCCCCGGCAAGGGTTCCTTTCTCCGAGCCTCTCATGGGGCTCCTGTACTGGGCAGGCCTGGGGTGATTCCTCTGTGAACTTCCCTAGCAGAGGGCCCCCTGCTGTGACAATGAGGATGGGAAGGAGAGGGTGACACTGTCCCTGGGTTTTTCAGGAGCTGCTTCTCATGCCCACTGAGGGCTGTTTGCTCTCACTTCCTCCCCAGAACCAGGTCCTCAGTTTCCTGGCCCACGATAGATCAGAAATAGTATTTAGGAAGAAGAGGCAAAGTAGAAGTGCCTGCCGAGGGAGAAAACGGGTAGTTGAGTGAAGACTTTCAGGACCTAACAGAGCCCTATAGGGACGTTCCATCTGGGGCAGACACATGCCTGGCACTTTGCCTGTTTCCATTCAGCCCTTAGCTAATGACCTGGCAAGCACAGAGTATCTTTGGAATGAGAAAAAAATAAAGATAAAAAGATTTTAAACATTTATTAATAAGCTTCACATACCAGCAGAATTACTCTATGTGTACTGGTTAATTTGTTGATGATGAGTGAGGTATTTGATGATGAGTGAGGTATTCCCATTTTTAGAGCAATTTCAAAATCCTGTTTTCCTAAACAACTTAGCAATGCCTGGCAGCTTTCTCTAGAGCCCTCCTCTCTATCTCCTTCACCCTGCCATGCTCTGATTGTCTAATCATGTGATAGCCTCTGAGCCTGGGGCTCACTTCTCAGCTCCTACCTTAACACTGTTCTTCTTACTCACCTTTCAACCCACCAGTTCTGCGTGACTGGAAAAGGGCAGGTGTCGGCCACCTGGGACCCGTGTGCTAGCCAGAGTCCTGTAGGGCTCTGCCCAGGCAGGATGGCTTCCAGCCTTTTAAGAACTGAGCGGAGTTCCCCGGAAGGGTGTTGGGCGAGCATCCGAAATGCCCTGCTGACAGTTCTTAGCTCATGGGGGGTTCAGGGCCCTGCTCCTGGGGTAGGGGGCGGGTTCCCTGGGGCTGCAGCTTTGGCTGAGCCTGCAGCTGGGGGGGCGGGCGGGGGGTGGGGAGAAGACAGCTGAATATCTTGGACAGAGCCTGGGGTCCCAGGTACCTTCCAGAGCAGGGGTGGCTGATGTGGTGGCCACTGTGCTGCTTCCTGATTCTCTGGAGATTCGCTACTTTTGATCTGAAGGTGTCCTCTCTGTGCCAGATAGTTCCTGGGTACGGTCTCATTTTCAGTTTATTCCTCTCCGCTTATAGAGGAGGAGACCGAGGCTCAGAGCACTTAAGAACGTGCCACAGATCTCCTCCAAGCCTGGATTTAAACCCAGTCAGTCTGCAGTGAGCCCCAGTCGCCTCTAGAGTTGGGGGAGAACAGCTCTGCCACGCCTCTACTTCAGGAAAGGTTGGGGGGAGTGGAGGGGGGCCAGCTGTAGCCCACGGCTGTTACCCTTTGTCTCCCTCGCCCAGACACCGTTCCCAGCCCAGGCTTGAATGGGGCTTGTTCTCTTCACAGATCCCAGAAATCATCCATTTCTGCTGTGATTTCCTCATGTCCTGGGTGGACGAAGAGAACATCCTTGATGTCTACCGGCTGGCGGAGCTGTTTGACTTGAGCCGTCTGACCGAGCAGCTGGACACCTACATCCTCAAAAACTTTGTGGCCTTCTCGCGGACTGACAAGTACCGCCAGCTTCCCCTGGAGAAGGTCTACTCCCTCCTCAGCAGCAACCGCCTGGAGGTCTCCTGCGAGACCGAGGTGTACGAGGGCGCCCTGCTCTACCATTACACCCTGGAGCAGGTGCAGGCCGACCAGATCTCGCTGCACGAGCCCCCCAAGCTCCTGGAGACAGTGCGTTTTCCCCTGATGGAAGCTGAGGTCCTCCAGCGGCTGCACGATAAGCTGGACCCCAGTCCGCTGAGGGACACGGTGGCCAGCGCCCTCATGTACCACCGCAATGAGAGCCTGCAGCCCAGCTTGCAGGGCCCTCACACAGAGCTGCGGTCGGACTTCCAGTGCGTCGTGGGCTTTGGGGGCATTCACTCCACGCCGTCCACTGTCCTCAGTGACCAGGCCAAGTACCTGAACCCCCTACTGGGAGAGTGGAAGCACTTCACCGCCTCCCTGGCCCCCCGCATGTCCAACCAGGGCATCGCGGTGCTCAACAACTTTGTGTACCTGATCGGAGGGGACAACAATGTCCAGGGCTTCCGCGCCGAGTCCCGGTGCTGGAGGTAGGCGAGGGTGCTGGGCTGAGACTTCGTCTGTGGGGGATGCTGTGGTGCGGGAGTTACAGGCTCAAGAGGCTGCTTGTGGAGTGGATTCTGCAAGGGCTGAGGCACTAGCCTTTTAAATTAATCTTGTGGCTTGTCGGGGTACACCTGTCTTATGGAGTAAAGTCCAGGCTAATTTGGAGAGTGCGGGCCACCATGAGGCAAGGAAGAGGGGACTGGGCATGCTTGTTTTCGCTCTTGTCCTCTTCTCAGACCCACTCACCATGGGTCACACACCCCGCTATCTTGTGGGTGAGGGGCTGGGTTGTGAATGACGGTGCACTTGGACTGGCTGGGCACAGGGATCGGCCTCGGAAGGAGCGGACCGAGTTGCCAGGAGCACTGGGCAGGGCAGCTGCTCCTTCCATCTTGCCCTCTCCAGCTTTGACGTGTCTCATCCCAGGCTCCCTTTGCCCATCAGCTGTGCTCTGCTCTCTTTACCACAAGCCCCTGGTGGAGGATGGCTTCCTGTCCTCCCTCCCTCTTTTGTAGTGTACAGTCCTCAGCCCAGGGGACCCAAAAAGCCAATGGGCATCGCTGAGCTTCATGCCAGATTTCATTACCCCTGCCTGCCCTGGCGTCAGTGATGTTGGTGGGCATGGGGTCCCCTGAGGTCTTTTGAGCAGGCAGTTTTCCAAGAGCAGGAGGGTTTTTGTGATGTACTATATATGTTTTTTCTATAGGTTAGGTCTTTATACACAGTTCCTGGTTCATAGCTTCTAAAACCCTTGGAATTACCTAAGAGGAGGGCACTGATTTTGTCTTTTGTTATGTTAACGAGAGAGTTAATGCCAGAGTGGCGCCCCCAAGCGCCCTCCCTAGGAACTACACCCAGCATTTCAGCATCAAGCGGCCAGAGCTTCGAACTCTGTGACTCTGGAAGCCCCTGAATGTGAGGGGTTGCTGGTCACCGGGAGAACCAACCCTGCCATTTAGAGGGTTGGAATTTTAGTCGTGCCCTCTGACCTTGGGGAGAGGAGAAGGGCCTGTGGTTGAATCAGTTGCCATTGGCCAGTGATTTAATTAACTGTGCCTATGTAGTGAAGCCTACATAAAGGAGGGGGTTGGGAGAGCTTCGGGGTTGGCGACCACCCAGTAGTTGGGGGTGCCGGGAGAGTGGCGCACCTACCTGGGGGGGCGTGGAAGCTCCCTGCCCTTTCCCCAGACCTTGCTCTGTGCATCTCTTCCTCTCTGGCTGTTCCTGATTTATATCTTTTTATAATACACGGGTAATCTAGTAAGTGTAATGTTTCTCTGAGTTCTGTGAGCTGCTCTAGCAGATTAATGAAACCCAAGGAAGGGGGTCCTGGGAACCTCTGATTTATAGCCAGTTGGTCAGAGGCACAACCTGGTGCTTGTGATTGGCATTCTGAGCTGGAGGGGGTCATTGGAACCTTCCGTTGGTAGCCCGTAGGTCAGAAGCATAGATAACAGCCTGGGCTTGTGACTAGTGTCTGAAATGGGGACAGGTAGGGTGGCCATACCATCTTGTAGAGCGAGCCCTCACCCCGTGGGATCTGATGCTACCTCCAGGTAGATAGTGTTGGGATTGAGTTGAATTGTAGGACACTTAGTTAGTGTCCAGGGAATTGCTTATTGGTGTGGAGAAAATGTCATGCCCCCCCCCCGCCCCAACACATACATCAGAATTGAGTCCAGGAACCCAAAAGAGGGGGTTTTGTGGACTGTCCTGGTCTGTAGGATGCTTCTAGTTCTGTCAGTCTATTGAGCTGTGATCCCACAAATTCATTTTTGGGGGCAGAACGAAGGAATCAGAGTAGATCCCCACAGCCTCAGCTACCATTAGGTGTCCAGGGCCCCTCCACCATACTTTGGTTTGATTTCATGGGATTTGATGTATGTGGGAAGTCTCCATCTTCTGCAAGCTGAAAGAAAGCTGGTACTGCAAAGAGAGAGAGATTGCCAACTGCTTCCATGGCTGTGAGTTAGGTACCAACCAAGTTCATGTTCATGTTTCCATCCTTGGGGGTGGGGGGTAGGGTCTGGCCTGGCCATGCCTCACGGAAGTGAGCATGAGGAGAGGGCTCCAGCTACTTCTGCTTTCTGGGCCCCAGGAAGCAATCACCTCTGTTAAACTGAAGAGACCCAAAGCTTGGCAGCTCAAGTACAGTTAAACACAGGACAGGCTGCGTTCAGAAAGGAAGAAACAATGTGTTCATTTTCTCCCTAACCAAATATCCTCCACAGTGGGTGTGGCAGCACCAGGTTCAGCCTTCCCTTGAAAAGCCTCAAAGCTTCTTTTTTAGGGGCCTCTTTCCCTGTTGGAGGGCCAAGGCCAGACCTCCCTGCTGAGAGCAACCCATAGATGTGCAAAACAGGCCTCTCCAGGGTGTTGTGGTCACCAGCCCTTAGCATACAGTGGGGTGGTTGTGTGCCCACAGGGAGGCCATGGGGCTTTCCCACAAGGTGGGGGGGGGGGCACTGCCTGCCCTCAGTCTGCCCTTTTATTGCCTTGCTGTCAGTTTCACTCAAGACTGGTCTAAATTTCCCATTGGTGAACATGTGCTGTGAGTCCCAAGCCAAACTCTGGAGAATGCTAGTATCTGCACCAGTGTTTGATAACCACAGCCTCAAACTCCAGTGACAAGGTTGGGTCATTGTGGCAGGTGGGGTGTGTGAGACCTGCCTGGCAAGGGAGGCACTGCGAAGGGGTTGGGGTGCAGTGTCTGCCTAGGTGGTGGGAGGACCCCGGGGTCTGTCATCTCTACAGGGTGGGGAGTTCCATTAATCTCTTAGACTTTTAAAACTGCCAGATGGATCTTAATTTGAACGGTCTAAGAGTTTGGTTCTCTTCCTTCTCCCCATCCTTAGTTTATGAGCCTTAGGATCTACAGACTCTCAGAATACAAGAAAACAAAATTTGCAGTTAGGGTTTGCATTTGGGGTGTTGGAGACTTCTCAGGTTATATCAGAGCATTGGTACAACAGGAACTGCACATAAGAAGTTAGCTGTCTTAGCAAATTGTATTTGTACTCCCCCAACCCCGCTTACAAAGTCTACGTTACTCCACTTTGCTTTTGTGAAAGACCTACATTAGTACCTGTTTTCGCTAACCAGTAGAATTCCGAAGAGGATTTTCGCTTTTACGAAAAGAAGATTAAAAGCGAAGATAGTGTTCAGTGTTGGTGTTGCAGCGAGCATTAATAGAGGCAACATGCACCCTGAGCGAGAGTGGCGCCTCCAGGCGCCCTCCCTAGGAACTACAAGCGGCCAGAGCTTCGAACTCTCTGAGCATCCGTGCTTTATCTTCATTTATTTTGTGCATCGTTAGCAAGGTGTGACCCGAGGTATCAGAAAAGCCCTGAGAACGGTTATTTTTTGGGTCTGGGAATGCTCAAATTTTTTACCATGTGAATTAATTGTATTTGCTTTGTTTTATGCCACTTCAGCTTTTGAAAGGTTTCCAAGGAATAGCCTACTTTCATATAGGGGGACCTGTACTGACTGCCTGCCTCGCCCATGGCCTATTGGACCCTACTTAGAATAGCAACTTGTTTTCTCCCTTAGGCATTTCCATGGTTGTTCATATTTCAAAATATATTTTAAAAATTTCTTTGATTGTAATGGACTTCATTAATAGTTATGAGAATGCTTAAGCTGTGGAAACACAGAAGAAAAACGGTCTGCTCAATTTAACAAAGACCCCAAAGCATTTTGTATTAACTCTAGCTTGCACTTCTGAGTTTGCAGTAGGACGATCCAAAAATCTGCCTTAAAGTGACTAAAACTGTTTATATCCTTAGGATTTATTCCAACAAAGTAGAAAATCAATCCAATAAAGAGGAAAAAGTGGAATACAGGACACAGTGGGGAGATAAGAAGTTAGCGCAACTGTGGTTGCGTCTAAAATATTGATGTATGGGATGTGTATGTGTAGTGTGTATGTGTGTGTGCACGCGAGCATTAAATCTGAAACCACAAATCCATATGAACACATTCGAGGAAGCCGTGAGGGCAGGAGACCAGAAGGAAGCAAGCGGAAGCATCTGGTGGGGCTTGTCTCGCTCTGGGGGAAGATGCTGACTTGCACTTGACCAGAAATGGGGTGAGGGTGACATGTACATGAATGAGAGTCGTGCATAGGAGAGGGAGTGGGAAGTGCCCACCCCAGTCAGTTGGCAGGGCCTCTGTGAGTGCTGAGCCCCTGGACTGGCCAGGGCTGCCTGCCCAGCTAAACCTTCAACTGGCTGTGCCCCTGGTCATTGAGTTCTTAAACGCCAGGCCCTTCCTGGTCTCCGTGAGAGAGCTCTGCTGTCCCAGCCCCTGCTGCCCAGTAGACCATGACTTCTGGATAGATCACCCTCTCTGTACCTCTACAGTGGAAAGACGGGTGCTTGTGTGGAGTTTCCCTTGGGATTCCCTGCACGGAGCACTATGCCTGATCCACGTCGGGTGGCCAGCGAATATTTGCAGAGTGACTGAATGATTTCACTGCTGGTAATCTGTGTTTAATTCATCTAGCCGACAGTGCGTGATCTGCCCTGAGCTACAGTGAGGTCTAGGAATACAGACCCGAACCAGTCCTTTATGAACTCCCTTCCAGTTTGACAAGGACCCTTTTCATGTGCATTGTCCTTTCTGAGCTCTCGTGATAGCTCTTGTAGGCAGGCGGCATCCTCCCCTCAGGCAGGCGCGGAAGCTGGGTGAATGCCCGAGAGAGGAGAAGCAATGCCTGCACGCACCTGGCTGGCCAGGGGCAGACCAGCTCTCAAACCCAAGTGTCTGTGACCTGTGCGCATGTTCTTGCTCTCTTGTTAGCCTCCCCTCGGGCAGGTGCGGAAGCTGGGTGAATGCCAGAGAGAGGAGAAACAATGCCTGCACGCACCTGGCTGGCCAGGGGCAGACCAGCTCTCAAACCCAAGTGTCTGTGACCTGTGCGCATGTTCTTGCTCTCTTGTTAGCCCCAGCCCCTGAGGATTGTTTCCTGTCCTTCCTGGCTGGCAGGGAAGAACTGGCCAAAAGGTGTAGGCAGGAAGGAGCAGCTGTAGAGCACGCCTAACCTGTCCTCGGGGGGCAAGGGATGAAACCTGTGTCTTCACCGACCCGTATATGGCACTGACCAAAGAAAACTCTGTTCCTTCTCTGATGAGCCAGTTGCAGTTCAGCTTATCCCCTTGGAGTTGGTCTTCCTGTGGAGAAATAAAAACCACTTATCTGAAAGCGACTATAATTATGCACGAGCTGTTGGGCAAGGAGGCTTCAGGAGCAGGCACTCCGTTGCTGGTACCTGAGTGGATGTCCGGGGGAAGGGGCCAGATGTGGGGCTCGGGCTCACAGCGTCCTGGTCACTCAAGGCTCTGTAATCCTCTGTATTCACCCAAATAGCATACCTGCTTGCATGTCCCGCAGAGTGCCGGGCCCGGGCCATGGAGTGGGGCAGTGCTGAGTGCTGGCAAGGTAGGTGTGGACTGGCCTGTGAAGGGCCAAGGCTGCTAGGCTAAGTGAGGATTTTGGTATGAGCTTGGGCTTGGGGGTGAGTGTGGGATTGGGTGAGCAGAGGGAGCACGGGGTTCTGTTCAGGACGGGTGAACAGCCAGCTGGAGATGGCTAGGAGGCCTTTGCCACGTGGGTCCGACATGCCAGAGGAAGAAGTGAGGGGTGATAGTTGGTCTCCTGGGATGGTTGAGATCACATGGGTAGAGCATGTGAAGGCCTTCAAAGGCAGATGAGGGGCAGAGCAGCCTCAGGGCCGTGGGAGGGGGTAGTTGCACAAAGGAGCTCAGAATGAAGCTGCTGCTTGGGGATATGACGTTTTTAAAAGGTTGATGGAGAAAGAAGGCAGGCTTGGGGACAACTGTGTCTCCCAGTAAAGGGCTGTCGGGAGAGGAAGCTTTGCAGTGCTGGGGCTCAGCAGGAGCTCAGGAGAAGCTAGGCAGTGGTCAGCTTCCCTGGCCTCCTCTAACTATTCTCCTGGGAAGCCCCTCAGCACAGCATTGCTCCTCTGGCCACGTGGGCCTGCTGTAGTCAGCCCAGCATGGCAGATCATTCTCACTCCACCAGCTGGCAACAGGCAGCTTAGGAGAGGAGCATGAATTGATGGAGGGGTGGGCTGTGACAGGAGCCTGGCAGATCACCCCAGAAGGAGTGTTGGCATTGACTGGAGGCTGGGAGGCTGTTGTGTCTGTCCACGGGTGGGGCCATAATTGGGCATTCCTGAATGGGGACAGGGCCGTGTGGACCATAGATCTGGATAGGTGAGATGGAGACGGCTGTAGGAACAGCCGTGCGGCAGCCTGGGCTGGACAGATGGGTGGGCTAGAAACCCTCCCCATGAGATTACCCCTAGAACGTATTGGCATTGTGGGCAGAAACCCAAGGGGCTCCTGGCCATGCCTTCCACGCTCTGTGCTGGGGACACACCCATGTTCAGGCAGGTAGCAGCCTGCTGGTGTGGTTGTGGGTAGGCATGTGCTGGTGTGTCAGGGCAGCTGGGTGGGGGGGTGGATCAGGGTACAGCGGTGGAACAGGAGGTATGGGCCTGCTAGCCAGGCTTTCTGGCCACTCAGTGATACACTGCCCTCATGTTCCCTCAAAAGGTATGACCCAAGGCACAACCGCTGGTTCCAGATCCAGTCCCTGCAGCAGGAGCACGCGGACCTATGTGTGTGTGTTGTGGGCAGGTACATCTACGCGGTGGCAGGGCGCGACTACCATAATGATCTGAATGCTGTGGAGTGTTACGATCCCACCACCAATTCCTGGGCGTACGTGGCTCCGCTCAAGAGGGAGGTAAGGAAACCTCGCCAAGAGGGGCCTTTTCCTGCTCACTTTCCTTCCAGGGTGTGCAGAGAGAGTGGATGGCCAAGCCAGGGAAGCAGGCCTAGTGGGTACCTCCAAAGATGCTGCACTGTGATTGGGACAGGGGACCCCTGAGGTTCGGCCAGCCCCCGGGGGGAGATCCTCACCAAGTGTACACCACATCCTGTTCCCCAGAATTTCATCCCCACCTTGGTCTCGCCACCTTAGTCCCAGGAAGCTGCTTTATTTTTTATTTTTTTATTTTCTTAAAGATTTTATTTATTTGAGAGAGAGAGAGAATCTGAAGCAGACTCCCTGATCGTGGAGCCCGACATGGGGCTCGATCCTATGACTGCGAGATCAGGACCTGAGCTGAAACCAGGAGTTGGAGGATCAACTGACTGAGCCACCCAGGTGCCCCCCAGGAAGCTGCTTTAACCCTGCAGTTCAAATGTAGACCGAAGCCTTCCCCTTGTCTGTCCCTCAGCACAGTTGAGCTGAGCTGAAATGTGTCCAAAGATGTTGTTAAACAGGAGGGACACTGTGATAGAGGAGGGCGCAGGAGCCTCAGACTTGTGCACGGGCCTCCCGGAGGGTGGGGCCTTTGAAAAGCAAAAAAAACCACTTTAGAAGTTGTATTTCATATTTGTTTGCTTGTTTTTAAAGATCATGTGTACCCAGGGGTATCCCTGGGCACTGTAGACGCAGAGGGTGGCATGGGGACACACGTGGGCTGTTGTCCAGGCCCTGCCACAAGAGCTCCTGCCTGTCTGGACCTCTTTCCGCATCTCCTCTCGTCTCCAGTCCTCCCGAGGCTGTAGTCTCTGACCTCA
Source organism: Phoca vitulina (assembly GCF_004348235.1). Taxonomy (NCBI): domain Eukaryota; kingdom Metazoa; phylum Chordata; class Mammalia; order Carnivora; family Phocidae; genus Phoca; species Phoca vitulina. Next base: position 2,248,521 of record NW_022589803.1, read on the forward strand.
CGGGGCTGAGGTCTCCCTGATGGGTCCAGCTCTTCTCCATGGCCCACAAGGCCTCTGAGGCCAGGGGTTCTCACTGTAGTTCCTCCCAGGCAGGGAAAGCTGGCCTGCTCCTCGCTCCTCAGCTTCCCTGGGGAAGGAAGCACCTCTGGTGGAGTACTTCCTACTCTCAATCTGCAGAAAGGAAGAGATTTTGCATGGGAAAGATCAGGGGGTCCTTGAGATCTAATGGACCCCTGAATTCTGTTCTGGAAAGGAATGAGTAGGAATGGGGGGTGTTGGGCTCCGGGCCGGGGGGGCGGGGGGTGGGGGTGGGGGGGGTGTTTCTTTGGAAGCTGCAGGTCTCTGATGTGGCCACAGGGGGGCAGCCTCAGCCTTCAACCAGGTTCTCCCTATCAATGTTCCTTTCTTCCTTCATACCATTCATTTATTCAGCTACTATTTATTAAGCACCTACCAGATACCAAGCCCTGGGAATCCAGTGGTGATAAAAGATGAGAAAAGTTCCCCTCCAGACCATGGTGTTCACAGCCTAATAGAGAGACCACTCTTAACCACTAAACAAATCAGTAGAGTAATTGCCAATTGTGCTCAATTGATGAAGGAAATTGAGAGGGTTGAGCTCAGCATTGTGCAGGGAGGGGGCTCTGGCAGGACTAATCTGAAAAGACTGGGGAAGGCCCATCTGAAAGAGATGTTGATTAGACCAAGGTCTAAAGGAAGCAGCTGCTGGGAGAGGGAAGGAGCTCCCAGGCCAGGAGGGGTACTTCCCAATCTGAGAAAGAGGGATGGCATGAGGAGGGATTGTGAAGAGACAAGGATAGAGAGGAGCAGCTCCTGAGCCATTGGGCGGTCCAGGTGGGGGTGATGGTGGCTTGGCTTAGGGTAGAGGCTGTGGGGAAGGAGAGAGATGGGCAGGTTTGAGGTATAGTTTGGAGGTAAACGGACCAGACTTGCTGATGGATCAGATGTTAGAGAATGAAAGGGGATAGATCATGGAAGATGCCCAGGCTCCAGGTTTGAGCACCTGGGTGGATGGCTAAGCTGCTGACCAAGAGGACAACTGGGTTTGGGAATGAAAAAGAAAAGGAAGGGTTCCATATAGAACATGATAAATATTCCAATGGGAAATGTTAGTTTGACATTAAAAGTCCAGCTCAGGGGACTGGTCAGCCAGGAGATAGAAATGTAGAGGCTTTGTCAGGACATGATGGTGTCCTGGCCATGGGAACAGTTGTGATCAGCTCAGAGGAGTAGGGACTATAAGAGGCTTGTGGAGGGGCAGCCAGGGAGGTAGATGGGAAACCTGCCAGAGAGCAGGGAGGGGTTCTTCTGTGAGCTGAGGGGGCCCCCAGGTCCTGGAGAAGGCAGATATGCAGCCCACATTGCTAACATAGAACCCACAGTCAGACATAGCAAATGACTGAGGGAAAAGGCCGTTAGCCTCATCCGTTTGACACATTCTCTTACCTGTTTCTTAGGGACCCATGTAATGGTGAGTCCCACCAGTGTGGCACTATTAAGAACTGGTTGCTGACATGCCCCCAACAGACCATGAACTCCCTGTCCCAGCAGCAGGCAGAGTGCTGCCATCCTGTGTTCCAGAGGAGAAAAAGGGGATCTCTGCAGGGAACTCTCTCACTTAAAAACCTCCCCAGAGGGGCGCCTGGGTGGCTCAGTTCGTTAAGCGTCTGCCTTCGGCTCAGGTCATGGTCCCAGGGTTCTGGGATCGAGCCCCACGTCGGGCTCCCTGCTCAGCGGGGAGCCTGCTTCTCCCTCTCCCACTCCGCCTGCTTGTGTTCCCTCTCCTGTCTCTCTCTCTCTCTGTCAAATAAATAAATAAAATCTTTAAAAAACAAAACAAAACAAAACCTCCCCAGAGAACTCACACTTCTGGGAAGATAGAGTAGATGTATTCTTCCTAATTCCTCTTTCTAGGTACAACTCAAAACTCTGGACATATACATAAGAAAAACCTTAAGACTCAGAATGGTTGGGAGAAGGCAGTCCAGCTGGGGTCTCAGGAACTGAGGAACAACACCGTACAGTAATGTGTTCCCTGGGTTTTCTTTTTGCCTCATATATCTCAGACTTGTAATTAAGGGGCTGATAGCCAGTAGCACCAATGGGAAGCAAACTTCCATGAATGTATAAAAATTGAAATCCTCACTGTGTTCTCTGTCTCAGATGGACTCAACCTAGAAATCAACAGAAAGTTAACAGGAAAAAAAAAAAAGTTAACAGGAAAACCTCCACAAACAGTTGGAAACTAAACAACACACGTCTAAATAATCCACAGGTCAAGGGGGAATAATAAAATACCTTGAAGTGAATGAAAATGGAAAGTTAGCATTCAGAATTGGTGGCATCAGGCTAAAGCTGTGCTGAGAGAGAAATTTGTGACACTGAAAGCATACATTAGAGAAAAAAATAAATCAGTAATATAAGCTCCTATCTTAAGAACTTGGGGAAAAAAAAAAAAAGCGAAATAAAGCCAAACCAAGCAGAAGAAATATTAAAGAGCAGAAATCAGTGAAGTTGAAAGCATAAAAACAGTAGAGAAAATCAATGAAACAAAGAACTGGCTCTTTAACAAGTTAAATAAAATTGATAAACCTCTAGAAAGAGAAGTCACAATTTAAAATGTCAAAAATAAAACAGGACATTACTACAAACCCTGCAGACATCGAAAGTATGAGAAGAAAGGAATTCTATGAACAACCTTACACATGTAAACTTGATCACAGATGAATTCCTCAAAAAATACAACGTAACACGGGGCGCCTGGGTGGGTCAGTCGTTAAGCGTCTGCCTTCGGCTCAGGTCATGGTCCCAGGGTCCTCGGATCGAGCCCCGCATCAGGCTCCCTGCTCGGCGGGAAGCCTGCTTCTCCCTCTCCCACTCCCCCTGCTTGTGTTTCCACTCTCGCTGTCTCTCTCTCTGTCAAATAAATAAATAAATAAAATCTTAAAAAAAAAAAAAACAACACAACTGACTCAAAGCTAAATAGATAATTTGAATAGCCCTCTACCTGTTAAGGAAATTGAACTTCCCAAGAAGGAAGGTCCAGGCCTAGATAGTTTTATTGAAGAGTTCTACTAAACATTTAAAGAAAAGTTAGCAGCAATTCTGCATATTGTTTTTTTCCGGAAAATATGGAAAAAGGAGGGAATACTTCCCAGTTCATCTTATGAGGTTAATACTAACTTGATAACAAAACCAGACAAAGAGGGTCCCCAAAAAAGACATCTCATAAATCTACATATGAATATTCTTCATTAAATATTAGCAAATAGAATTATCCCCCCTTGATAAAAGAAATGCATGACAAATGGAGTTGATTACAGAGATAGGAGGCTAGTTCCATATTTGAAATTTAGTCAGTGTATAATCCACCATGTTAAAAATCACACAATTATATCAGTCAAAGCAGAAAAAGAATTTGACAATATTTTGCATCTGTTCATGATCAAACTAAAAAAAATAATAGAGATGAGTTTCCTCAACTTGATGAAGAGCATCTACAAAAATCCTACTGCTAATACTGTGTTTAATCATGAAAGACTAAGTTGAATGTTTTTCCTAAGATGGGGAGCAGGGCAAGGATGTCTGCTCTCACCACTCTTATTCATCATAGTCCTGGAGGGTCTGGCCAGTGAAACATGGCAAGAAAAGAAAATAAAGCATGCAGATTGAAAGGAAGAAGTAAAACTGACCCTAAGGATGAATAAGTTGTGCAAAGTCTAAAGGAAGCTACCGGGGCGCCTGGGTGGCTCAGTCAGCTGTGTCCAACTCTTAACCCCATGTCGGGCCCCGGCACAGAGTCTGCTTGAGGTTCTCTCTCTCCCTCTGCCCCTCCCCCTGCTCACATACTCTCTTTTTCTCAAGTAAATAAATAGATAAAATCTTAAAGGAATGTACCAAAAAAAAAAAAAAAAAAAAGAACCTAGCACTAATAAGTGAGTTCAGTGAGATTGTAGGATATAAGATAAATCTGCAAAAATCCATTGCATTTTTGTATATTAGCAATGAACATGTGGACACTGAAATGGGAAATACTATTTATAATTGCTCAAAAAAATGAAATACTTAGGTATAAATTTAACAACACTTACGGAATTTATATGCTAAAAATTATAAAATGCTGATGAAAGAAAAGAAGATGTAAATAAGTGGGGAGACATACCATGTACATGGATTGGAAGACTCAAATAATAAAGATGTTAGTTCTTCCCGAATTGATAGATGGTGTTTAACTCAATTCCTATCAAAATTTTAGCAACAATTTTTATAGATATAGATGAGACTATTCTGAGATTTACATGGAAGGGCAAAAGATCTAGAATACCTCAATTTTGTAAGGGAATAAAGTGGGGAGGGGGCGCCTGGGTGGCACAGTCCATTAAGCATCTCACTCTCTCGCCTTCAAATAAATAAAATCTTTATTTATTTGACAGAGAGAGACATCGCGAGAGACGGAACACAAGCAGGGGGGTGTGGGAGAGGGGGAAGCAGGCTTCCTGCCGAGCAGGGAGCCCGATGCAGGGCTTGATCACAGGACCCTGGGATCATGACCTGAGCCAAAGGCAGATGCTTAACAACGGAGCCACCCAGGCGCCCTATGTCCATCTGATTTTTGACAAAGATGCAAAAGCAATTGAATGAAGAAAAGATAACTTTTCAACAAATTATACGAGAGCAGTTGGAATCCTTAAGCAAAGAAAATGAACATTGACCCAAGTCTCATACTTTATACAAAAATTAACTCAAAGTGGTTTATGGGCTTAGCTGTAAAATGTAAATCTATATAGTACTTAGGGGGAAAAAAGTAGAAGAAAATCTTTGGGATCTAGGACTGGGCAACAAATACTTAGACTTGACCCCCAAAGCATGAGCCATAAAAAGAAAAATCGATAAATGGGACTTCATCAGAACTACGGGGCAGGGGGGTATCAGATGGCAGACAAGCACATGAGATGTTCAACATCATTAGTCGTTAGGGAAGTGCAAATGAGACCCACAGTGAGAAAAAACCACCTGTCAGAGTGGCTGAAATAAAAACTAGTCCAACAGCCAGTGCTGGTGGGGCTGCAGAGAAGGTAGGTTGCTCATACGTTGCTGATGGGAATGTAAAATGGTACAGCTACAGTGGGAAGGAATTTCATAATGCCTTTATTTATTTTTAAAGATTTTATTTATTTATTTGACAGAGAAAGAGGGCACAAGTAGGCAGAGAGGCAGGCAGAAGGAGAGGGAGAAGCAGACTCCCCGTGAGCAGAGAGCCCAATGCGGGGCTCGATCCCAGCACCCTGGGATCATGACCCGAGGTGAAGGCAGACGCTTAACTGACAGCCACCCAGGTGCCCCTTTCACAATGTCTTTAAATAGTTAACTTCTAACTAACCATGCAACTCAGCAGTTGCAGTCCTGGGCATTTATCCCAGAAAAATGAAAACTCTGTACACAAACATTTATAGTGGTTTATTGGTCACAGCCAGAAACTGGAAACAAATCAGATGTCCTTCAACAGGTGCCTGGCTAAGCAAACTGTAGCAGATACGCAGCATGGGATTCTACTCAGCAATAAAAACGAACAAACTATGGACACATACGAGCAACAGTCTAGATGAACCCGAGGTAGCATAGAAAGCCTGTTCCAAAAGGCTGCGTGATTCCATTCATATAACACTCTTGAAATGACAGAATTATAGAAATGGAGAAACAGATTAAAGAGGGGGTTCAGGGCAGGGGGGATGTGGGTATGATTACAGACAGGCAACAGGAGGGATCCTACTGGAGGTAGAAGTGTCTTGTGTTGACTGGGTCAACGTCAGCATCCTGGTTGTGTTGTTGGGCTAGAGTTATACTAGCTTATCATTGAGGAGCCTGGGTAAAGGGTACATGGTGTCTGTATTATTTTCTTAACAACTACGTGTGAGTCTATACTTACTTCAAAATGAAAAGTTTAGGGCACCTGGGTGACTCAGTCGGTTAAGCAACTGCCTTCGGCTCAGGTCATGATCCCAGAGGCCTGGGATTGAGCCCCGCATTGGGCTCCCTGATCAGCGGGAGCCTGCTTCTCCCTCTCCCTTTGCCTGCCACTCCCCCTGCTTGTGCTCTCTCTCTCTCTCTCTCTGTCAAATAAATAAATAAAATCTTTAAAAAAAAAAAAAGAAAAGTTTAATTAAAAAAAAACAAACCCAAGGGGTGCCTGGATGGCTCAGTCAGTTAAGCGTCTGCTTTTGGCTCAGGTCATGATCCCGGGGTCCTGGGATCAAGTCCCGCTTCAGGCTCCTTGCTCAGCGGGGAGCGTGCTTCTCCCTCTGCTTGTATGCTCCCTCTCTCTCTCTCTGTCAAATAAATAGATAGATGGATAGATAGATAAATTCTTTAAAAAACCCAAGTAAATAAATAAATACATAAATAAATACATTCTTTAAAAAAAAACAAAACCCAAGCACCAAAACCTTCCCAGGTCCCCACCATTGATGAGAGAAGACCCAAGCCCTTGGTTTGTGTCCTGCCCACTGCTCTGTCCCCTGTCCACCTCTCCAGCCCTTTGCTGTGTTACCACACAGCCTGAGGGTCAGTGGCTGGCTCTGTAACAAGCTCTGGAGCTTCCACACCAGGGGGCTCCTCTACCCCCAAAACACACAGTGCTCTGCCTTGGGGCCCATGGGCCCAGCGTAAAGGCCTTGCTCGGCGGGGGGTTGAGCAAGTGAGTATGAGCATAGAGTAGGAACCAGTGTGAGGGGTCTAGCTGGCTGGGCAGGGAGGGGATCCCCTGCCAGGGTGCACGGAGAAGTCTGAGGACCAAAATCAAAAGCAGGGTGGTGTGTTTTCATCCTCCACACATAACCATCACTAAAATGGCATTGTTCTTTGTGTTTGATTTTGCATCTCACTTTCCTCCTCACCATATCGTTAGATATTATTTGTGAACAGATTTTGCAAGTGGGGTCAGGAGGCCTGGAGGATTGGCTGGTAATTGGGAGTGGGGAAGAGGTGGAGGCTGCTGAGGATGGGTCAGGTATCCCCAGAAGTGCTCTCTCCTCCCGTGACTGGCTCTAAAGTCTGTGCTTTGATTGCTTTGAGCCCCCCATGCAGATGTCTCATTTAGGGGCAAGGGAAAGACAAAGATCCCAGAGTCACCTCTGGGTCCGTAGACTCGTCCCCTATTGGGGTAAGGTCAGGGTGGATGACTAGGACCGAATCAGGGAGCGTTCTCCGCAGAATGTGAGGTGGAAGTTGGGGACACCATGAGGAATGGTGTGCCGCTGTGGGGTATGAGCGGCCTCCGTGAGGGCCCTGGTTGCCTTCCCTCACGGCTCTCTTGCCCCCTGGGTTCTCTTGGTGGCAGGTGTATGCCCATGCGGGCGCCACGCTGGAGGGGAAGATGTACATTACCTGTGGCCGCAGAGGGGAGGACTACCTAAAGGAGACGCACTGCTATGACCCGGACAGCAACACCTGGCACAGCCTGGCTGATGGGCCTGTGCGGCGGGCCTGGCATGGCATGGCCACGCTCCTAGACAAGCTGTACGTGATCGGGGGCAGCAACAACGACGCTGGTTACAGGAGGGACGTGCACCAGGTGAGCAGAGCTGGGCTGCCCACGCACGTGTTCTTCCCATCCCTTCCAGTTGTTTTGGATGAAAAATTAATTGCAGCGTGTATGCCTTTTTATTAAATAGGCTTTATTTTTTATCGCAGTTTTAGGTTCCCAGCAAAATTGAACAGAAGGTGCAGAGATTTGCCATATACCCCCATCCCTGCACACGTGGTCTCCCTCACCATCAACATCCCCCACCAGAGTGAGACATTTGTTATGGTCCTTGAGCCCACCATGACACGCTCTTGCCCCAAGCCCGTAGTTTACAGCAGGGTTCGCTCTGGGGTGGTGTACATTCTCTGGGTTTGGACCAATGACCTGTATCCATCGTTACAGTATCAGGCAGGGTACTTTCATTTGTTTTGATTATTAAAAACATTAATTGTAAAGTTAGTATAACCGCATTGCAGATTGTTTGAATAATGGATAAGGTTGAGGAAAAGCACCCATCATCCCACTCGGTGCCACTGTGTTTTAGTCCTGCCTGTGCGTGGTTTCCACCTAACTGTAGGTAAAGAGCACTCCAGTCTGCTTCTGGCTGAAGTTTGTTGTGGCTGTTTTCCAGTTTCATACTCGATTTCCATAGCCACTGCCAACCTCAGTGGCCGTGCAGAATTCTGTCACGTTGGTGCATCATTTGGGTTGGCCCAAGTTTTGACTATTCCAAGTCACATAGGTAATATTTACTCTGCAGTGCGTTTCGGGTATTTTGGGTTGTTTTCTTAGGTGAGAGCTCTTCTTCTCAAAGTGTGGTCCCAGGCCAGCAGCATCTGCATCACTGGGAACTTGTTAGAAATGCAGGTTCTCAGGTCCCGCCCCAGACCCACTGAATTGGAAACTCCGGGGGCGGGGCTCAGCCAGGCCCCCAGTGGTGAGAACCCCTGGGCTCTCCTGGATCAGTTTTCTATTGCTGCCAAGCAGGCGGTTAATAACTTGAAACAATATAAGTGTATTCTTAGAGTTTGTAGGTCCTTAAGTCTGGTGTGGTCTCACTGGGCTAAAATCCAGGTGTCCTCAAGGCATCTGTCCTTTTTGGGGCCCTAGGGGAGAATCTGGCTCCTTGCTCACTCAGGTTATCAGAATTCAGTTCCCTGTGTGTGTAGAACTAAGGTCCCTGTTTCTTTGCTGGCTGTCAGCTAAAGGCCCTTCTCGGCTTCTAGAGGCCTCTGCATTCCCTGGCATGGGGCCGCTTCGTCCTCAGCCAGCAACGGCAGGTTGTCCTTCTGTCTTCTCTTTCCTCCTGGTAGACTTTCCCCCTCTGCTTTCAAGGACTTGTGCAATTAGACGGGCCCACCCCGCAAGCCCAGGACAACCTCCCCACCTCGAGGTCCATACCCTGAAGCATGTCTGCAAGGTCCCTTTTGCCGTGTAAAGTAACACAAGTTTTAGAGATTTAGGGCATGGACTTCTTTGGAGGGTCATTTTTCTGCCTCCCACAGATGGAGAACCAAAGGTGATTATTAAGTCAAAAAGATAAGATTTTTGTGGCTCTCAATACATATTGTCAAACAGCTTTCCCGGAGCATCAGGCAAACGCCCAGACGAATGGCTTCATTACGCATTTATCAGCATTGGGTCTTGTGATTTTTCTTCCCCCGGTGGCTGCTAGCTGTCAGGGACAAATTTAACTCCTGTTTTACATTTCTTGGATTACGAAGAGGTGGAGCATTTTCCCATGTGTTTGTTTACTGTTCGGGGGAATTTTGGAAACGTGAGAATGTTGACGGTCATCACTAGTCAGCAAGTTAACTATTTCCACATTTTATCTGCACTTCCTCCTGGAGTTGGGTGCTGTGAGGGAATTAGCTGGGGTCCGTGTCTTTGGTCAGTTTCAGTTTTGTGGAGGGGAGAGAGCCCCAGACCTTAGAGAAGAACAGCATGCTAGTGTGCCTACGGGGGGGGGTGCCACACGCCTGGGGCCACAGGCTGGCTGAGGGCCCTGGAGGCAGGACAGAGCGTCGGCCTGGCCCGTGGACGGGACATTTTAATGCTGGCACCAGACTCTTCCTCCAGGGGAGCTGGGTTTACACACAGCCTGGCTGTGTCCCTCAGCCTTGGTCTGAATCCAGGGCCTGGCCAAGAGTGCTGCCCTGCCCGGCTGGCCCAGGGCGGCCTGGCAGCCCCGTCTCGGCAGGTACCCAGCTTTACTCTGACCTTGGCATTGCAGGTGGCCTGCTTCAGCTGCACGTCTGGGCAGTGGTCCTCCGTCTGCCCGCTCCCCGCCGGGCACGGTGAGCCTGGCATTGCTGTGCTGGACACCAGGATCTACGTGCTGGGGGGCCGCTCGCACAACCGCGGCAGCCGCACGGGCTACGTGCACATCTACGACGTGGAGAAGGACTGCTGGGAGGAGGGGCCGCAGCTAGACAACTCCATCTCAGGCCTGGCAGCCTGCGTGCTCACCCTGCCCCGCTCCTTGCTCCTCGAGCCCCCTCGTGGGACCCCCGACCGCAGCCAGGCCGACCAGGACTTCGCCTCCGAGGTGATGAGTGTGTCTGATTGGGAGGAGTTTGACAACTCGAGCGAGGACTAGGGCTCCGGCACCCGGTGTCAGAAGGGGAGGTGGCGGGAGCTCTGAGGGCAGTGGGGCCCCCAGACGGCCCCCCTCCTGCTGGCACCGCCTGCTTGCCGGCTCCTGCCACCCATCCTTCCCGCCCGCCTGCCTGCCAGCCTACAGCGGCTGCTTGGGGGGCTCTGCAGATCCGTGGCTGTGATCACCCTTCGGCGGGGATGCTTGCGGAGGGCTCTGGTTCTCTGGAGGAGTTTACCGGGCCCACTCCTCCTCAGTTTGGACGGGGCATGGCGACACCAGCTGTCGTGGACTCCCCAGTGCCTAGTTCTCCTCCCTGCTGGGCTGAGAGGGCACCCTTCTCCAAAGGGACCTGGGGACTGGCCCCGTGGGTGAGGGGGCCGAGGCACACTGCGCCCCCTTCCGTGGGCAGGGAGAGGGTGGAGCGAGCCCGTCGCCTGCCCAGCATCCAGAGGCTTGAGCTATTGCAAGCTCCCAAGGCCCGGAAAAGGAATAGAGATACATAGAGTTGCCCGAGACTGGTTCTAGTAATAAAAGATCCCCTACAGCTGGGCTTTTCTGACCCCATGTTGTTGATAAATGAAATAAATCATCTTACAAAAGGTGTGGATTGTTTTCCTGGGGCCGCGGCCTCACCATCCATCCACAGCTCGTGCAAGGCTGTCGTCTGTGGGTGCCTGTGGCCTTCCGGGCTCAGAGCTGCTGAGTGGCAGTGGCAGGCCAGGAGCCCCCATCCGAGGGAAAAGCACAGTACACCCCCAGCTAGCAAGGCTGTTATTGGGGAACCTGGAAACCCGCCCTGGTCTGCCGAGAGGCGGTCACCTGGCCTGCTGGAGCACCTTCTCCAGTGAGGTGCTCTTCTCTGAACCTCAGTCCAGCTCGGTGAGCCCCATGCCTGGGGAGGGAGACCCAGTCACCATAGGCTCCCCACTGCTTGCTGGATCTGAGTGTGGCAGGGGTGGGAAGGGGCACTGCCTTCCCTAGAGGGTCGCCAGCTGAGTTCTTAGCACATCATCTCAAGGGTCATGCTGGTGCAGCGGGTGGCAACCTCTCGGGGCCACCCGCGAGTGGCTGGGCTTCCAGCACCTACCTTGCTTCTGCACAGCCGAGCTTCCACCTGAACACCCCTCCTCCTGCCGCAGCTGCTGCTCTTGCAAAGCCCTAAGGGCAGGGAGCAACCTGCAGATGATCTGTGACTTCCCAAGTCTCCTGGGCAGAGCATGAGGACGACTGGGTCTTCTTTCTGTACCCCAGTGCCTTGTCCAGAGCCTGTGGCCACTGGCACTCTGTCGTGGATGGAGGTGGGCAGTGGGGCAGTGTGTGCTGCTTGATGGGAGGAAGGGGGTAGGGTCCAGATACCCTGAAGACTTCGGGCTCTGGTGTGAGGCCAGTGCGAGTTGCTTCCTGCCCCTAGGGCCAGTGTATGATCTTCCTATCTGTCTCTTGGGGCTCGGGTACCCCTGCAAAAATATGTCCCCACTCCCTAACCCCAACGTGACATCATGCACTTCTAGCTCCAGTGGCAATCCCAGTGTTGACCCTAGTGGGTCACTTCCAGTGGGACAGGGTGGCCACGTTCTTCAGTGTCCTCTCCCCTGCTCAGGGGCTCACAGTAGGGAGCCAGCATTTCCTGTCTCCGCCACTACCTTGCAGGCCAGGGCCGCAGTTCTTGCAGACCCCAGAGTTCCTGAGAAGGAGGAGCACCAGAGATGTCCATCCCCCTCCAGTGTGTCCCAGCCTTGCTGGTGTCATCCCCCCTACTCCCCCTCAGAGCCTTCAGGGTGCGGCCACAGGTTTGTAAGAGAGCTCTGCTCTGCCGGCGGGGGGGGGGGGGGGTGGTGGAGAAGAGGGTTTGTGAGGCCCTGTGGAGCAGGGGGTGGGGTAGACTCGGGTCCTGAAAGGAGTCCCGCCACTGTCCAGCTTGGAGGCCTTCATGGCTTCCCCTCTCAGCACCTGTCCCGGGACCTAGGCAGCCTGGCAGGCTCTCAGGCCCTGCATCATGCCTTCACTCAGCTCGGCGCTCATCCCTTTCCGCCTGCAAAATCCTCACCCTCTCAAGTACCCCCGGGAAGCCATCCTGGCTGGAACCAGTTGGCCCAGGCTGCAGACCCCCATGGGGTGTCTGTGTGGTTGTTAGTCGTCTGTGGGTGCCCGTGAACCCATAGCTTCCTCATCATGGTATTCACCTGGCACCAGGCCAGCCATACGGACAGTCATTCATTCTCACTTCTCAGTCTCCTGATCGGCATGTGACGGTGGCTGGGACAGACATGGGCCCTGTGTTCAACCCTGAACTTGCCATCAACTGGGGGGTGGCTATGATGGGACACATGGAGGACTACTGTGGGTCTTGAGTGAGATGAGGCCGGGGACAGTCCTGTGAGTGTGGTGGGCAGCCAGATGTGATTAGAAAGACGGCTCTGGGTGATACGCTGATGGGGTAGGTAGAGATTTGAGACACTCGTGAGGTCCTGGTGTTGGCATGGAGTGGGGGCATCATCCAGCCGGTGCCCTTCACAGAGGAGGGGATTTGGGGGTGGCAAGCCGGGAAGGGAAAGAAGGTAAGGGAGTTTGAGGTGCCTGTCCATGAACTCAGGCCAGCTGGGGTGAATGCCCAAAGCCCTGGGGTGTGTGCTTCTAAAGCCGGGACCTCTGTTGGCCCCTCTTGCTGGCAGTCTACAGGGACCTTTTCGGAGGGGCCCCAGGCACTGGGAGGGCACCGCTGAGGTCAGGGCTGTGCCCAGGCGGAGCTGCCCACAAGTGGCTGGCCTGTTTACTTGTCCCCAAGAAGTGTTTGCATTTGTGATCTCAGGGGTGCAACTCCCCCTTCCAGTCCACCCAGCTGTTGCCTGCCTCTGGCCTCCCTCCTGCACCAGCATGGCTGAGGGAGGGCCCTAACCTTCGAAGTTCCCTATTCTGCTCCTTCCCTCCACCAGCCTGCCCTGGACAGGCCTCTGGCCCAGCCAGCCTGGTGATGTCCACAGCCTTGGGCCTTTCAGTGGCTGTTATCCCAAGCCCCTCCTTCAGCCCCCCTTCCACTCTGACCACCTCCACTTGACTGAGGAAGGGCACCACCTCCCCCTCCTCCTCAGGGAGCCTGTATGCAGCCTGTTCACCAAGAGAAGGCAGGTGCCCTCTCCCTGCACAGGTCTTCCCACCAACTCCCAAGTCTGCCAAAGACAAGCTCATCTTTGCTGGGACCTGGATGCCCCCCTTTGTTTTCCATGCCCAGGCCTGCCCACCTTTCCCCCGCTCCATGGTCTCTGGGATTGGGTCTGTGTCCCAGAGCATGGGCAACTCCTCTGCTTCCCAGGCCCAGAGCTCCTCTTCCTCCCTGTCCCCTTTTCGCCCTTCCTCTCTCCACATTGCTCCCCTCCCCCACGGCCCCTGCTCTGCTCTATGCTCTCACCCCACTCTTCCTAATGCAGGAGCCCCCAAGCCTCCACCTTCTGGACTTTCACCTCTGGTGATCCAACAGCCTTCTTAAGTAGAATTTCTCTCCCAAACTCCCCCTTCACCACTGGAGGAGGACTGCAGGGTCTCTCAGTCCTGGAGTACTCCCGCCTTCTCCCTCTGCCTTTGCCCCCACCTGCATTTTCCTCCACACTCTATCAGAGCCCACTGCTGGGCCATTCTACCTTCCGCGGAGACACCCTTTGCCCAGGGCTCAGGTGCAGACCGAGTCGACCCATAGGCCTCAAGCATCCTGTTCGGGTGTCCTCTGCAGGCTTTGCACCGAAGTGAGCCTGAGGAGCCAACATCGCAGCCCAGCTCTACAAGGGCTTCGCGGGGGGGAGCGGAGGCCGGCTTGCGGCCTTGATCTGGGCCGTCTTCGGGCCTCCCTCCCCCGGCCGGTTCCGAGGCGCAGCGGGCCGGGGGAGATTTGGGGCGTCGCGTTCTCGACCCTCACCCCCTTTCCCTCCCCGGGCCTGGCCGCGCACTGAGCGCGCAGGGGTGACTTCTCTGGTGGGTGCCTGGAGAGGGAGGGGAAAGGCTCGGGGACTGGGGATTCCTTGGGAGGGGCCCCCCTCCCGCCCGGGCCCCGCCCTCTCCCAACGCTCCGCGGGCCTCCTCCAAGTTCGCCCCCAAGTTTGCGAGCGGCCGCGTGGGGGCGGGGGCCGCGCGGAGGGGCGGCGGCGCGGCCGGAGGGTGGGGTCTGGCGCGCGGGGCGGGCGCTGCCGCCTGGCCGGCCGCGGCTGGCCCGGGATCAGGGAGCCGATGTGGAATTTCCTGCCCGGCCCGGCGCCCCTCCTGCCGCCCCCCGCCCGGCCGCGCACTCCGCTTCCGGCCGCTCTCGCTGCGGCCGCACCCGCGCCCGCCCCGCGCCTGCCCCGCGCCGCATGGAGGGCGCAGGGCCCCGGGGGGCCGGGCCGGCGCGGCGCCGGGGAGCCGGCGGGCCGCCGTCGCCGCTGCTGCCGTTGCTGCTGCTCCTGCTGCTCTGGCTGCTGCCCGGCCCCGCGGCGCCCCAGGAGCTGAACCCGCGCGGCCGCAACGTGTGCCGCGCGCCCGGGTAGGAGCCCGGCCTGGCTGGGGGAGGGGGCCGAGGGGGACGCTCGGGGCCGAGGGGAGGGGGCGTCCGGGACCTTCCTAAGCTAACCGCTCTAGTCCTTTCCGCCGCCCTCGCCGACGCCGACTCCTCTCCAGGCCGAGCCTGGGCGCCGGGCCACGACGGTGCATCCGAGGTTACCCCAGACGCGAAGTCAGCGGAGGGGAGAACGGAGTGCAGTGGGCGTCCCGAGGGGTGACATACCGTGTCTGAGATTTCAGACCGAGAAAAAGGGACGCTTGGGCTGGGTTGCGAAGGCGTAGGGAGAAGTCGGGGAAGGGCATTCCAAGCCGATGGAAGGGCATTTGCAAAGGCCCCGGGCACCAGTGTGGCTCGAGCCGGGAGGGAGGGTGAGGGTCGAGTGGAGATGGAGCGGCGCTCCTGAGAGGTGGGAGCCGGCGAACCTTGAGGCTGGCGCGACTCGGAAAGAGGGATTTGTGTCTTAGAAGTTGGCGCGGGTGGGAAGAGGGTGGTGATGGAGGTGGGCACTGAGGAGCCTGCGCTCCAAGTGGACCAGAAGCAGGATTCGAAAGGACAATGACGTGCACCGGGGTCCGACGGATATGGAACTCCCGGGTGGGGATACTGGGTGCTCGGAGGGGCCGCGCAGACGTGGGACTCCACGAGGTGCCGGCTGGGGAAGCCAGCGTGGGACAGGCAGTGGGCAGGCCTGGCCGGAGAGCGGCGGGCTGAAGACCTTTCGCGGAGGAAAAGTAGCGTAGGACAGGACGCTAGGAGTGGGCGCAGGGTTCGGAGGACTTGGTCGGCCGGTCAGGGGCCATAGCGAGGTCAAGGGCATCTCCACCCGGGGCCAAGGAGCCGGCGTGTGGGGGTGCCTTGGCTCAAGCCGGGGCGGTTGGGGGGTGGAGTGCGCCGGGCGGGCGGGAAGCTGGAGAGGCGGCCACGGGGCCCCAGGCTGCGTCCCGTCGGGGCTCCCTGAGCCGCAGGGCCCTGGGAGGCCGCGTCCGGGGGCTTGGCGGTCGCCGCAGACAAGGGGCTGCGAGGGGGCCGCGCGGGGTTTCCGAGCTCGGATCCCGAGGCGCGCAGACCCCTCCCCACTGCGAGCCCCGCCTCCGGGGCGGGGGCCGGCCTGGCCCGCCATCTGCTTCACATCGACGCCGCCGCCGCCTCCCGGGCCTCCCCGGCCCCAGGAATGCAGTGGCAGTGGCGGGCGGGGCCGTGCCTGGAGAGGGGGAGGGCGCGATCGCTGCCGGCCCTCTCTCCGCCTCAGCCCTCCTTCCCCGATGGGGCTCCGTGCTGGGGGCTCCGGTGGCAGGCTCGAGCTGTCGGGAGCCTGAACCTTTCGCTCCCGCGTCCCGTTGCCCGGGCACCTCCCCACGAGGCGGCCTGTTTCAGTAGCCCAGACACCGGGTTTGGGTTTCCGGTCCTGGTGCCACTTCTCCCCACCTGTGCGGACCAGGACAAATCGCTTAACCTCTCTGGGCGTGTCTCTGCCTCTGTCAAATGGGGTTGTTGGTGGTACCCCCCTCATGGAGTGGAGAGGGGATGATTGCGATTATATGTGGGGCTGGTTTATGGGAAGGACAGCCACCTCTGGCCACTGCCCACCCAGGGTCTGGGCCATCTCTTTCATTACCGGTCCAAGGCTTCCACCGGGGGTTCTTTTTCCCCAGAGGTAGGAGAACCGGAAGAGGGGAGCATACACAGCCAGTAAAATCCCGTGCACCTACTGTGTGTGCCAGGCCTGTGGCTGGTGCAGCCATACAGCGGCTGAGACAAATACCACTGTCCCGGCGGTGGAAGAGACTTACAGCAAGTCATCTGACATCTAGCAAGTGCTGGGGAGGAGGTGTTCAGTTGGGCAGTGCTGTGTCCTTTAGGGTGATCTGGAGACACCCACTGAGGGATGATGAGTGGGCAGAGATCTGCAGGAGAGAAGGTGGAGCCCTCTGGTGTCTGGGGGCAAGGCTCTAAGTGCCAGGGGCTTCTGGAAGCACAGAAAGGAGCCATCGGGGCTGGGCAGAGCCTGGGAGGGGGATGGTGGAGGAGAGGCCAAAGAATGAGGGTGGGCGGGCCACAGCGGGTCTGCCCACTGCTCTGAGGACCTGGGCTTTTTCTTTGAGGGCCATGGGAACCCCCAGGGGCATTGCACAGAGGAGGGTTGGGATCTGACCAGGTTTGGCTGCCAAGTGGCAGATGAACTTGGCTCAGGAGGTTAAAAGGAGGAACCAGCTAGGAAGTCAGGAGAAACCAGGGGGAGTGAGGGTGGCTCTCACAAGGCTGGGGCAGAGGAGGAAGTGGCTCATCCCCTCCTAGATCCAGTTTGGAAGGTAGAGCGGCGTGTTTCTCCATGAATTGGGTGTGTGCTGTCTCAGTCGTTGCAGAGCCGATGCCTCTGGAGTTTCGGGCTCCCAGCCTGGAAGGACTGCACTACCTGAGATGGGGAAGGCTTTGTTTGGGGGCGGCTCGGCGTTCAGTCTGGGGAGGTGGGCCCCACTGGAGGGCTCTGAGCATTTTCAGCACCTCAGCTGGATGGGCCCCAGGGAGCTTCCTGAGGGAGTGGACAGAGGAGAGGAGATGACAGAGCCAAGGAGGGGGGCAGAAACCAGAGGAGGGGTATGGGGGGGCAGGAGGAGAGCAGGGAAGTATAGGATCCCAAGTGGTATGGTAGGCAGCCTCCAGGCTGGATTGGAGAGAGAATGTGGACTTGGGCACAGTGAGTGAGCAGTTCTCCCCGGCTGCTTTGCTGCATTGGCATGGGCAGGTTCAAGATCACACGGTTTGAATCATGGCGGTTTTGTTTGCAATGACAGTGATCTCTAGAGGGGGCAGCCTGAGGCAAGGCCCGCTTGCTAAGGGGCCTGGCCCAGCCTGTGGCCTGGCTCCCCAGGGTCTCACTAACTTAGAGCTCAGGTATGGGAACTGTCCCCTGCGCCAGGCCATTTTTCTCCTCATCTCACTTTTGTAAGCTCTGGAGAGGGTGGGCTTGCCCCCCACCCCCCGCCCCGAGCCTGGCCTCGTCTGTCAGCCCTCCCAGAAGGAAAGGCAGCTGACCCACAGTCTCATCCTCATGGTCCTGAACCCACGTGCACTCCATCCTGCCAGGGGTAGCTCTGCTGGGTGGGGCCGAGGTGCCAGCCATGCTGGGGGCGGGAGGCAGGACCAGGGGAACTCAGGGGCTTCCTGGAACCTGCACAGCATGGGCTGGAGAGCAGTCTATGGCCTTGGCTGAGCTCTGAGTTCTTGCCAAACGCTTGACATCTTGGGAGACATCTTGGTTTTCTTAATACTCCCTCCGGACCCTTGGTCCCCATTCTACAAATAAGGAGTCTGAAAGTCAGAGAGGTGAAGTTCTGTGCCCAAAGTCACAGGCATCAAATCCAGCTTTGTGTGGCCCTAAAACCAGACTCCCAACCACAGCCAGGGCAGGGCAGAAAGTGGTCAGGGCTTCCAGGGCCATCCCAGCTGGCCATCCGGCAAGGCCGCCTATAGCAGGGCCACCTGCAGAGGCTGTCCACCCAGAGACCTGGGTTCCGAACTGGCAGAAAGGGCAGGAGGGTGATAGGCTGGAGGATCTGGCTCTGGCTGCAGGTGGGCACCTGTGAGTTGTGTGGCCGGGCTGGGTAGCTGGAAACAATGGTGGGGGCCAAGCCTGCTTTGTGTTCTCAGGCCTGGTTTCCTGTTTCATTTGTAGAAAAGAAGCTGGGTCCACCCCTTGCAGTTCGGGATTTTATGGTTCCTGTTCCCAAATCTCCTCATCTTTGGCCTGAAGGAGAATCAAACCCTTTGGGTGGGGTGGGGGCCCATCCAGGGTGTGGTGATGCTCTCTGCTGGGGAATGGCTGGGGGGGCATTTTGAGGGGCATGATATGGGCACCTGCAGTTTTTCCCTTCCCAGCCAGTTCTACCCACCAGGGTCTCAGGCCTCATTCCAACTTCCTTCCAACACCACATCCTGGTTCTGGATGAGACCCTTCTGAAGGAGTATACTCCTTTTTCTCTGAAGTATGAATGGCTGCTATGTGCCTTTAAGATCTGGGCGAAGTTCTAGGCCTGATGGGACCCAAGAACCTGCAGCCTGAGTGTCTCTTCCTTCTCAGGCTCCTTTGCTCCCCAAATGTGGGCACACCCCATCTCAACCCCCACGCACTCTCTCCGGTGGTATGCATCACTCTGGCAGGGCCTGCAGACTTTTGGGCCCAGGGTTGGGTAGGCTGCACTACCCTGAAATGCAACAGTCATAAGGTATTTACCTCCTACTGAGGTCACACCGTGTACCTTGTAAAACCAAATAAAATTAAAACAAGATTTTTAAAACACATAAATAGATGCTCTAGTATCTCCTCCCTCCATCCCAAGTCTTGCCCTGGTGCTCTGGACCCCTCACGTGTTGCGTTCCTTGCTGTCCTGGAGGACTCCCCGGGTACGCCCTGCCCCTCCACTGAGTGGACACCTCTGTCAGAGGCTGCGCATCTGCCACCTGGGTATCCAGGTGTGCCCATCTGGCCCCACCAGTCCCTGCTGTCCAGGTCATGTCACATCAAGATCCTGACACCCATCTGGCCGGGCCCCCGCCGCCGCCAGCGATGCCACTTGAAGCAGGTCCCGGAGACTCAAGGACCTCTCACCAGCTCCTTCTGGGACCCCTGGGGTTCTTTCCTCAGGCCTAGGTGGGGAGGGGTGGTGTCACAGAGCAGTTAGGTGGGATGCGGGGCGGGGAGGGAAGACCCCTCATGGAGGGGACTGACAAGTTCTTGGGGGTTTGATCCCTTGGTGGTCTGCCCTCTGCTGCCTCCCAGTGTCTGCTCCAGGGCTGGGGTCTGTGTCTTATTTGCTGGCAGTCTCCCGAACTTACCTCAGTACCTGGCATGCGGCAGGGCCTCCATAAGCAGCTCCTGTGGGCAGGGTGGAGGTCGCTGGGAGCCCTAGCAAGGACGGGGCTTGGGGCTCGGGCTCAGGAGCCCTTTCTCTGCCTGCAGCTCCCAGGAGCCCACGTGTTGCGCCGGCTGGAGGCAGCAGGGCGACGAGTGTGGGGTCGGTGAGTGGGGTAGCCTGGGGACCTGGGCAGGGGGCAGGGACACGGAGAGGAGGGGATAGTGCGGGGGCAGGGCAGGCCAGGCGGCAGCTCAGGCCCGTCTCGTCCGCAGCGGTGTGCGAAGGCAACTCCACGTGCTCGGAGAACGAAGTGTGCGTGCGGCCGGGCGAGTGCCGCTGCCGCCATGGCTACTTCGGTGCCAACTGCGACACCAGTGAGCGAGGATCCGGGTGGGCGCTGGGCAGTGGGGCAGGGCCCGTGACCGGGGAGGGGTCTGATCCGGAAACGGGATCCGGCATGGGGGACGTTCCCCAAAGGCGGAGGGCGGGACGCGGGGAGGTTCTGGCTGGATCCGGGCTCCCTCGCGAGCACCCTGGCCTGACACCCTCTCTGCCCGCCCCTGCAGAGTGCCCGCGCCAGTTCTGGGGCCCCGACTGCAAAGAGCTGTGTATCTGCCACCCGCATGGGCAGTGCGAAGACGTGACGGGCCAGTGTACGTGTCATGCGCGGCGCTGGGGCGCACGCTGCGAGCATGCGTGCCAGTGCCAGCATGGCGTGTGCCACCCGCGGAGCGGCGCGTGTCGCTGCGAGCCTGGCTGGTGGGGCGCGCAGTGCGCCAGCGCGTGCTACTGCAGCGCCACGTCGCGCTGCGACCCACAGACGGGCGCGTGCCTGTGCCAGGCAGGCTGGTGGGGCCGCAGCTGCAACAATCAGTGCGCCTGCAACACGTCGCCGTGCGAGCAACAGAGCGGCCGCTGCCAGTGCCGCGAGCGCACGTTTGGCGCGCGCTGCGAGCGCTACTGCCAGTGCTTTCGCGGCCGCTGCCACCCTGTGGACGGCACGTGCGCCTGCGAGCCGGGCTACCGGGGCAAGTACTGCCGGGAGCCGTGTCCTGCCGGCTTCTACGGCCTGGGCTGCCGCCGCCGGTAAGCGCGGGGCCCCTGACCTGGGAGGAGGGGCGGGGGGGGCGGAGCGCCGAAGGGGACGGGGGTGGGGCGGGGCGGGTGAGGCGGCTCTGGGCCCCGCCTAGCCTCCCGCCCCTTCCCCAGATGCGGCCAGTGCAAAGGCCAGCAGCCTTGCACGGTGGCCGAGGGCCGCTGCCTGACTTGCGAGCCCGGCTGGAACGGCACCAAGTGCGACCAGCCGTGCGCCACCGGCTTCTATGGCGAGGGCTGCGGCCACCGCTGCCCGCCCTGCCGCGACGGGCATGCCTGCAACCACGTCACTGGCAAGTGCACGCGCTGCAACGCGGGCTGGATCGGCGACCGGTGAGCAAGCAGCCCATGCCCGAATGTGTCCCAGGCACGCAGCCCCCTAGCCCCGCCAGTCTCCGAATGCTCTCCGCGGAGGGCACTATGGGCTTCGGGTTCGTTTGCTCGCATTTCCGCTGACTCCCTCTCCCCCGCGTTCCGAGGTGCGAGACCAAGTGCAGCAATGGCACTTACGGCGAGGACTGTGCGTTTGTGTGCGCCGACTGCGGCAGCGGCCACTGCGACTTCCAGTCGGGGCGTTGCCTGTGCAGCCCCGGCGTCCACGGGCCCCAGTGAGTGCCGGAGACCCAGAGGGGGTTAGGGGATACGTACATGTCACAGGGATCCAGCCAGACCCCAGGTGCTGCTAATGGTGGCCGAATAGATGAGACCCAGGCTCGGCCCTTCTGCCTAGGTCCTCTTACCGCAGCTAGGGAGTGCTGTCAGGCTCTTTGGGGGGGGGGGGGGCAGTTTCCTGCCGTGGTGTGGAGCCGGCGCTCAGAGCGGGATCTGGCAACCAGTTCCGCCTGTGGTCAGTGGGCTTCTGGGGACTGCAGGGTTGAGGTGACCCCGAGCTAGTGCAGAGAGAGCAGAGAACTCCACTTACAGCCATGAGTGGTCTGGCAGCCCCTCTTTTCACCCACCCAAGAGTCAGCCCCAGAAGTGGACACTGAGGCCGAGCGACCACAGGCCCTGTCCCCCAGATCCCATCCCGCTGGTTGTGCAACACATTCATTTCCGAAACACTCATCATCCAGTGTATGCCCGGCGGTGGTGGTGGGCATCAAACCCTAGAGCATGGAGATAGAGAACCCGGCTCCGGGACCGCGGCTAGCTGGCGGCAGGGGTGAGGGCGAGGGGCATCACGGAGGGCTGCTGTGGCCCTCCCTGACCCCGTGCCCCCGCAGCTGTAACCTGACGTGCCCGCCTGGGCTCCACGGGGTGGACTGCGCCCAGGCCTGCAGCTGCCACGAGGACTCGTGCGACCCGGTCACTGGTGCCTGCCGCCTGGGTGAGTCGTTGAGGGTTAGGCCTGTTGAGGGGGATGCCAGGGGTGCCGGCACCCGCGCTGACTCCGGTGCCTTCCCACAGAGACGAACCAGCGCAAGGGCGTGATGGGCGCGGGTGCGTTGCTTGCGCTGCTCCTCGGCCTGCTGCTCTCGCTGCTCGGCTGCTGCTGCGCCTGCCGCGGCAAGGACCCGGCGCGCCGGTGAGGCCCGACGCCGGCCGGCTCTCCTGGGCGCGGGCCGCACCCTGTCGGTAGCGCCGCGCGCCCTACCCCGGCCCCCGGGCCCCGGGCCCCGCCCCGCCCCGGGGTGTGGCACTGCCTATCTTTAGCTCAGGCCCCGCCCTTCCTGAGTCAGGGCTCCCGCCGAGATCCAACTGTCCCATCCAGGCCCCGCCCCTTTACTCAGGCCCCGCCCCCGCAGGGAGCTCACGCTCGGGAGGAAGAAGGCGCCGCAGCGATTGTGCGGTCGCTTCAGCCGCATCAGCATGAAGCTGCCCCGGATCCCGCTCCGGAGGCAGAAGCTGCCCAAGGTCGTAGGTAAGGATATCGGCACGGGGTCTCTGGGGGAACACCTCCCGATGCAGGACATACGGGGCCTTGAGTGTTGATGTGGGTGGGCTGGGCAGGGACGCAAAGAGGGGCTTCTGATACCCGCGAGCCCGGGGAGGAAGGCAGGAGTCCTAGGTGTGCAGGCCGGTGTGGGAGGTTTGGGCCCTGTTTCGGTGAGTGGGAGTGATTGCATCTGCGGTGTGTAGACATCGCAGTGGGCAGGACCCCTACGATCTGTAGGAGTGCACTGTTAAGTCCTGTTGGGTAGCTGCAGGTGAACGCGGGCTGGCGGGGGTGGGGGGGTGGGGGTGGTAGGTCGGACCTGTGCATGGAAACCCTGCTACAAGGAGCGCCCCACACCCGCCTGAAGTGCTCTGGGTCCTTTCTGGAAGGTGGGAAGGCTGGTTCCATGGCTCCCCCACCCTAGTCAGGACTGCAGTTGGGAGGGAGGTGCTTCTGTCTGTCTGTCTGCACTGAGCCACACCAGGAGTGGACTCTCCCTCTTTGCCACTTGTTTCTGACGATGAAGGGGAGGGGGAGACTCATCTCCTGGGAGGTAAAGATGGAAACAGCTGGGACTCCTGGGTGGTTCAGTCAGTGAAGCGTCTGTCTTCTGCTCAGGTCATGATCCTGGGGTCCTGGGATCATTGGGCTCTCTGCTCAGCGGGGAGCCTGCTTCTCCCTCTGCCTCTGCCTGCTGCTCTCCCTGCCTGTAATCGCTCTCTGTCAAATAAATAAATAAATAAATAAACGAACAAACAAATATATAAATAAATAAAATCTTAAAAAAAAAAGATGGAAACAGCTGAGAAAACCCCTTGGCCCACTCAGCAGAGGTGGCTCTGGGTCCTTGGGTCCCACAAGGCAGGGTCTGAACATGGCTTGGAGGCCCTGATGGCCTGTCCCAGCCAGGGGTTCTCTCTGGCCCTCTTTTTCCAACACTTCAGCCCATCCTTGTTCAGCTTCCTGGCTGCACACACTAGCCTTGCATCTTTGACCACGTTGTTCCCCCTTCTCTCTTTTTACCAGCTCACCTCTACCCATTCTCCTGTCCTGGTCTAGTGTCACTCTGCCTGTTGAATTGCCTGTTCTATCCACAGTCTTAGGGTAGGGCTGGTCTTGGTTACTCCACCATTTGTTGCAAGAGGGCTAGTGAGGGCACAGGCCAGGGCAGGGTGGGGGCCCCTGGCAGCTGTGCCTCCCTCCTTCCCCAGTGGCCCATCACGACCTGGATAACACACTCAACTGTAGCTTCCTGGAGCCACCGTCGGGGTTGGAGCAGCCCTCACCATCATGGTCCTCCCGGGCCTCCTTCTCCTCCTTTGACACCACTGATGAGGGTCCCGTGTACTGCGTACCCCACGAGGGTGAGTAGGGCTCTGCTTGGGCCTCCCTCCAGGCAAATGAAATGTTGCAGCTGAAAAGATCTCCGGGCTCCTTGGGACAGACAGCATGGGGAAGGAGGGTGTGGTGATGCTCTTAACTGGGAGTTGGACACAGAGCTGAGGCTACAGAGTGGGGTTCTGTGCTGCTCAGCGCTGGACTGGGGTAGGATCTGGGGAGGTGGGTGGGCTCTCTGGTCTCTAGCCACAGCCCAGATTCACTTACTGGGGAGCCCATTCATAGGGAAGGTTCTGAGCCTGGGTAGGAAATGGCAGAGGAGATAGGAGCCAATGGCCTACAGGGTATGGGGCACACTTTTGCCTAAAGTTTTGGCCCACAGACATCTGGAAGGAGCCTGACTGGCTGGTTTTCTGGCCTTGGCCTCTCTCGTGCCCTGGCTATCCCCCTGGGTGACCTTGGGGAGGTGACTAACCTCTCTGAGCCTTAGAAGCCTTATCTCTTAATGAGGAATAATGAATCCCCTTGGAGGTGTTCCAAGGTCATATTTGATGATGTGGCGCCCCAGGTTGGGGATGTGGTGGAGGAGGGGTGCAAGGCCAGGCCAAGGTTGGGGCTTGAGCCCCAGGAATGTTGCCCCTCTCCCCCCAGCACTCGGCAGCACAACCTGGAGGCTCAGAACTAAGTTTGTGGTTGGTGTTGTGATTTCTCCAGGCGTGTCTAGATGCCAGGGCGACTGAGCATCACCTGGGGCGGGGAAGAGGAGGAGGAAGGTGAGGGTTTTGCCTGAAGGCTAGACGGCCGAGCTCCCTGTGGAGGCCGTGACCGTCAGTTCTTCTTCCCTTGTCAGAGACCGCAACCGAGAGCCGGGACTCGGAGCCCCCCACCGCCCCTACCGAGGCGCTGGCGTCATCCCCCCCACCGGTGACCACGCCGGCGTCCACAGAGGAGGCGACGCCCCTCCCCGCGTCCTCTGACAGCGAGCGGTCGGCGTCTAGCGTGGAGGGGCCCGGCGGGGCGCTGTATGCGCGCGTGGCCCGGCGCGAGGCCCGGCCGGCCCGGGCCCGGGGCGAGGCTGGGGGCCTGTCGCTTTCGCCATCTCCCGAGCGCAGGAAGCCGCCTCCACCCGACCCTGCCACCAAGCCCAAGGTGTCCTGGATCCACGGCAAGCACGGTGCCGCTGCCGCTGCCGGTGCGCCCTCACCGCCACTCTCGGGACCCGAGGCCGCGCCCAGTCCCAGCAAGAGGAAACGGACGCCCAGCGACACGTCGGCGCGGCCGGATGAGCCCGGCAGCCCCCGCGCCCGCGACCCGACGCCTCGGCCCCCGGGGCTGGCGGAGGAGGGGCCAGCCTTCGCCGCCCCCTCGCCGCCTAGGGCTCGGGCGCGGGGTCGCGGCCCCGGCCTCTCGGAGCCCACGGACGCTGGCGGTCCCCCGCGCAGCGCGCCCGAGGCCGCCTCCATGCTGGCCGCGGAGCTGCGCGACAAGACTCGCAGCCTGGGCCGCGCCGAAGGGGCTCCGGGCGCGCAGGGCCCGCGAGAGAAGCCGGCGCCGCCGCAGAAGGCCAAGCGCTCGGTGCTGCCCGCCTCGCCGGCCCGCGCGTCCCCTGCGCCAGAGGCCCCGGGGCCCGAGAAGGTGGCGGCCGGCGCGCCCGCGCCTGACACCCCCCGGAAGAAGACCCCCATCCAGAAGCCGCCGCGCAAGAAGAGCCGGGAAGCGGCGGGCGAGCTGGGCAGGGCGGGCGCGCCCACCCTGTAGCAGGTGGTGGCCCGGCCGTGCCCGCAGGTTCCCCAGGCTTAGCAGCGCTGCTTGCCACCCCGCGTTCCGCGCCCGCCCGACGTGCCCCGCGGCGGCCAGGCCACGGCGGCCTCCCGGGACCTCGGCCCGGAGCAGCCGGGCGGGAGGCTGCGTCTCATTGGCTCAGGCTCCGGCGGGCGGGAAGACCCCATTCCATTGGTCGAGGCCTGACAGGCGCTTAGTAGGCGACTCCCTTCCCATTGGCCGAGGGCTCCGACCAGCCAGGGTCTCAAAGGCCGAGAGACCACCTCTTACTGGCCCAGAGTGCACTGGGCTGGGGTACCCTCTCATTGGTTGAGGCCAGAAGCACTTCAGTCTCGGCTGCCTCTCATTGGCCAGGGCCTGGCGCCTCTGGCTAGAGGCCTTTTTCCTTGACGGTAGCCGAAGGCTACTTCCACTGGCCAGGCCGAGGGCATCTGGTTGACTGGAGCCTGGGGAGGAGGGCTGGTCTCTGCTCCTCAGGGGGCTCAGCGTCCCCTGGGCCCGGCCTGTCCCCCCTCCCTACTTCCCCTCTCTGCGCCCCCCAGCCCCAGCCTCCCTAGCCCTGGCCCCTCAGCTGTCGAGCTGGTTTTGATGGCCCCCCCCACCCCACATGCCGCGGGAATCCGAGGGGCGACTCCAGTGGTCCGAGGAGATGTATTTATAGGCCCCCGGCAGGGCTGCTCCCACCCCATCCGGGTGCCCCAGGATGGGCTCCTCCCGGCAGGGGCTTGGCCAAAGCTTTCTTAATAAAGTGCCTTTTTTTCCTCCTGTGCTTTGCTTGCTTCCTATCTGCGCTTCCTCGTGCAAGGATCTTCCCTCAAAGAATTCGTGTGACCTCTTCCAGCCAGCACGCATGCGCAAGATTCCTCTACCTAAGCGGAGCCTGGAAGCCCAGGTGTGGGTTTCTTGGGACCAAGTTGGAAGTGGGTGGTGTCCATCGGCCCATCATTTATTTATCAAGTTTATTGGGCACCCACCTTGGCCCACCCCATTCTCGCCTGGAAGCCTAGGATGAACGATGGACCAGAACAGATAAGGCGGAGTCCCTTGGCTACAGGGAGTTTGCGCCTGGGGCTGCTTCTGAACTGTGCTTCTCCCACCGGCCACTGCTGTTACACTTGGGGGTTCCGAGCTGTTTGGTGTGGCTGGGGCAGGTCAGAGGCTGGGGCCAGGGGGCAGTGGGCCACAGGCACAGCTCCAGCCAGGCCTCGTCAGGCACAAACAAGATGGTCTGGCCCTGCACAGAGCCCTGCTGTCTGCCTCAATGGGCTCCTTGTCCTCAGCCGGAAACTCTCACCCGCCCTCCCCACCAAGCTGAGGGAGGCGGGGGAGAGGGAAGGGAGCGTGCCTGGCCCAGAGCCCTGGCTGGCCTCGCAGGCGGTCCCTGCTCTGGCCCAGACTTCTATCTGTGACCATTTACGGCCCCCCCCCCCCCACCCCCTCCCCGCCCCCCCCCCCCCCCGCGCCTCCTTCGCCCCCCCCCCCCCCCCCCCGAGCCGCAGCATCTTCACTGCTTCTGGCCGTAGGCAGGCCTCCCCAGTGACCTGCCTGGGCTACAAAGCCTTAAGTTCTAGGGTACCCACTGGCCTCTGTCCCTCTGGGTTTCTCCCATCCCCGTGCCTCTGCCCAGCAGGTCTCTTTCCATTTTGATGCCCAGCAATTTTGATCGGGAGATTCTGCCAAGATCCTCCAATCATCTCCCCAGAGCCCCCCCCGCCCTCCGACCTTCCTGCAGCTCCCAGCGTAGCATAGGGTCTGACCAACGCCGGCAGCTCAGGGATCACATTGAGGTCAACTTCAGTGACCCATACAGGGGCTTAGCACCTGAGTGGAGATGGCCTCATGCAGTGGGCGGGACATCTGATGTGGCTTTCGTGGACATAGTCCTGGCATTTGGCCTGGTCAGGAGCATGTGGAATGCAGGCTTCCCTCTGGCCAGCAGGGCACCCTCCCAGCCGTGGCTCTGTGGCTGGTCGCCTCTGATGCTTTCGGGCACCAGGCCCTGCTGGCTGCTGGGGTTGAGAACGCAGGCTTGAAGATGGCCAGGAGGGGCAGATGCCCAGCTGGGCCCAGCAAAGGCAGGGGAGTGACTGAGGGGGGTGGGGGAGGGCAGTGCGGTGGTTGAGGCGACAGTCTTGCTCTGCACCCCCCACCCCCAGGGAGGCCCACATTGACCCTCCCTGACCCCCACACCTTAGCTCTAGCTCTCCCTGTCCCCGCAGTCTGGGTCAGCACGGTGTGGGGCAACCAGAGTGGTCACATAGACGGGACCTTTCCTGGGGCCCCTGATCTCCCTGCCCTGGGAACCCTCCAGGTGCCCAAGACCTTGACCTTCGGGATCCCCTCGGAGTGGGTGCCTCACAGAGCAGGGGCACCTCCCGTACTTCCAGCAGCCAGCCTCTGCCGCCGGCCCCCACTGCGGGCAGGATGCTGTGGCCTCCAGGAACCAGGCCAAGAAACCCCCCAGGATAATCCGGGTAGCCCCCTGGGGAGGGAGCTGCCAGGACCCTCAACAACCCCGCCCCCGCCCGACAGCCGCTTCCTCCCGCCCCCCCCCCTCGGCCCGCGGCAGTGCCAGCTTCCAGGGAAGGCGCCACAGAAGGGAACCGCGGCTGCTGGAACCTCCGTTGCCATGGGGACGGGGACCACAGGACCCACATCTGGTAGCGATTGAGGAGGAAAAATTATGAGTCGTGGAAAACGCAAATATTTTTTGTAGCACAGAGCACAAAGGAGCGGGAGGAATGTGGGTCTGGAGAAGGCCTGAGCCAGGCTGGGTTTCAAATGGGGACGCAGCTCACATCACAGAGAGACGGGGCTCCACACACGCACCCCGCCACACACAGAAACATGGAGACCATCATCCTACACCACACGTGCTGCCACGCACATGGCACACAGAGAGAGCTCCACGCCCACGTCACCCAGACGGAGCTCCACACACGCACAAAGACCATCGCCTGGAGCGACACACACTCCATCAGACACACACAGAGACACACACACACACGCTGTGACATACACACACGTACAACAAGACCCAAAGAAACAGAGAGACATTCATCTGCTGGTACACACACACATACACACACACACACACACACACAGAGCGAGCCCACAGGAAGACGGGGAAGCACACTCACCCTGGAAGTCACACACATGAAATCCAGCCGACACAGAGGCAGAAAGAGACTCATTCCACAATCTACACCACTAGCCCCAGGAGCGCCGAGACAGAGACTCCCTGCAGCTCACACACACATCCTGGCCCACAGAGAAACCACAGGACACACAACCCTGCAAGGCAAAAACACCCGCCACCAACTTACAGAAGCATTGAGAGAGACACACGCCTCACAACACGCACACCGCCAGACCCACAGAAGCACCAAGAGACACTCACTCCGCAATCGCATACACCTCCCTCAGAGATGCCCACGGGGACTCACACCAAGACACACACACGCCACCAGACAGAGACATGGTAACATACGCACAAATTGCAACACACACACATTCCACCAGATGCACAGAACCAATGAGACGTACACCTTATAAACACAGACATCACTTGACACGGCAAACACGGAGGTAGACACACCAAGAAATACACACAAACAGACACACAGGAATAGACAGAGAGCCTCTAAAGCCGGGCAACTAGATGCCGAGGCAGCCGCTCACGCTAACACACACACACACACACGCACGCACACGCAAACACACTCCTCTAGAAACACAGAGATGAGACCTGCTCACGCCCCGCAAACACACAAGCACACAACCAGACACACAGAACATCAGGACAGGTTGACAAAATTTATCTGAACCCTGTGCTCCAGAAAAGCACTGAAGGTTGAGAAATCCCATCCTTCTGGGCTCCGAGAAATGGTTAACTTTCTAAAAGACCACTTTGCCCTCATACATGCAAAACCCGCTCCACTCTTCCTCATGACTCCCTTGTCTACCTGCATCTAGAAAAATCCAAGCCCCGTCCTTTCCACGTGGACATTCCTCACCAGAGAACTTTCTTCTTGTTGCTGTAGCCTGAATGAAATCGTCCCCCTCATGGTCTGAGCCATTCTCCACCCCGAGGTTCTGGTTCCCTGACTGGTGTGGACTGGACCGACCTTAGGATCCCTCATATGCCACCGCTGACTAGCAGTCCGGGCCCCACAGGGACTCCTGCTCTGGTCCTGTGCTCTCTGGGCTCGGGGTCATTGCCAAGCATGCCAAGAATTTGATTTTGATTCTTTTTGAGGACTTCATTGATTTTTGGTGCCAGATTCTTTTGGTTTCATGGTCTGACCAGTTGGTTTTGTTTCTGTTACTCTTTTCCATTTGTCTATTTGTTTTGAGCTTAAATCAATTAAGAATTTGTACCCGCTGGGAAGATGGTTTAGAGACGTGGCCAACAGTAGATGGAAAGAGTTGTCTTGAAGGTTTTCTTTTTTTTTTTTTTTTAAGATTTTATTTATTTTTTTGACAGAGACATAGCGAGAGCAGGAACACAAGCAGGGGGAGTGGGAGAGGGAGAAGCAGGCTTCCCGCAGAGCAGGGAGCCCGATGTGGGACTCGATCCCAGGACCCTGGGATCATGACCTGAGCTGAAGGCAGATGCTTAACAACTGAGCCACCCAGGCGCCCATCTTGAAGGTTTTCTTAAGGGTGGTCAGAGAGGCTGCACTAGGAAGAGGTAAGCAAGCAGGTGCTTGTGACACACGCGGCAGCTAGTTGCTTTTGTGAGGTTCGCCCACGTGCTCGGCAGTGCCTCCCGAGAGGGCTGTGGTGTACAGGGTGGAATGAGGTAAGCAGAGGCCTGGGGGCAGAGCGAGAACTGAAAAGTAGGTGAAGGTGTCGCGGAGGTCAGGGCCCAAGGGGGGGGGCAGGGAGGAAGAGCATCTAGGTGGATGGGGCACAGTGGGGCATGGATGGGGCACCTGGGGTCATCATCAGGGACAGTCCATCTTCGGGCGATATCAATGTAGGATGAGTCCCGTTGCAGGGCTGAGGTCACCTGGTTTAGTCAAGAAGTTGGTTAGTTTCACTACAGTTAATATGTGGAAACAACCTGAATGTCTGTCGATGGATAAATGGATAAACAAAACGTGTTCCATACACACAACAGAACATCGTTCAGCTTTAAAAACGGAAGTTCTGACACCTGCTACAACATGGATGAACCTTGAGGACATTATAAGAAATGAAGTAAGCCAATCACAAAAAGACAATTACTGTATGATTCCATTTATATGAGGCACCAAGAGTAGTCAAATTCATAGAGATAGAAAGAATATGGTGGTGCCAGGGGCTGGGGGAGGGGAGAATAAGGAGTTGTTTTGTGGGACAGAGTTCCAGGGTTCTTTTTGATATTTATTTATTTATTTGAGAGAGAGAGAGAGAGAGAGAGAGAGAGCACGAGGAGGGGGAGGGGCAGAGGGAGAGGGAGAAGCAGACTCCCTGCTGAGCAGGGAGCCTGATGCAGGGCTCGATCCCAGGACCCTGAGATCATGACCTGAGCTGAAACCAAGAGTTGGATGCTTAACCGACTGAGCCACCGAGGCGCTCCCAGAGTTTCAGTTTTACAAGATGGAGACAGTTCTGATGATGGATAGTGCTGATGGCTGCACCATGATGTCAATGTATTTCATACCACTGACCTGTACCTTTAAAAATGGTTTAAGATAGTAAATTTTATGTTATGTATATTTCAACCCAACAACCAAAAAAAAAAAAAAAAAAAAAGAAAGAAAGAGAAAAGGAAGTTGGTTAGAGGCAGGTCAAGGGCCTCAGTGGGTTGGTAATGACCTTGAGCTGAACACTGGGACCCAGAGACAGCTATTGGTCAGGAAGTCATGGGTCTGTGTCTGTCGTTGGGTGGTGATTGCAGTGGGAAACAGAGGAGGCCGCTGATGGGGATGTGGTCATCCCAAAGGCGCCCACAGCATACACACACCCCCACATGAGACATTCCAGTGGCTATTTTTTAATTAATTTATTTTTAAACGTGGGGGTGATTTTTTAAAGAAGATTTTATTTATTTTTGCGAGAGAGAGACACACACAGAAAGAGAGAGAGAGAGAGATTACAAGCAGTGGGGAGAGGCAGAGGTAGAGGGAGAAGCAGGCTCCCCACTGAGCAGGGAGCCCGATGCAGACTCGATCCCAGGAACCTGGGATCATGACCTGAGCAGAAGGGGGATGCTTAACAGACTGAGCCACCCAGGCGCCCTCCAGTGGCTTTTTTATTCCACTTCATTTTTAAAAAAGATTTAAAAAATTTTTTAAGTAATCACACCCCACGTGGGGCTCGAACACACAGCCCCGAGATCAAGAGTCACACGCTCCACTGACTGAGCCAGCCAGGTACCCCTATTCCACTTCGAATTAAAACTTTAATGTTTATCTATTTGTGAATATGTAGGTATTAAACAAAAAAAAAAAAAAAAAAAAAGCACCAATTCATTTGCCTTAGAGTATTATCGTCAGAGTTCAGCTGATTAGAGTTAATGATAATTTCTTACAGTCACGGAACTTTCATTCAGTCAGGAATTCAAGGATGCCAGAAATTACGTTGAATCAGATGTTCAGCATTTTGGCCTTCCAAGACCAAGATCAGAGCTAAGTGACAGAATATGGTTTAATAGAAAGACAAAGCACAAACTTAGTCCTCCAGTTTGCTTTATACCATAATAGGTTAAAGTTAATATTTTCTTGGTCAATTTTTTCAGAGGTTTTCCCCTTATACCTTGATTTGCTTTCTTTTAAAAATAGACTTTATTTTTTAGAGCAGTTTTAGGTTCACAGCAAAATTGAGCAGAAGGTACAGAGATTTCCCATATATTCCCTGCCCGCCCAGCCTCCCCCACTATCAAGATCCCCCACTAAGCAGGACATCTGTTACAATGCTAGACCTACATTGACACCCAGAGACCATAATTTACATTAGGGCTCACTCTTTTTTAAAGATTTATTTATTTATTTATAAAAAGATTTTATTTATTTATTTGAGAGAGAGACAGATAGTGATAGAGATAGCAAGAGAGAGCACAAGTGGGGAGGAGAGGGAGAAGCAGACTCCCCGCTGAGCAGGGAGCCAGATGTGTGGCTCGATCCCAGGACCCTGAGATCACGACCTGAGCTGAAGGCAGAAGGCAGACGCTTAACCACCTGAGCCACCCAGGCGCCACTATTTATTTATTTTATTTTATTTATTTATTTTTTTAAAAGATTTTATTTATTTTTTTGACAGAGAGAGACATAGCGAGAGCAGGAACACAAGCAGGGGGAGTGGGAGAGGGAGAAGCAGGCTTCCGCAGAGCAGGGAGCCCGATGCGGGACTCGATCCCAGGACCCTGGGATCATGACCTGAGCCGAAGGCAGACGCTTAACAACTGAGCCACCCAGGTGCCCACTATTTATTTATTTTAGAGAGAGAGAGAGAGCATGAGCTGGAGGGGCAGAGGGCAAGGGAGAGAGAATCTCAAGCAGACTGCACTGAGCCCTGAGGTCACGACCTGAGCAAAAACCAAGAGTCGGACGCTGAGCTGGACTCTTTTTGGTTTTTTTTTTTTTTT